>NC_136421.1:212299745-212799745 GCF_052625555.1 Lactuca saligna
TGTTGCATTAAACACAAACATGTAATAATGAGAATATATATGATTAAGTTATCTTCGTTAGCTTTTATAATATCATATTGTCATCAATGAACTCAAGATAGTTATGTGACTATTTTCTATATTCACACTTAAACCTCAAAATTTACCTCAAATCCATTAATACCATATTTGTCAAATACTTATTCAAACCCAAGTTACTATGTAACATCTAGTTTCAGGATGTTTCTTATTTCGGAATAGTTAAAGGTCTCAAATTTCAAGGGATAAAGTTTGGACCTTAAAAGAATAAGGTTCTTGGGGTAAGAGTATAAGTCGTTGGATAAAAGTTTGAGTTCTGGGCTGTAAGGCAGTTTGGGCTACTATTGAATTAGGTGTTTCACGGACAAAGAGGATGTCACGGCGTGAAAGTTCGTCAGCCTAAGCCCATTTCATGTATAGGGTTTTATCTCATATTTAAAGATGATGCTTCGTATTTTTAGGTCATTTGGCACCCTCCACCCATTAAGATCATCATTTACCCTAACCCTAGCTTCATTTGTTGAATTGGAGCCTTTTCTTCTATTTTTATGAAGCTTGAAGATGATGAAAGTGTTATTTGGTGCTAGAAGGTGTGATTCAATTTCAGATCCAACAAGTTTTTCTCATCTATGGATCTTGGTGAGCATAAAGCTTTCACATTTATGTTTTTATCTCATAAATCTAAGTTTCAGATAAACCTGTGATCAATTTTTAAACCAAATCCTTATGTTGTTGGAGTTTGTTGAGCTCTATAGCTCCTTAATTTTGTATTATGCCTCTGGACCTTTCATGTTTGGGGAAATGTAACACCCGATATAAGCTACTTTCATTTTGACCCTTGGTATGTAAATTTTCAGCAGATTTGGTCCCCATGGGATAGTTTTGCCAACTTTGGAAATCAAGGAAGTATGCGGGGCGTACTTCTCGTAGATAGGGCGTTCGCATATAGGGGACAAACCCTAAAATTTAGGGTTTGGACCCTATTTAAGCAACTTCATGACCCATGATCCTCTCATTTCTCAGCCTCCATTGGCCTTTGAGTCCTATTTCTAAACTTTAGCCCCTCTTGAAGATATTTGACCCTATTGTGCGTGCTTTTACTGTGTGTTGGTGAGACTTAAATAAGAAGAGCTTGGAAGAAGGAGCCTTGATCAAATGAGAACTTGTAGATCCAGATTTAACACACCATTTCTAGAATCATTGAGGTATAAAGCTTGGAACTTGCTCCATGTATGATTAGATCTAGTCATTTTGAAGTTATGGTCCCTTTTAGTCCTATGATGAGATCTTGTGGGTTTTCTTCCACTCCATAAGTTAGGAGTTGCTACTCTTAATGTTTCTGAGGTCCCTGGTCCATAAAGTTAGTATGTTGATGGTTTTGGATCAACTATGCATGTGTTTAGGTCCATTTGGTGAAAGTAGAATGCTAAAAGTAAGGTTTGTGTTCTTTTAAGCCATGTAAAGGCTCCAAGTTCATGATTTTATGGATTAAGACGTTCCTATAGACTTAGATCCGAAGTTTGGATGTCTGGTTGCAAGAACTAAGAACTTAATGGGAAAAGTGCCTAATGGCGTGTATGTTGGACATATGCAAGTGTACGTTGTGCCTATGCTGCCAAGTCTCCGATCCATGATTCACAACCTCGTACATCAGGCGTACGTCTGGTACGCGTAGCGTATCAGGACTGATTCATCGGCTTTGTGGTTTAGACTGTTTTTAGGCCCTTGGGAGTTGTGGACCTTGTTGGACCACTAGCTTTCTGACTTTTGGCCATTGTTAGACTTTGGGTCTCCTTAGATTTGGGCCAATTATAGGTTTTGGTCATTATTTAGGAATTTGGACCATATTGGGCTTTTGGAGCCATCGGGTTAGGCCTTGGTAATTGGGCCATGTAAGGAATGGGTAAAATGGTCTTTTACCTTGGGAGTTAGACAAATGAATGAGATTCAAAATTATGGTATTTGGCCTAATTATTAATTGGGGTTTTTTTTGATTGGTTAGCACGGGGATTTTTCGGATCAATAGTTTGAGCACTTATATGATTTTCAGCAGTTTGAGGTGAGTCACTTCATAATGATTAGCGGATCAAAGGCACCAAGGCAGACCCATGTTTTATCATGATTAGGATGATAGTTGTCTGTATGACTCCTGCATGTGTAGTATGTGATACATATACGGAGTGGGGTCCAATGTCAGGTGGGTCCTGATGAGTGTATTGTAAGCTATTTGTCTTTGTGGTTCTTGCAAGTGTTTTATGTGTATTATGTGTTTGTACGGATGATGGGTGGGGCCTGATGAATGTGATGAGGCGAGGACCATCTCATGTTATTGAGAGATCTATTCCGAGTAGGGCTCGATGACAGTCAGCGCCCGATGGTTGTTGGGCATGGCCATTGTATGTTTGATATGTATGGTATGGGGTATCTTAGGGAGCTCACCAAGGTTCCTGATTACGGTTTTTATTTTATGTTTCAGGCACTTCCGGATTGAAGGGGAAGAGCTCGGGATGATCGCATCGCTCACACCATGTTATTCTGCATTTAGTTGACTGGATGTATTTAGATGATTATTGATATACTTTGGTTTTCTTTTATGGTTTTATGGACACGTTTTGGAAGATGGTTTTGTTATTATTAAATAATTTTTTTGGACTTAAATTTTGGGATGTTACAAGTTGGTATTAGAGCCTTGGTTTGAGGGATTCAGGCACACTCTTGGGCGTGTCAAAAGTCAAACTGGGGATTTGGTAAATTTTTACAAAAGGAATGTTTTATAAAAAATTCTAACAAAGGGTAGGGTTACGGTGCATGAACTTGTCCGAGGTCAAGTAAGTTTTCCCAAAATACCTACACATATTTGATGATTATGCTTAGAATTGTGAATCTGTGAATCACTTGCTAGATTAGGGCTAAGGATCTAGGAGAGATTCCTTTGTATGCCTGCCGTATGAGCTTGTAGACTTGCATGATAGTACTGATCAGTCAGTGATAGGATGGCCAGATTAGGTCATGCTTGTTTCCAATTACTCGATGCTCGAATGTTGCTTGCTTTTTGCTTCTAGGAGTTCCCATTAACTTTAGCTAACTAGTAAACGAATATGCTAAGTTACATATTATTGTGACTAAATAATTTTAGAAGGTTTGGTTTTAACTCTATTGCGTAACTCTTCTTTGAGTCCAAGCGTCGTAGTGTGAGACCTTTCGTTCGAAGAATTATCTGGTGTCGGTGATATGTAATTGTATTCGTGATCTAGTTAGAGGGTGTTCGGAGGAGTTCCTTCCGCAACTGGTGGCATAGAGTAGTGTGGGAGTTGCCCTAGGAAAACCTAGGAAGAGATTTGGTGCTGGGAGCATTGTCTTGTTGAGTGTTGGGACTCCTCAATGTGTGTGTGTGTGTCTATATATATATATATATATATATATATATATATATATATATATATATATATGTGTGTGTGTGTGTGTGTGTGTGTATGTGTGTATGTGTGTGTGTGTTCTGATGGTTTGTGTTGTCTATATTAAATATGGTGGCCATGCGAGGAGGTTCTGATTTGATCTTTGGGGCTGGACAGTTGGATGAGCAGATGTGGGAATTCATTTCTTTTGAGATTACCCGCAACATACTTGAACAGACTCTTATGATATTTGGTACGATGAAAGAGGATATTATGGAGGTTCTGGAGGAGTGCTTGGGTGTTGTTTTTCTGAGATGGTAGCATTGATGGGAACACGCACATTGACTTTTTGTGAGTTTTGGGCATGTGGGGCTCCGAAGTTCTTCGGTGAGAAGGACCTGATCATGAGTAGACGATGGTTAGCAGATGTCATGAATACCTTCAGCACTAGCAGTTGTCACGAGGGGGTAAAGGTCAGACTTGCTTCATGTCTTCTGAAAGACAGAGCTTGAGGTTGGATGTGCCATAGGGGACGAAGTGGTTGATTCAATGACATGGGATGACTTTGTGACGAGATTTCGAGTTGAGTTTTCACCGGTGATTAAGCTGCAGCAGTTTGCGAGGGAGTTTCAGGACCTTCCCCAGACCACTGAGACGCTGGTTGAGATCACCACTATGTTCCACGAGAGGGTGTTGTTGGTTCCGTAGTATGTGGAGAATGAGGAGATAAAGAAGGCGAGATACCATGAGAAGTTGAGGAGTGATATCAGGCAGTTTGTGAGTCGATCCAGTTGCAGGGAAATGGAGGATATGATTGCGAGAGCCAGAGAGAAAGAGATTGACTTAGAGATGGAAAGGAAGAGATAGCCATGTCGGGTTAACGGTTCAGGGAGTTCGGGCAAGAAGCCTAAGGTTTTTGATTCGATATCGAGAGGTCAGTAGGCTCGGGGCCGCTGTGGCAAGTGTGGCAAGACGCATGATGAGGCGTGTAGGGTGGGTAGTTCTGGCTGCTTCAAATGCAGAAGGACGGGTCATTTTAGTAGGGATTACACTGCTACCACCACCACCACCCAGGTATCTAATTTGATTTGTTTCCATTGCAATCAGAGGAACCTTAAGAAGGCGAATTGCCTGAGTTTAACAACAGGAGGACCAGTTGCAGAGACCGCTCTAGTGACTCAACAAATTACTGATGGACACCGAAGGAAGGCAGATGAGCTTGCTATGAGGAGCAGGGCTTTTCGGCTGATAGTCTGGGAGGCTCGTGTGGCACCTAATGTGGTGACGGGATCGTTCCTTGTGAACGATATCTCTGCTTTGGTATTGTTTGATTCGGGGGCTACCCAATCTTTTGTATCTCTTGCGCTCAACAAGAGGTTTTTTGGTTCTCCGGGGGAGCTGGATTATCTATTAGAGATTGAGATTGTAGATGATCGATCCGTCCGAGTATCGAGGGTTCATCAGGGTTGTATACTGGAGATGGTCAACTAGTGGTATCTGATTGATTTGGTTCATATTCCTTTGCGTGGGAACAAGGTTATAGTAGGGATGGACTGATTGATCCCTAATAGGGAAATGATTGATTGTGAGCATCATATGGTACGTATTCGGAATCCAAGTGGGGGAGATTTAGTGGTACTGGGAGTAAGTGCTCAACGTGGACTGATTCTATGTTAAACAGCTAGGGCCAAGCGCTATCTTCAGCAAGGTTGTTTCAGATTTGTCGCCTATGTTATGGATACCTGGGAAAAGGGTAAGCCGACTGTGGATGATGTGTTAGTCATTCAAGAATATCCAGATGTGTTCTCCGATGATTTTCCCATAGTGCCTCCGTAGAAACAGGTGGAGTTTCAGATTGACTTGGTTCCCGGTGCGGCTTCGATAGTGAAAGCACCTTATGGGTTAGCACCTCCAGAGATGCAGGATTTTTCTAAACAACTGCATGAGTTGTTAGACAAAGGATTCATTCGATTGATTAGTTCACCATGGGGAGCCCCGATCCTGTTTGTGAAGAAGAAGGATGGGTCACATAGGATGTGCATCGACTACCGGGAGCTGAATAAGCTAATGGTGAAGAACCATTATCCACTACCGATGATTGACAATTTATTTGACTAGCTTCAAGGTGCATCTTGGTTTTCCAAGATCGATCTATGTTTCGGTTATCATCAGATAAGGTCCAGAGAGGAGGATGTGTAGAAGATGGCCTTCCGGACTCCTTATGCTCATTATGAGTTCGTGGTGATGCCCTTCAGGCTCAACAATGCTCCAACCGTATTCATCGACCTCATGAATCGCATATGCAAGAGTGTGTAGGATCGGTCTGTGATTTTTTTTATTGATAACATCTTGGTCTATTCCATGACCCAGGAGCTGCATGATAAGCATTTGAGGGTGGTAATAGAGACTTTGAGGAGGGAAAGGTTGTATACGAAGTTCTCCAACTGTGAGTTCTCATTAAGCGAGGTGCAGTTTCTAGGGAACATGGTCAACCATAATGGTATCCTGGTCGATCCGGCCAAGGTTGAGCGGTGATGAGATGAGAGGTACCAAGGTCTCCATCTAAGATTCGAAGTTTCCTTGGGTTGGCAGGTTACTATCGTAGATTTATTCAGGATTTCTCCAAGATAGCAGTTCCTCTAACTTGGTTAACAAAGAAGACTGTCACTTTTCGCTGGGGGCATGAGCAGCAAGTAGCTTTTGAGACCTTAAGGTGGAGAATTTGTGAGGTGCTGATTCTGACCCTACAAGAGGGTGTCAAGGATTTTTTTTGTTTATTGTGATGAGTCAGTCATAGTTTTGGGTGCATTTATGATGTAGAGGGGTCGCGTTATTGCTCACGCTTCGAGGCAGATGAAGCCTCATAAGGAGAACTATCCTACAAATGATTTGCAGTTGGGGGACGTGGTGTTTTGCCTCAAGATTTAGGAACATTACCTTTATGGGGTCCGTTGTACTATCTACATGGATCACAAGAGCTTAAGGTATTTGATGGATTAGCCGATTCTAAACATGGGGTAGCGTAGGTGGTTTGATGTGGTGAAGGCTTGTGATTATGAGATCCTTTACTATCTGGGGAAGGCCAATGTGGTTGTTGATGCTCTCAACCGCAAGGCGGTCGCAGCTCCGATCAGAGATGTGTGCTTTAGGATGACAGTAATTACCCCACTCTTGGAGCAGATCCGAGAGGCTCCGATTGAGGCTATGAAATAAGAGCACTGAAATAGTGAGCACATTGTGGGTCAGGTGGCTTCCTTCTATTATGATAGTATGGGGTTATTGACCCTTCATTGAAGGGTCTTGGTTCCGTACTGGGGTGGTGAGCGGAAGGTTTTGATGGAAGGGTTGCACAAGTCGAGATTCTCTATTCATCCCGAAGCGACAAAGATTTATAAAGATCTCCGTGTTGATTATTGGTGGCCACTTATGAAAGAAGGTTGTGGTTATGTATGTGGACAGGTGCTTGACTTGCAGGAAACTGAAGGCTGAACATCAACGACCTCATGGCAAGATGCAGCCATTAGATATTCCCATTTGGAAATGGGAAGAGATTACCATGGATTTCATCACAAAATTGCCTCAGGCAGTGTGCAGAGTGGATTCGATTTGGGTCATCATGGATCGATTCACCAAGAGCACATATTTTATTCCGATTTAGAAGAGTATCTTTGTAGAGAAGTTGTCCGACATCTATGTGAAGGAGGTTGTCGCATGACATAGGGTGCCGATTTTAGTGGTTTCAGACAGGGATTTCTGGTTTACTTCCTGGTTTTGCAAGAGATTTCACGAGGAGCTGAGTACTCGATTGCTTTTCAGCATAGCCTTCCACCTGCAGACTAAAAGACAGAGTGAGGGAACTATATAGACCTTGGAGGATATGCTTAAGATATGTGTATTGGATTTTGGTGGGAGGTGAGATAAGTATCTCCCTTTGGCAGAGTTTTCGTATAACAATAGTTATCAAGCTAACATTGATCGACCTCCTTTTGAGATGCTCTGTGGGAGGAAGTGCAGGAACCCAATATGTTGGGGTGAGGTCAGTCAGCGAGTCATGGGGAGTACTGAGGTGGTACTCAAGACTACCGAGTTGATTCAATAGGTTTGAGGTAGGCTTCAGACAACACAGAGTCGGCGGAAGAGTTATGCCGAAAAGCGCTAATCAGAGTTAGAGTTCCAGGTTGGGGATATGGTTCTACTGAACGCTTCACCTTGGAATGGTTTCATTCGATTTAGGCAAAGGGAAAGTTAGGCCCCAGGTTCATAGGTCCTTACAGGATTTTGGTCCGGAAAGGCCGAGTTGCTTATCGCTTGGATTTTCCCAAGGATCTTAGTCAAATACATAGCGTGTTTCACGTTTCTAACCTATGGAAATGTTTGGTTGATGATTCTGTAGTGGTTCCATTGGAGGATATTCAGGTAGATGATCGCCTGAATTATATCGAGAGACCGATTTCCATCCTTGACAAGAAGAAGAAAAACTTGAGGAACAAGGTTGTACAACTGGTGAAGATGCAGTGGCAGCAACAGAAGGGGTCCGAGTGGACGTGGGAGCTTGAGGACGAGATGAGATAAGTCTGATCCAAGTAGGGGACAATTGTAGCACCCGAATCAAGGTACTTCCAGTTATGACCCTTGATACGTAAATTTTCAACAAATTGGGTGCCCAGGGGTAGTTTTGCCAATTTTGGAAATCCTGGAATTACGTAGGGCGTACTTCTCATACATGGGGTGTTTGCATATAGGGGACAAACCCTAAAATTCCGGGTTTGGACCCTATTTAAGTAACTTAATGACCATGATCCTCCCATTTCTCAGCTTCCATTAGCCTTTGAGTCCCATTTCAAACCCTAACCACTCTTGAAGATATTTGACCCTATTGTGTGTGCTTTTAGTGTGTGTTGGTGAGACTTGAAGAAAAAGAGCTTGGAACAAGGAGCCTTGATCGAAGGAGAACTTGTAGATCTAGATTTAACACACCATTTCTAGTTTCCCTGGGGTATAAAGCTTGGAACTTACTCCCTGTATGATTAGATCTAGTCTTTTTGAAGTTATGGTCCCGTTTAGTCCTATGATGAGATCTTTTGGGTTTTCTTCCACTTTAGAAGTTAGGAATTACTTCTCTAGATGTTTCTGGGGTCCTTAGTTCATAAAGTTAGCATATTGATGGTTGTGGATCAACCATGCATGTGTTTAGGTTCATTTGGGGAACGTAGAATGCTAAAAGTAATTTTTGGGTTCTTTTGAGCCATACAAAGGCTCCAAGTTCATGACTTGATGGAGTAAGACGTTCCTATAGACTTTGATCCAAATTTTCGACGCCTGGTTGCAAGAACTAAGCGCTTAATGGGAAAAGTGTGTAATGGCATGTATGTCGGGCGTACGCAAGTGTACATTCCATGTATGATATCGTGTCCCTGATCCATGATTCACAACCTAGTATGTCGAGCATACATCTGGTACACGTAGCGTACCAGGCCTGATTCATGGGCTTTACGGTTTTGGCCGTTTTAGGCTGTTGGGGGTTATGGGCCTTGTTGGCCACTAGCCTTCTAAATTTGGGCCATTGTTAGACTTTGGGCCTCCCTGGATTTGGGCCTATTATGGGTTTTGGTCATTATTTAGGATTGTGGGCCATATTGATGGTTGTGGATCAACCATGCATGTGTTTAGGTTCATTTGGGGAACGTAGAATGCTAAAAGTAATTTTTGAGTTCTTTTGAGCCATACAAAGGCTCCAAGTTCATGACTTGATGGAGTAAGACGTTCCTATAGACTTTGATCCAAATTTTTGATGCCTGGTTGCAAGAACTAAGCGCTTAATGGGAAAAGTGTGTAATGGCATGTATGTCGGGCGTACGCAAGTGTACATTCCACGTATGATATCGTGTCCCCGATCCATGATTCACAACCTAGTATGTCGAGCATACATCTGGTACACGTAGCGTACCAGGCCTGATTCATGGGCTTTACGGTTTCGGCCGTTTTAGGCTGTTGGGGGTTATGGGCCTTGTTGGCCACTAGCCTTCTAAATTTGGGCCATTGTTAGACTTTGGGCCTCCCTGGATTTGGGCCTATTATGGTTTTTGGTCATTATTTAGGATTGTGGGCCATATTGGACTTTTGGAGCCATCAGGTTAGGCCTTGGTAATTGGGCCATGTAAGGAAAGGGTAAAATGGTCTTTTACCCCGGGAGTTGGACAAATGAATGAGATTCATAGTTATAGTTTATCGACTAATTATTAATTGGGGTTTTGTTTGGTTGGTTAGCGTGGGGATTTTTCGGATCAGCAGTCTGAGCACTTATCTGATTTTCAGCAGTTTGAGATGAGTTTCCTCACAATGTTTAGTGGGTTGAAGGCACTAATACAATCCTCATGGTTTATCATGGTTAGGATGCTAGTTGTCTGTGTGACTTTTGCATGTGTACTATATATATATATATATATATATATATATATATATATATATATATATATATATATATATATCGGGCGGGGTCCGATGCCAGACGGAGTGAGATGAGTGTATTGTATGCTATTTGTATTAGTGTTTTTTGCAAGTGTTTTATGTATATTATGTGTTTGTACGAATGTAAAGGGTAGGCCATGTGCCAGGCGGGGCCTGATGAATGTCATGAGGCGGGGCTCATCTCATGTTATTGACAAACATGTTCCGAGAAGTGCTCGATGCCAGGAGGGTCTTGATGTTGGCCATGGCCATTGTATGTTTAATATGTATGATATATGGTATCTTGGGTAGCTCACCAAAATTCGTGCTTATGGATTTTAGTTTATGTTTCAGGTACTTTCGGATCGAAAGGGAAGAGCTCGTGATGATCGCATCGCACACCATGTTATTTTGCATTTTGTTGACTTGATGTATTTAGATGATTATTGACGTACTTTGATTTTCTTTTATGGTTTTATGGACACGTTTTGGATGGTGGTTTTGTGATTATTAAATGAAATTTTTTAGCCTTAAATTTTGGGATGTTATAGGAAAAATTACCATGCATGGGTTCTTTTAAATCCATGCACAAGCTATGACCTTTTCGATGGATTAATGGACTTAGGCTTTCAGATCTTGCTTGATTAATTCACTGGATTATATATAGTTGGAAACGTAGTCCAATAAGACCAATGTATGATTCAGATATAAGATTTAGAGGGTTTGTTCTTAATGGATTAAGTCCTTAAAATGGAAGGTTGTTAAGCCATAAATCATGGCATGACCATTTGTGAGTCACGATGAGATTTTGGAGAATTTCTCAATATTTTTTCATTTAGTGGTTTGCGGTGTGATTGGTCAAGGTTCACGATGTGAAGGCCGTTAACCAATGACCATTGACTTTTTGACTAATTTGATTTTTGGTCAAACTTTGGTATAACTGAGTATTCATAAACACCCATTTCCTAGATTGGTGTTGCTTAAAGCTTAACAAACTCAAAGATGGAGTTTTTGGAAAAAAAATCCATGTCACGATGTGGCAGGGTTATTGTGGAACAAACGTTTTGGTGGGCTCCATGATGTGGCAAAGAATGGTTACGGTATGGCAGCCAATGCAGCCCAAAACCTAGTATTTTTAGGGTTTCTCTCGTATATAAACATCTTAACACCCATTCTAGGTCATTTTCCTCAAAAACCTTAACCCTAGCTTCTTTTGGTGATTTTAGCTCATTTTGATGCTTTTGGTGGCTTAAAGAAGAAGAAGATATTGTTATAGTGTGTTGATCCAGCAAGCAAGCCTAATCATTCTTCTCTTGTGCATTCTTTAGACCTCTGTAAGTGTTCAAGATCCTAGATTTTTTGTGATATTCTTCTAGATCTAGATTTCATGTCCCTTTCTTCATGATTGTGAATGTTTGAAGGAATGAATTCCATAAAGTTGGCAAATTTATGGATCCATCAGGTCTATTTAAGGTTATATGTTATAGATTCGGTGTATCCTATATAATTTGGTCCCATGTTAACGTTTTAGTAATTTTCTTATGTTTATGATCTAAATTAGGAAGGATATGCATTGGACAAGCATGTCCATAAAGCTGTGATTTTTATTGTGCATTAGGTGTAGGAAAACCTTCTGGAAACTTTGGGGAAATGGCTTTTATTTTTAACTGCTTAATGGTTGAGTCATACCTTAAGTTGCCATTAGGACCAAGGTTTTAAGATCTTGGTGTATGGGGATTTCCTAAGGGATAAAGTTGGAAATGTTATCCATCAAGACCATAGGAAGAAGTAGATCTGAGATTTGGAGACCTTGGTGTGGTGGGAAATGTATTAATGCATTAAATTGTTGTAGAACTAGTTTCCGCAACATGGCACTTTGCCACCATAACATCGTGATTAGAGTGTGCTCCAGCTGTTTTATCATCATGTTGCCATGATGTGGTTAATGGGAGGCCACGACATGGCGAAGCGTTGAAGTGTGTTTGGCTGTTTGACTTTGGACCATTGACTTTTACTTTTTTACCTAGGTTGACTTTTGGTCGAGATTTATTAGATGTAGTGTATAGACTATGGTTGGACCTGGTATGATTTGATAGGTGTGTTGTAGCATTAATTGCATCCCTTTGACCATTGGTTTAGCTGACTTAATGATTTGGGTTAGTCTTCTCACTATATTCTGTAGGATGTTAGTTGTCTTTGTGACTCTTGTATTGTATGGTGGGCGGGACCCGTTGGTATGCTGGGTTAGGCTCGTATGTATGATGGGCAGGATCCCGATGTTATGTATGGTTTGTGGTATTTTTGGGAATTCACCATTTTTGTGCTTACGGTTTGTGGTTTCAACATTTTTCAAGTACTTCCAGTTCCAGAGGGAAGAGCTCGGCTTAACTGCATAGCATCCTCTGATAGCTTTTCCCCACTGATTATTAATGTTTTACTCTAATGTTTGAAAAATAAAATTTACCTTTATGCTTATAGCTGTGGATTAAATGTTGTTTAGGTGCTTCGTCAGATCATGAGAAGGCGTGATTATACACACATATCAACAATTTTAGATTATGGTTTATACACACATATCAACAATTTTAGATTTGAGATTTCATGATGTTTTTCTTTATAAATTTGATTTTGATTATGGTTTATGATTAAATGGTTTTGTCTTAATTGTATCTTTACGAAAATGGGTATTCATTCTAATTAAAAAATGAAAATTTTATTTTGAAAATCGAGACATTACATAGTATTCCCCAAAAGTACATTAATACCTTGAAATTCATGGGCTTTACAAGTTACAATTCGTCAGTATTAACAATTTTTAAGCATCATAATCTTGTAGGATTTGGTGATTATTAATTTCATCTAAAAGCTCAAGATTCAAGATAGTTTTTCATTGTTTTTTAGAGTTATGTTAAACCATAGAAATTTTAAAATAATGGAAATTCAATATAATCCATGATGTATGTTTTCTTATTAGATAATGTCTTCATAAGTTGGCATCTTGAACTTGGTTATTGTCGGTTCGTCCTTGTCTTATAGAATGCTTTGTCTTAATAATACTGACTCGACCTTAACCATGACACTAATATGGGAGATGGCTTAGTCTTGTACCTAGACTCTACTCGTCTGTGGTCCTTAGATATTGACCTTACACCTAACATCTACTCAACCTTGGTCCTTAAACATTGGCCTTACACCTAGGCTCTATTCAAAATTGGTACTTCAACATTGGACTTGCAAATAAGCTCTACTTAACCTCAGGTGATGTCTACTATTAGCCTCATAGTCTAAAATAAGTTATTACTGACTTAAACATTACCCCCTTATAAAGCTTACAATCTCTTTATCAGTTCTTTAGAAATTTAGAGAAAAACATGTGTAATTTTTTACAAGGATTGGTCAATAAAAGCCGCATAAAAATACGTCAAATACATCCAAATTTTCCTCCTGTGCCACACCAGTATTATGAGTACTTACATGAGTAACCATTTATAATTATGAATTCATACTATACAAGGCCCTTTTTCTCTTTTTTTCTCCATATCTCCTTCCTACTTCTTTGCTGAGTTTCCTTCTTTTCCATTGTGATTACTTCTCCTTAATGCAACTTTATGTTTGTCTTCATAAACAACTTGAGATAGCTATTAGACATATGGGGGAATTTTGCTTAAGAATTAACCTAATCATGTTGTCTATACATAGTTTCTTAAATCCACACCATGCCTAAAAGAGGCCCATCAAAAGAAAGTTGGGATTTATCTCAATTTCTTCAAGGCTTGTATGTGCTTTCCCACAACTGATTTTATTCACAAGCTGATCACCTAATATCAACTAAACTTGGGTAGCTAAAATAAAAATGTAATCGCCAGTATTATTGTTTTTGAATATTTGTGTAGGAATGTAGGTAGCATCCGTTATATATGGATGTTTTGATACTTATTATTTTTTTTATGTTTTTTATACCATTGAACATCATACATGTATTCATAAGAGCTTTATATTGGTTCTTACATCTATGAAGTCACATACCATAACAGACTTGGCTAAAAATAATGTATAAGAACACCTATACACTTAATTTTATTAATCATAGCTAGGGCCCTGACCGATATCACACTCTAATAATTTATAGGAACAAATCCCAATCTTGACTATATGTGTCTATTATAAGTTTCGTGTCATATTTAGATAATATCATTTATAATTATTTTGTTTAGACAAGCGTTTAGCATACATAAAGGTAACTTATGTCTTAGGTTGCATATCATATCAGATTGTATCACAACAACTACTTAAGTGACAACATACATCTTAGGTTCAAGGCCATATAATCTTCATCCATTCTTTGATATCCCTCATTAACACTGATCTATGAAGTGATTCAAGGATTTAAAACGCTAATATAGAAAACAACAATTCTCCTTGATTTTGAGTAAAATACAACTTGGTTTTGTGTAAGAAACAATGCTCTCCCTCTTATTGTAGTATACAAGATCAACAAAATAACAACTCTTCAATTTACTCTAGTATACACAAGGCATGTCTTGCATTTTGAGTAAAATAAAAAATTGTGATTTTCTAATCAAATGAAGATTCTAGCTCTGAGATGCTTGCTTCAATCCATAAACGTATTCTAGTTCTAGCCTACATCCTATGTACAACCTTGCTAAGGTGATCATTAAAGAAAATTGTTTTACCATCTATATGATATATCACATAGTCATAGTATGGATTATCACAACTAGAAACCAAATTGCTTTGATTATAAACATCAAGTCCAATCTTAAAATCATGTCTTGTAACTTGATAAATACAAATAATCAAATCATCATCTTAATCCTGAATCTTCTCTTAGACCAATAAATTATGTTATGATCAAAATTATGTCTTCTATATAATCCTAAGCAAAATTCTATCATGAGTATAAACATTTCAAACATAGTTAAAAAGGTGAAGTACGGATAAAAGTAATGGAAGCTTTGTAGAAATCTAGTTATGAAGAATCAATTGTGGTTAAAACACTCACCCCCTCCCCTTGTTCGACTACCAGAAGACCTGGGTTATGTTAAGTGTGCCACAACTAGCTTATAAAGTAGTTATTTTCTAGTTTTTTTAGTTGTCATGTTTGACAAACTAAATAGTAACTTATATATTACCTTTTTTAAAAGCTACTTAGAGTAGCTTATTAACTTGCTTATAGAGTCTTTTTAAATTATATCATATATACCCTTTATTAATCATAATAAATATATTTTCTACTTATTCTTATGTCATTTTACACTTTCCAACTAGCTTATCAGCTAGTCTTTAGCAAAACTTTATTTTTAATCAGCTAAATAACCAGCCACCAGTTAACTTTTCAGCAACAAACTAACTTTTCACATAACAATTAATTTTTCAACTAATATATCAAACATAGTCATCGCCCTCTAATTAGTAGACTCTATTAGCCTTTATACCTATAAAAACAACATATTTTAAGTTCTATTATTAATAATAATATATTTATATTTTAAATATATGAAACATTATACGTGCAACTTTTACTAATAATGGAAATATAGTACATAATGTGTGTGTATATATATATATATATATATATATATATATATATATATATATATATATATATATATATATATAAAGAGAGAGAGAGAGAAAGAGTGATATCAGATCGGGTGATGACTATTTTTAAAGTTTATACTCGTGAGGACACCTTAAAAAAACTTGAAAAAAAAATATAAAAAAATACAAGTCATAAAATCGAGCATAGTACTACATCGAAGAGAAAAAATTTGGAAAAAAAAAATTGGACCATTAAAATTGAAGCATGGATCATTTGTTTGATCTATGATTCAATTTTTATGATCCATGATTCAATTTTAATGATGCAAAAAAATTCAATTTTTTTCTTGTGGATATAGTGCTATGATCAATTTTATTATTTGTATTTTTTTAAGATTTTTTTTTCAATTTTTTTAAGGTTTCCTCATGAGTCCTCATCGAAAAAAGAGTCATCACCTGAACCGGACCTTATATATGTTATGATATGTCATAGATGGTAGGATTGAGATCAAGGGTGGGTGTTGAGTTGGTTCCTTCTCCTGATATCATAGTAGAAAGAAAAGAGATGATCCTTAGAAAACGTCTGAGAGTGGTTCCCAGGGCGAAGCTCCGACGATCAAGTTAGAATTGATTCCGAGAGAAGATAGTGAATGTCTAAGAGAAAAAGAGTCCAATCCCCTTCTCCGTGGTGAAGAAGGGTTCTTTTATACCTGATCGAGAATCACGTGCCTCCTAACTAATTATGTTGAGTCTTCCCTCGTGAGACGAGACGTGGCAGATTTGTATTGAAGGATCCTCCATTACATCCTTCTATCTCGTTCCCCCATCGGCTAGAGGGGAATCTTCGATATAATGATGATCGTGGTTGTCGTCAGATAGGCAAGTGGAGTTCTCTGATTGGCTCCACATTTTCTGGGGTGTTTCTCTTGGGGAGAAGAGGGTAAGGCGCAGTTTTGCCCCTTAACCGCCATACTAGTGAGTCCATGCAGGCGGAGGCCCGACCTTGGCGTCAAACTGGGTATGACCAGAATCTTACTAGGCCAAGCTTGGTGCTAGTTTGTCTTTTCTTCTTTAATGTTTTTACTGAGGGATACGTTAACAAGTCCTTTAGGATTTTAGGTGTATGTGTTAGCTTGGTAGCATCACCATTCGAGCCTACATTACAAAACGTGTATGTCTGAGATTATTTCTGGCATTCGATAGACTTAGACAATGTCGTCGATATGTGTCATATCCATCATGAGACGGTTCGTGACACAAGTTTTACCTTTAAAATTCCCCCTTTACTCAAGACCTTTCACATTTTCCTTCTTTTCTTGTTTTCGTTGTAGTGACTCAGGCATTTCGTGATTTTTTTTTTCTTTTTCATCACTCATCCGTTCTTAACGATGGATTGTTATGGCAGAGCCCTTACCGTAGAGCAATTTCAACTCCTGCAAGAACAATTTGGTTTCTTGCCAGAGCTTGGCGTGATTATTTCGATGAAGGGATCATCGATCTATGATTTCTCTCAAAGGAAAGTAGGGGTTCCTGTTCCTCTGTTCGAAGCGGGGTTACACCTGCCAATGTATGACTTCTTTGATATAATTGTGCACCACTGCGACTTTTCTGTTGACGAATTAACCCCAAGTGTCGTCAATAAGATCATGGGCTTCGAACTGATCTATGGGTCCCCAGGTTGTATACCCACTTGTTGGGTCTTCAGTTACTTCTTTTGTATGTATACGAACTTTGGTGTCCGCATGTTGGCGAAAAGGCGAGGCATTCATCAGTTGATCTCTGAGCAAGATAATCCGAAGAAAAATTGGCAGAAACAATGGCTCTGGGTAAAATGAAACCTTGTAGGGCACGGGTTTCATAAGATCCTAGACTTTCCCGACCGTCTTCCCAAGCTATTCAGGGATAACCTAGTTCTTGGTAAACGAATAGGAAATATTACTGTCGTCGGGGAGAACTAGAAAGATTTCATCCTTGCTGCAGCCGATATGAGTGCTGCCTGGAGGGTGTGTGGGAATATGGCGCAATTATTCGTCATGATAGATGGTATTCACTCATCTCCATCTCCCCCATTTTTTTACAAGAATAAGAGCAAAGTATTTTATTGGTCTGTTAGTTCTTATGCTTGGCGTTTGTGTTTGCAGGTGCCAAAGCCGATGTTTCCTTGGAGATGGCCTTACATGGCCATTATCAGGGTAAGCTTGGCCATCAGGATATTGACCTTATGAAAACTCTTACCCCCCCCCCCCCTTGCATCTGAAAAACATATGCCAGAGCTTGCTAGATTGCTCCCGACAGAAGGGGGAAATGTTGGTTCTAGCGGACCTGCCTCGTCTACTCAGTTGGGTGTTGGGACTACAATCCCAAGCCATTCTACGGCCTCTTCTTCTGCCGATATTCTTATGGTTAATCAAGTAGGAAAAAGTACTACTCATATCCGTAGAAAACGAAGTGCACGCGTGGTGTTGTCGTCGGACGAAGAGACGGAATCTAATGACATGGGCCTCCGTTCTCGTAAGAGGCGAAACACAGTGTACGTGCCCAAGGTGGTATTGGGTATGTTCATGGCGATGTGTTTTCTGCTCCCGGGCGGAAAGAGATAGTAGTGGTGCCCATTTCTTCAAATACATCGCCTTATCTGTTTATTGACTCACTCACGGCTAATCCTGGTGCCTGTTCTGTCCTTGGAGGTGCATTGGGCATGTTAGGAGGCTTTCCTCCATCAGACATAACTTATATGGTTGAAAAAGTGAGTAGTGCATCCCATCCCTTAGCTTTCAGAGCTTACATTCCAAGCTAGGCGGTTACTAAAGATTCATTACTTTCGGAAGACTTTACAACTCAGCAGTGGAGTTACTGTGCCCATCCTCCGGCCACAATCAAGTTTCTTGCGGCCCAATCGGAGGCATGCATGGCCGGCAACCTTCGGTACGCAGCTGCTCAAACTTCTGCCCTTATGGTTGCTGCCGCTGACCAGGTTTGCTGCCATGGCATAAATTAAGCTCAGCTGAAAACTTCACAAGATGTTGCTAGCTTGAGTGGGGAACTCCGTGATTTGGAGGAAAAACGTTGGAGGCTGTCAGAGCAATATTACATTGTGGCCTGTGAGAAGGCTTCTTTGGAAGATCATGTGGACACTCTGGAAGACTAAGCAGAGCGACTTGAAAATCAAGTGAGTTCTCTAGCTCAAGATAAGGGTGTTCTGGCGAGGGGGTTAGCCAGGTGCCAATGTCAACTGGCCCATGCTCGGGTTGATGGTGTTGCTGCCCTTGGAAACTTGCAATGGGTGTTGGAAAATGGCATGGTCCGAGTAATCAATAAGGTTATCGCAAGTGAGGAGTTTTCTAGTGGGATCCAAGGCTTACAGAAGGCGTGTGAGGCCCTTGGACTGGAAAATGGGAAACAGTTGGCCTGTCGTCCGACAACTTCTAGTGAATCTAACGCCCCAGACCTTGACCATGTCTCTGGAAAGGTCGAAGCGGTGGATGTTGCCCTTTCATCCCTCTCTGAGACGGATTTTGCAGGCCACTTTCGTCTGTAGGAGCTGGGCTATGACAGCTTTCGCCGATTCTGTCGTAGGCCAGGTCCTGGAGGCTTTTCCTCAGACTCTTAGGACTGATATATGTTTTTCCCCTTTCGTTTATTTTGTAATGTATCCACACTCCCTTGTATTGTATGTGTAATGAAAGATATTGGTTGCTAACGACTAAGAACTGTGTACTTTGTGCTTTGTACTTGGTATATGAATGTTTTTTTTGTGTATTTTGCATTAACCAGTGATATCCTTAGACTAGGATATTTGACATTTCTACGTTAATTCTTTTCTACATATTCCTTTGTTCTAGGGTTCGTGTTAATTAGCTAGTATGCATTTTGGACGTCGTGTAACCGCTACTGTTGGCTTGTATGATTTCGACAACCACTGACTTGTATGTTTAGTCGGGTTTCTTACGTTAATTCGTGAAATGTTATCCTATGTTCTTGGCTATATACTTTGAGGTTTACTTACCCGCGTTTTGGCTGAGATCACTACCTTAGATGTTTTACTGTCTGATTTTGAAGGGAAAGGTTAAGAATCTTTTTAGGATCCCTTTTTCCATGCCATTAATTAAAGTTTTTACATTCTCAGCTCTTGGATGTTATTGGCAAGTTTTAGGTAAATATTATGATTCTTTGAGACATATGGTTGCATCCTTGTATAGATTTTGCTCAAGTAGCGTAGGTGATCAGTTGTTATTGCTACTAGGAAAATATACACAACGTCTTTACTTTGTGTTTTTGCATTTGGTTAAACAGAATTCTGGAAAGCTGTAACACCGTGAATTATCAAACAAAATTTTCTTTTAAAACAATCACCTTCATCTCATTAACATAAGTCACAAAAGTTCCACGATCTCAATTTATCAAAACACATATCCATAATAATAAAAGTCAGGGTCTTTTAAAATATAACTCAGTCTTGTGTGTACAATCAAGCTAGTGCCTTCCCGTAACCCTAAGAAGTACCTAAAACACATATCACACAACATGATAAATACGAAGATTAGTGAGTTCCCCAAAATACCATGTACATCTCAAATAAGACCCTCCGGTCAATGTGTGTCAGTGGAGACCCTCCAGTTCCACTACTCGGATGGACCCACCAATCCTAACTCAGCAAAGCATCGCATAATCACAAAGCATACTGCATAATATATCAGATAACTCGGTGTAAGCATATATAAACAACATATACACTAAATAACATAACAACATAAGTCACAAAGATAGTATGCACAATAACGCATATCACAGTATAACAAATGAGACCCTTCGGTCAATAATGAGAACCCTCTATTCCTACAGCTCAGGTTGAATCCTTCGGTCTAATATCTCTATGAAGACCCTCCGGTCACACAGTAACTACTGCTCAGATGTGTATAGTGAGAAGACTCACCTCGAAAGCAAGCAAGCAATTATCCTAGTACTCGAATCTTGAACTAGCAACCGCCTAAAACATAGGGTAAATATCTCAAATAATTACTCGATTCTCGAGTCTAAGTAAACCAAAGGTTATCCTTCCCCTTTCTAACTCTTAAAGTGGGTAAAAGTCGATTTTACCCCTCCATGGTCTCCATTACTCATGTTTGACCAAACCCCAAAGTCAAAGAAGTCGACTCAAGAAAATAGACCATGTTTGACCCAACTCGCTGAGTGCACCTATGTGACTCGTCGAGTCCATTTGTTTCCCCAGAAGTCTTGTGAAGGTCCAGATCAGCTCATCGAGTTGACCCCCAACTAACTGAGTTATCGCATGATTCAAGTTCATCGGGACAAACCCTAACCGACTCGTCGAGTCAGCTCATCGACTCGACTAGCCCATTCAAAATCATTTCTCATTCAGATGATTTCAAGGCAGAAAACCTTCCCAAACTCTAGATCTACATTTTTAAGGCTCAATTATTATGTAAAGTCATGAGCTTTACGCCCATGTGTGGCACTTAGGGCTTGAAATGCCAAGAACATGCTCTATTAAGGGTTTTTCACTCAAAAGCTCAATTGTGGCTGAATAAAGCATGGACCTTTAAACTCTAGGGACCTCACATGATCCAGATGTGATGTCCAAATCCCAGTATGGACTCATTACACTCAAAGTTCCAATATTAGATGGAAAAAGCCCTAAACTCCAATAATATGGGATATACCCAACAAAATGAGAAAGGTTTAAACTCTTTACCTTTCACAGAAGCTCTTGGATGAAACAGTAGTAGATCTAACAACCTCTTCTTGTTCCTTGCTTGAAATCCCTCTCTTCTCTTCCAAAGATGCACCAAAACACTCAATATCAGCTCAACACTCTATCTCTTAGCTCAAAGGCTAATTAGGGTTTCTCTCAATTAAGGTAGGCTGCGGATGAGCCGCAAATTAGGCTATAAGTGTCCTTAAATAGGCCCTAAACCCGGGGATTTGGGGTTTCATCACTCAGAGTCTACTCCGCGAGTCGACTCTCTTACTCATCGAGTAGGTTACTAATCCCGGGTGGCCAGACACGACTCTACTTGATGAGTTGGACTCACAACTCATCGAGTCACTCAATAAATCTCAAAATAAACACTTAATTAATATACCTGGGAATCTGTTGGGTTTTGTATACTAAAACATCCTATGGTGCACATACAACCCTAAAAGCTTTGGATCTATGTTTTCTCTAATTATACATGCATATGGTTTCCAAATGGAATCACAACACATCTAGGACAAAGGTGACTATTGAGAGAGAATTCGTTCCACACCAAAATCAACTCCATGAACTCTAAGAACTAGAAGTGTCGATTTTGGCTACGGAGTGACCTATTTATATGTAGGATTCCAAGGGTCATGGGTATAACCAAAATCCATACCCATGTGTTTTATCATCCATGGTTCATGTGGCCCAACTCTTTATGTATCCATACATAAACTTAGTCCAACATGGATCATAAGCCGAACACATATAAATATAACTAATTTACATAATTAGTCCCCATTAATTTAATTAATCTCTTTTGATCACTAAATTAATTCCAAACTAATTCTTGATCAATAATAACTTAATCATATGATTTCATATTAATATATTAGAACTTATAATATATTAATAAATCATATATAACCTCTTTTCAAAAGTCCATCCTAACAAATTGTCCTGATGATATACAACCCAAATGGACTATGCTACTTTCAGGTCGAGTACATACCAATAATAGTTATGGGCTTAGACATCTAATCCAACAGTCTCCCGCTTGGATAAGTCTAAAACTATTATTGAAAATACGACTCCAAAATCCCAACTAGCAATCGTAGCTCTTAAAAGTTGATGTCGAACTCCGACTTAGTCAATGACGTGTCCATTAGATAAGGGATCATATATTCCTCCATCTTAGATATCATATGGACTGAGACATGGATTATAATTATTATCTCTGTCCATCTGTTGTTTCCCGGTTAATGATTTATGTTGACCGACTAATTGAACAAATCAAATCAGTCCAGGTCCGACCGAGCACTTAGGGTTGTCATCACTAGATAATCGAGGGGCCCACAAATATCACTTTTATCCACATGGGGTAAAAGGAATGAATAAACTTTGACCCAAATGCTCACTTGTAGTTACTCATCATATTACACACAACGATATGTTTTATAACAACCAAGCTACCGGTGCGTTTACATATGTCAATGTGCAACCGACGCACAACTACAACTCATACGTCTCCGTTTGAAGAACATAAGATATTATCGTCTCATGATCACTCATGATAAAATCCATGAAGTGATTCAGATGAGAGTGGGTTGAATCTAATACTCGAATCTTATTCCAGGAGTACTCATGAATATTGCATCCACTTTGTCCTAGACAAACTACAGACCCATTCATGACAGTCTTGCCTCAATACCTACTTCCAAAGTATCATAGAATGTGGATGGTTTGAATAGCCTAGTTATTCGGGAAGTCAAAACATGCAAAGTGAAACACAGGAATAATCGAATCCAATATGGTCTCAGAACTTATGAATATAAATAAAAACACATTTTATTTAATCACCATATTGATTACACATTATTCATTGTATAATGTTTCGATTTATCAACCTAATACTTGAATTAAAACAATAGTTATGCCATGCTCCAAGCATGCACACTATGTTTGTCTAAACAATAGTTATGCCATGCTACGGTACCCATTCCGACTCTTCAGAATATCAAAACTCTAGTGGTCTAGCTCCCTACCAGACTTCCCTCGCAAGATATCATCATGCTCATCGATCCTCTAGTAACAAACCCCGATAACTTATTATCCCTTTGATTCCCTTGTTGTGTCTAATAGAACCAAGTCATTGACTAATAATTTGCTACCGATCACTCACACCAGATATACTAAACGATCCAGATCATACTCCAAGGAACTAAAGGATCACATCTCCCCAAGGACTCATCCACCTTACTGCAATCAGAAGCCATCTGAATAATAAACTCTCAACACCCTGTCCTCAGACACAAGAAAATTATCATGCTTGCTCAGAAGTAATCTCTGACATCTAATAATCATAAACCTCTACTCCCTCTCAAATATCCCTTTCAACGCTGAGCACCAGGTCAACTCACGACCCAACCGTTAAACCTCCAAAGGTTACCCATGCAAAACGTCTCACTGACTTCATTCTCATAATAACTATCTCGGCCCATTGTGATGCACAAGTCACGAGGTTTGCTTTACCCCAAGCGAGTACTACAATCCCAACTGAAATCGTCTCACCCTCGACCTCGGTCGTCCACTACCTCATTAGTCCCATGCATCTCACGGTCCTTCCCATACAAACGAATTGTCCCACTCATGTCAAAGACATCAGATGACACATAATACCCCCTCGAAATGGAATCTACCTCTACATCTAGAACCTCATTCCACCTTCTCAATACACCACTGGAGCCAACTCAAACTCGAGAGTCTAGTCCGATGCAAAATTGGTACCACTCACCTTAATGAATCACTCAACTCATAACCCATCACCCGCAACTCACACAAACATCACTTCTCTAATTCCTACTGATTGTGATAACCACACCTTAACTCAGAATACAACGATTCCTGACCATTAGGGAGATCCTAGTCTCGCGCCTGTCCCGACCACCAGGTTCCCACAGACTCAATTGATAAGGCTAACCAAGCCTAGGAACTCCTTTGTATCATGCTCTGAATAGTGAATACTACGGATCCCCGTAGATTCCCAACACTTCTCTCTTATTCGCTGGCTAGTGGAAGCTACGATTCCACACAGTTCCACAATACTCTCCCGCTGACCAGTGAAAACTACGGTGCCACATAGTTTCACAACAACCTCCCCCTGACCAGTGAAATATATGGCTCCCTGCAGTTTCACAACGCTCCCTCACTGTATAGTGAATACTACAACTCCCCGCAGTATCACCACACCCTCTCGATGACCGGTGAATACTACGGCTCCCCGTAGTATCACCACACTCTCTCGTACTAACTCATGGATGCTATAGCTCCCCGTAGTCCTACAACACTTTCTCTTATCACCCCACAATCTCATCATCAAGTCGACACCACATTGCGCTCACTAACTCATGCTACGTGGCCCAACATAGATAGGTGCACACACCAGTCCAAATTAAGCATCACTACTCCTAACAACAACCGTAATGACAAAACACTTTTCCTTGCTGCAATTCACATTCTTAGATAATCTCGCTTGATGTCAATTAGATGAAGGGCTCCCACTGGAACCATAGGTACTTGATACACCACTTGCCATCTCATAAATCAAGTCTCAAAATAATCCGAACTTTAGGGGATCAAACTCGGATACCTCGATACACCATCATAGAGCCTCACGATGTCTTGCCTCAATCACCGATCTCCTACTCATGACATCATACTCAGATACCACAATGTACTCCCTCAGAATCTCACAACCGATCTTCCTCTCGCACAACTAATAACTTCGGAATATTCCATCTCTCAATCCGAAACACAGAGAAATCTTCAATGACTTGGAACATGATGACGACACTTCGAAACTCCCTCCTCTTATTGCTCGAAACCCATGAAAGAATACTCATACCGAATCTGAAGTTGTTTACGCAATCAAATTATGTCCTTCCCAAAATGCATATAACAACCCGTACATCTAAATAGATATTCTTAACCATCAAAACCATCCTTACGAACCAATCACCTCGAATTCACCATTACAACCTCGAAGAGTTCCTAACCACCATAATGTTCCTGACAAATGGCCGCTCGGCGTGGAGACACTCATCCATTCCTGAATACGTACATCATGCATTACCTCACTCTTCACCCGCCTAAACCACCAATAACCCATGTCTCATGCATCAGTGTTGCAGGTCTTCATACCCCGTTCTCTAGCCGCACTTGAACAAATACCTGATCCCCTCAACAAAATACCCGGTTCTCCCCCACTTAGGGTTCGAACCATCACCATTTGGCACACCAAAAGTATACTCCCTAGACTGTTTCCAGGTACATCACACTTACTCTTGGAAAGTACCACATAACACCCAATGATCTTCCCGATAAAGACCAAAAAACTCCAAATATCCCGAATCCTAGATGAAATCCTTGGAAACTTTCCAACATGACTACCTTTAGTTATCCAAAATTGCATACCAACACACTACCGGATCTCTCTATTGTCCAAAGGAGCAATGAGGGCCACCGCCCCATGTACTTCTCTTGATTACTCGAAATTGTTGCTAACATATACCTTTCTATACTTAACTAAGGCATATCCCTGCCTTATCCATCTTAGTCCCACAAATAACTCTCTCATGGTATAAGAAATACCTCGCAACAAACATATTGCCCAAAATACTCTGGTGAAAAGGTAGCAACCCTATGCTATCCCACAGGGTTTACCTCCAAACTCTGAAACCGAAAGCTCGCCATCTCTTTTGCTTCTCCAAGGAAGCGGGGATAGTGCAACTCTTGCCACAGAAGGTGACGCCTCATCTATCAGTTGACTGCTCAACTCAGACCACAATCCTCCAATAAGTATCATCTTTACTCATCCCTGAGTCTTGCGAATCCAACTGGTATGTCACCAAAAATTTACCGAAAACGAACTCGATTTCCCCCTCAAGGTATGCGCCAGTGAAACTTGTTTGACATTGCCAACTGGCCCCACACTCTATCACCTCTGTTCTCAGTCTAATCAATCACAACGGGATAACTGGTAAAACCAGAAACACTAAACGCCACGAATCAAGGTACTCGGACCATGTGATCACCTCCCGATCTGCTACGAATCATGGTACCCGAACTATGTTATCTCCTCTCAATTTGCTATGAATCATGGTACCTTAACCATGTTATCTCCTCTCAATCTTCTACAAATCATGGTACCCGAACCATTTTATCTCCTCTCAATCCGCTAGAACCTCTGGAATTCTCCCTGTTTCGAGTATGGGTCCTCTTCTTTCAGTAGTATGGGCCCATAATACCTACCACATCTATCCATACTTTCCACACGGATCATCCCAGATTTCCTAAGTAGCTGCTCAACCTTCTCGATCACCAATCCCGATAAACCTGGTCGCTCCCTAGCAAATACTCTCTTCTATCAGCGTACTCATTTGACTAAGGTCACTCCATAGGCTATTCCTAGGTTCTCACACTTCTCTGCCATCATCTGATGAAGTACTCCTTATGAGGCCAGCCATCTACCTCCTAAATATCATCACATTCACTTAGTAGATGACTCCCATCATCAAGAGTTCCACAAAGCACGAAGAAAGCAGCATTCGGGCATCGAATAATCTCCACTAACACGTAAAACCATTCTAGTTTAGAACTCTATTTTCTCTACTCACACTCAAAAGGTATCATAAAAATCAAGTAACTCTACCTCTCGCAGGTATCTAACTACTCTCAGTAGGCTTCTCCAATGCTCATCCAGGTATCTCTCCTAGATTACTTCTTTACTCAAAGCTCTCTCAAAACGATCCTTGTTGGATACTCTTACTCCACACATATTCAAAGCACATCACAGATAACAACAAATCCTTGGCTAAGGCATCACAAATCAGGCAACTCTAGTCCTAATATATGAAATACCTAGCGTATCTTCTAGCATGCATCACTAATATCTCAATAATAACTCATAGCACAAATAAGTAAGGGTATTTTGGGAAATCACCGTTTGGGCTCTGGCTGATTGTGCACACCGTTCCAACTCATTTTCTCGTAAAACTCTTTGTCATTTAAGAAAAGCCATTTCTTTTGAAATATTTTCTGAAATTCTCAGTTTGAGTTCAGACACACCTGGAGGTGCATCCGAATCCCTCAAGCCAAGGCTATGACACCAACTTGTAACACCATGAATTCTCAAACAAAAATTTTAAAAATCACCTTAATCTCGTTAACATAAGTCACAAAAGCTCCAAAATCTAAATTTATCAAAACACATATCCATAATAACAATATCCAGGATCTTCTGAATTATAACTTAGTCTCATGTGTAAAATCAAGTCGGCACCTTCCCGTGATCCTAAGAAGTACCTGAAACACATATTACATAACACGATAAGCATGAAGCTTAGTGAGTTCCCCAAATTACCATGTACATCTCAAATAAGACCCTCTGGTGAATCTGTCTCAGTGGAGACCCTCTGATCCCGCTACTCGGATGGACCCTCCGGCCCTAACTCAGCAAAGCATATCATAATCACAAAGCATAGCATAATCAAAAAGCATAATGCATAATATATCACATAGCTCGGTGTAAGCACATATAAAAAACATATACACTGAATAACATAACAACATAAGTCACAAAGATAGTATGCACAATAACACATATCACGGTATAACAAATGAAACCCTCCGGTCAATAATGAGGACCATCTATTCCTACAGCTGAGGTTGAACCCTCCGGTCCATTATCTCTATCAAGACCCTCTGGTCACCCAGTAACTACTGCTCAGATATGCATAATGCGAAGACTCACCTCGAAAGCAACCAAGCAATTATCCTCGTACTCGAATCTCGAACTAGCCACCGCCTAACACATAGGGTAAATATCTCAAATAAATACTCGATTCTCGATTCTAAGTAAACCAAAGGTTATCCTTCCTCTTTGTAACTCTTAAAGTGGGTAAAAGTCCATTTTACCCCTCCATGGTCTCCATTACTCATGTTTGACCAAACCCCAAAGTCATAGAAGTCGACTCAAGAAAACAGACCATGTTTGACCCGACTCGCTGAGTGCACCCATGTGACTTGTCAAGTCCACTTGTTCCCCCAGAAGCCTCGTGAAGGTTTAGCTCAACTCGTTGAGTTGACCCCCGACTCGCCGAGTTATCGCATGATTCAAGCTCATTGGGACAAACCATAACCGACTTGTCGAGTCGGTTCATCGACACGGTGAGTCCATACAGACTCGTTTCTCATTCCGACGATTTCAAGGTAGAAAACCTTCCCAAACTCTAGATCTACATTCTCAAGGCTCGATTATCACGTAAAGTCACGAGCTCTATGTCCATGCATGGCACTTAGGGCTCGAAATGCCAAGAACATGCTCTATTAATGGTTTTTCACTCAAAACCTCTATTGTGGTTGAATTAAGCAAGGACCTTTGGACTCTAGGGACCTCACATGGTCCAGATCTGACGTCTAAATCCCAATATGGACTTAATACACTCAAAGTCCCAATATTAGATGGAAAAAACCCTAAACTCCAATAATACGATATCTACCCAACAAAATGAGAAAGGTATGAACTTTGTACCTTTCATAGAAGCTCTTGGATAAAACAGTAGTGGATCTAACAGGCTCTTCTTGTTCCTTGCTTGAAATCCCTCTCTTCTCTTCCAAACATGCACCAAAACACTCAATATCAGCTCAACACTCTATCTCTTAGCTCAAAGGCCGATTAGGGTTTCTCTCAGTGAAGGTAGGAAGTTGATGAGCCGCAAATGAGGCTATAAGTGTCCTTAACTAGGCCCCAAACCTAGGGATTTAGGGTTTCATCACTCAGCGTCTACTCGGCGAGTAGACTCTCTGACTCATCTAGTTGGTTACTAATCCCACGTGGCCAAACATTACTCTACTCGATGAGTTGAACTCACAACTCGTCGAGTCACTCAAAAAATCCGAAAATAAACACATAATTAATATACTTAGGAATCTAGATGTTACAATCTCCCCCACTTGAATTAGATTTCGCCCTCGAAATCGCTCTGCAACAATACAAAGATTGAACCTAAATACCCGAGAAGCACCATCGAAAGAATCTCATATCATATAATAATTTTCCTTTCCAAAGATACTTGAACCCAGACAGGAACTCCCAGTTCACAAAAAAGGGCATACCCCTCTGCCACTACGGTACCTATTCTAGCTCTTCTGAATTTGAAAACTCTAGTGCTCTGGCTCCCTACCAGACCTCCCTCGTGAGATATCATCATGCTCATAGATCCTCGAATAACATACCCCGATAACTCATTGTCCCTCTGATTCCCTTGTTGCGTCTGATAGAACCAAGTCATTAACCAATAATTAGCTACTGATCAATCATACCAGATCTACTAAACGATCCAGATCATACTCTTAGGAATAAAAGAGTCATATCTCCCAAGGGATTCATCCACTTTACTAAAATTAGAATCCATTTGAACAATGAACTCTCAACACCCTGTCCTCAGACACAAGAAAGTGATCATGCTCGCTTAGAAGTGTTCTCTGACATCTAATAATCATAAACCCCAACTCCATCTCATATATCCCTTTTATCGTTGAGCACCAGGTTAATATCTCAGCGACATATATGAGGATATCGGTGGATTCTCACCCCATAATCCTCTCAATCTTCCAGTTCTCTTGTCGCATACCCTCATCCCGAGCTTCCCTGATCAAACTCACCAGTGGAGAATCCACTGATATCCTCATACATGTTTTTGGAGTAGAAGATCCAGCTGAAATGCGGCTTACAGCATCCGCAACCATGTTCACTTTACCAATATGGTAAAGGATCTTGCAGTCATAATCCTTTACCACGTCAAGCCATATACGATGCCTCATGTCTAGGTTCGGCTTATCCATAATATGCCTCAGAATCTAGTGGTCTGTGTGTATGGTACAGTGGACCCATAGAGGTAATCTCTCCAAATATTGAGAGCGAATACCACCGCTCCCAACTCTAGATCTTGAGTAGGGTATCTTGTCTCGTGAGGATTCAATTGTCGTGATGCGTAGGCTATCACCCATCCTCTCTGCATGAGGACCGCTCCCAGTCCTATGATGGATGCATCACAGAACACTACAAAATCCTCAATTCCCTCCGGGAGACTCAAGACTGGAGCCTCGCAAAGTCACTGGATGAGGGTCTCAAATGTCCTGTACTACTCGGGGCCCTATCAGAAATCCACCCCCTTCCTCGTCAGATGAGTGAGGGGGGCTACAATCTTGGATAAATCTTGTATGAATCTCCGGTAGTACCCTGCCAATCCCAAGAAGCTCCTGATATCCAAGGGAGATTTCGGAACCTCCCACTGCATAACCACCTTGATTTGGGCTAGATCGACCAAAATCCCTCCTGGTTAACGAGTGTCTAAGGAATTGAACCTCTTGTAACCAAAACTATCACTTGGAGAACTTGGCATAAGGTTCTTCTCACCTCAAAACTCCTAATAGCTCCCAAAGATACTCCTCATGTTTCCCTCAGGTCGTGGAGTACAACAAGATATCATCTATGAACACGATGACTGGGCGATCGAGCATCGGTCTATAGACCCAATTCATCAGGTCCATAAACACCGATGGCGCATTGATGAGACCAAACGACATCACCACGAACACATAATGTCCATAAAGAGTCCAAAATGCGGTCTTCTCCACGTCCTCCTCTCTAACCCTGACCCGATGGTACCCGGACCTCAAGTCTATCTTGGAGAACCAAGATGCCCCTGCAACTGATCGAAAATAACATCTATCCTCGGGATTGGATAAAGTTTCTTCACCGTCAACGTGTTCAACTCCTGGTAGTCGATGCACATCCGGTGTGAACCATCCTTCTTCCTGACGAAGAGAATCGGCACTCCCCATGGAGAACTTCTTTGACGAATGAGCTACTTGCCCAGCAGTTCCTGCAGCTATGATGACAACTCCTGCATCTCTGGTGGTACCAACCGGTAGGGCGCCTTATCGATAGGGGTCGCATTTGGCACTAGGTCGATCCTAAATTCGACCTACCACTCCGGAGGCACTCCGGGAACATGTCAGCAAACTCCCTAACTACTGGAACCTCTGAAACTGAAGTCTGATCCCTGAACCGCGTATCCACAACATATGCTAAATAACCCGCACACCCACGTTCAATATATTGTCGAGACCTGGAGGCTGAGCAGAACCCTGAACCCAACTTGGTGCCCTCATCGTAGACAACTAGTTATCCACCACTTGGGGTTCGAACTACTACTCGCTGACCCTCTTAGTCGATCATGACACTGAAGCGACTAAGCTAGTCTATACCCACGGTAACACATACATCCCCCATAGGGATCGGAATCAATTCTATCGAAAAAGATACCCCGAAGATCTCCAACTTGCAACCTCGATAGACAGAAGAAGCAAAAACCCAGTGTTCGTTGGAGATAGAGTCTCACAACAGACACTCTAGCTCTCCTACTAGAAAACTGAACTCCCTACTGAATGACTAAGAGACAAATGACCGACTCTCCCCCGAATCAAATAATACCAAAGCAGGTAAAGAGTTCACTAAGAACATACCTAATCATAGGTACAAACATATAAGCATAAAACATATATAATCAGCGAGATAAGGGATAGAAACATACCAGCAACCACTTCTGGTGCTACCCTGGCCTCTTCTTTTGTAAGCTCGAAGGCACATCCCTTGGCCCTCGAGGACGATGCTCTACCTTGACCCCCGTCATTAATCCTCAATGTAGCCGATGTTGGAGTCTGCGTCGGTCTGACAGGGAGTTGTGGACAGTTGGTCTTCACGTGACCAACCTGATGGCAGTGGTAGCAGATCCACATATCCCGAACCAGGATTGTCTGGAAATAGTCCCTCGTAAAATGCCCCTTCTTTCCACATTTTCGGCATGCACTTCTCGATCTACAAACCCTCGAGTGACCCTTCCCGCACTTGCCACAAGTGCGGCCCTACTATCCTCTCATCCAGGAATTAGCAGTATTGGATCGCTTTGGCATCGCCTGTGACTGCGCTAGGGCCTGTATCTGCTCCTGTAACTGTAACTTGATCTCAATCTCACGCCGCCTAGCTGCTTCCTATAACTTCAGCAGTATATCACAACGCTGGGTAACAACAAACTGACAGATGTTATCCTTGAGCATGGTCAGATAACGTGTCATCTGAGCCTACTATAAAGCAAACTCCAGGCAGAACATTGCGCTCTAAGTGAACATGCGGGTGATATCCGTCACCGTTTAAGTACCTTGTCTCAGATTCAAAAAGACATGTGCCAACTGCTCCCGATCGACCCACAGAGTGTAGCGAGTGCGGAAGATATCCTTGAACTGCTCCCCAGTAATCGCAGCTCTATGATCATCAGTATATGACCTAATCATCAACCTCCACCAGTCCTTTTCCCCAGACCTTAGCAAGTTTAGGGCACATATGACCTTCTGGTTAGCATGACATGCGCACGTGAAGAAACACCCTTCCACGTCAGATAGCCACCTCATGGCTATAATCGATTCCTAAATCCCCTCAAAATTCAGGGCTTTTGTTATCAAAGTCCCGATACTAAAAATCCCGACTAGCTCCTCTCCCTGCAGCCATTACAGTTGATGTAGCTGCTACGGTAGCCGTCTCAGCAATAGCTGCACAACGCTCATCAAAGTACTCAACAATGGCAGCCTTAATAGACCCAAACATCTCCGACAGGTGTACCCAAAATAGAGTAGTAACCTCATCATGCAGGATCACTCAAATCCCGATATCCGGCTCATCCAACCTCATCTGACCAATAACCTCAGGCACTATCGGTCCCTCCTTACCGCCATCTCCTGATCCTGATCCGGATCCAGTCACAAAACATTAAGTAACCACCATGCTAAAAAATATACCAAGAAGATATCAGATATTCCATATAATAACCCAGGAACCACCTCCCAACAAGTCCTAGGGGATGTGACTTCCTTGCTACACGTATTAGTCCGGTGCTTTCAGTAGTATGAGCCCATATTACCTTCCACACCTACCCATTCTTATCTCAAGTATCATCACAACACCCTAACAATATACATATGCATAGAGAGTGCTCAATAGACTTTTGAATACCTAATCCTACCCTAGGCCCCTCATCAAACAACACCAAACCAAACATTCTCAAGGAATAAGATCTTAATTATGTACAACTGTGATGCATACACTAAGCAACTACAATAATGATGTCAATTTCATATAAGGAAAAACCCGAGGCTATCAGGCATCATATAATCAGGAAATCCTATCATGAAATTCCGAAGATCCCTAGCCTAGTACTAGCATGTTGTTCGATCATATCACAAAATCAAATAATCTGTAAGGTATTTTGTAACATCCCAAAAATACAGGCTAAAATTTTCATTTTTAAATACATTATTATAAAACCAACAGTATAATAAAACATCCATAATATCATTTCAGGCCAAAACCAAAGTAGAAATAATCAAAACATGTTATCATACAACAATATCAAAGTGTAATCCCAAAGATCTCATGTGCGGAAAACCATAGTGTGATGCGTTGCGATCAAGCCAGCTCATTTCCTTTGAAAACGAAGTACCTGAAACAAAAACTAAAAGTTGTAAGCATGAAGGTCAGTGAGTTCCCCCATCATACCACATACCATACAATTACATAGCATACGTACTGTCGGGCAATTCTGGGGTGCCCGACCTACCCATGTCAAGCCATTCTGGGGTGCTGACTACCCGTGTCAAGCCATTATGGGGTGCTGACTACCCGTGTCAGACCATTCTGGGGCGCCTACCTACCCTCCGGTCTATCTCACCCGGTTACGGGGACTATTTCACCCCTACTACTATCACATAGTAACATATCATAGCATAATAATATTGTCAGGCATATCTGGGGTGCCCGACCTGCCCTTCGGTCCTAACAACCTAACTTGGGGATTATTCGCCTCCTATTACCACTATCACATATAACATATCACGCTAACACATAAACATACCTGGTAGTTGCAAACCAGATAATTATCACAAAGACAATCATCTCAACTATAGTCAACTACTAGTGGGCCGACCTTGGTGCCTTAGACCCACTTCTACTGGAAGGTAACTCACCTCACACTGTTGAAGTCTCGTAGACTCAACCTCACACTGCTGAAGTCCCGTAGACTCAACCCCAGCTGTTGTATGACAGATTCCCGAACTGTCAACACCAAAATAACACTCAATTAATAATTGGGTCCCAACACATAACCATAAATACATACTTGGATAATTACTACATTACCTTAAGGTTGGCTTTATTCAAGCCCAATCCCCAATCCATAGGCCCAAAGTCAACTAGGAATCAAAGCCCAACATATAGCCCAATTTTCCAAATTGGCCCCAAACCTTTGCATGGTCTCATTCTAAGGCCCAACCAAAAGTCCAATCCAACATTCAACATTCTAATGGCCCAATATGACATAATCATAAAGGCCCAAAATATGTCCATCTATGGCCCAATTTTCCAAATTATGCCTAACGCCTCACATGGGCACTACCTCAAATCCCATTAATTATTCTAATCCATTTGCTTGATCTTGGATGGCCCATTAATAATCTAATCATCAAGGCCCAATAAAAGGCCCAACAATAAACCCATGTGAATTAAGGGTTTTCACATAAAATGACAATTAGGGTTAAGTGTTTCTCACTTAACCCATTAAGGACTTAATCCATTAAGTCCATCATTCTTCTAAATAAGTCATATGGTGTAATTGTGCTTAATCACACAGTTGCATTCCAATGGCCCAAAAGTGGGTCCTAATAATTCCAAGCCCAGAAATCCAATATTAGGGTTTTCTAAACCTTAATTAGGGTTTCCAACCCCATCTTAGCCTAATAGGCCCAATTGATATGTCTTTTGATCAATTAAGGTTCATTAGACTCATTAAGGTTTCACTAGGCCCATTAGGGTTTCTTAGTTCCATTATCCAACCATCCAAACGAGTCAAAACACCATCAAAGCACACCGCCTCCCGACATGGCGGCCAATGGCGACAGGAGACGGCAACCACCACCTCAAGATGGTGGTTTTCAGTTTTCCTTTCATTATTACAATTTGTAATTACACTTTACAATTCTAAATCTCAAATAAACATACACACCTACTAACACACACATACACACGGTGGTGCATGCTGACAGCCACCACCTCATGGTGGTGGTGGTGACCTTTCTCACAATTTCCGGAAAAATAAAGTCACACGCTACAACCGGAACACACACACACGTTCCTGCTTGCAAAGTGAACCCAACACCCACCTGTGGTGGGTGGCAACGGCAGCAGCACCCTAGCGATAGTAGTGGCGCGATAAAGATGGTGGTAGACAGAATTTTACGATAACAGCCACCACCTCACGGTGGTGGCGAGTCTCCTTGATTCCCTGCCTAGCAACTTACGTCCACAAATCACCAAGTCATCGCGAGCTCAACCTGGTAACGCACTCCGATCTCAGCCACTTCTTGTGGTGGCACAAGGTAGTTAGGATGGAGCACCAGCCACAACAGAATAACGCCCGACGACAAGATGGTCTTCAACGAGAACGGCAGCGGCACGACGTCAGAAAGTGGAACAACATCGTGATGAGGCTTCGGTGGTCGGAGAAGAATGGAGGTGATGGATCACGATAAGGAATGAATCACCGGCTCCCGACATTCCTCACCCATGCATCCGCATCCAAGGTTCTAACTCTGGTGGTAGTCTTTTAGCTGTTCACGATGTCCGGTGGTGATAAGGGTTCCAATGGTGGTGGTGGCTACCAGAAGTGAAAATGGAGAGGGTGACGACGGTTGCACATTAGGGTTAGGTTTATGAGAACAATAACACAGTTAAATATCTAGTGTTTGAAACTCATGGCAATATTGATAGGAATGGTCCCTCTGTCTCCCTTTTCTTTCAAAACAAACCCACAAATTACCCTTTTAACCCCAGCCAACCAAAAACCCTTCAAATTAGGTCCCAAATTCACTCAACAGCCCCTACTTCTATAAATTAATTTCGACTTAGGTCCAACATTTACTCTTTAGCCCCTAACTCCACAAATCCTTTCATATTCCATCCAAATGGTACCAAACACCCCCTTGACTTCTAAAATCCTTACATAATCACACCCTAATTACATTTAACCCCCTATACTCCAAGAACCATAACATTTAGTTCCCAAAACAAACATCTCATTGAATATTATGGATTTTAGGGCTGCTAATCTTTCATAGATTTATTTATTTATTTATTTAATAAATTGGGCGTTACATATTTTGGGGTCTACTCACTGGCTCCGGCTGATTGTACACTTGCATCCTCCTTTAGTATTTTGAAAACCATTTGAAAAACCATTTTAAAATATTGTCCTTATTTTGAGACTGGAGACACATGAGTGTTTCCTCCAATTCACTCAAACCAAGGCTTTGATACCAAGTTGTAACACTCATAAAAATCAAGCCAATTTAAAACTTTTTAAATCATTCAAAAACCAATAATTATTACAAATATGTTTTCAAAATGGTTTAATGTCAGAGTATCCCATAATCAAATCATAAAACCATAAGGAGGTGCACGATCACGCCTTTGCCTTCCCGCGATCATAAAAAGTACCTGAAACATAATCAACAACTGTAAACCTGAAGCTTAGTGAGTTCCTCCATAATACCAACGCCATACAAACCATAACAATATCATATAAACAAACTGCATGCATAATTAGCCATTAGCCTCACTGACCACCTTGCAGAGCCATCAGTCTATCTGGACCGCTCTCTGAGCCATCAGCACATCTGGACCGCCTCTCAGGGCCTTCAACCTATCCAGACCGCTCATCGGGCCTTCGGTCTGACTAGTACACCCTCCCGAGCCTGTAGTCTATCCGGTCTGCCCTGGGTATGTTGGCCTTCAGCAAAAAGCAAGTCCGCCTCAACCTAACCCCCAAATCACACAATCATGTCAACATAAAGATCATACGCTAGCATATATAACAGTAAAACCGATCTAACATATTACTAATCGTAGCAACATCCGAAAACCAAGATACTGACCTAACTGGTCACTAACATGGCATTATCCTGCATACCAGGATACCGACCTAACCAGGTCACTAAGCATATCACCATCCTAACTACTAGGATGTAAATAAATAAGTACATCATACAATAAACCCGGATACAAATCCAAAAAGGGCTGGCATTGGTGCATTCGATCATGTTAGTATAGCAAGGACAACTCACCTCACAAGTAACTCGTGATGATAATGTCAAACTCCTCCAAATATATCTCCAACTCAAACATCTACATCCAATAAACATCCACTTCCATGAATTCAGAAATTACTAAAATACCCCTAAAAGTCAAACTGGTCAACCCTTGGTCAAATTCAAAGTCAATGGTCAAGCTCAACAAACCATGTTGACCCAACTCATCGAGTGTAGCTCACTGACTCGTCGAGTCCTTCCGGAACTCAAGAAATCGTGAGAACCTAGTTGACTCGCTGAGTTTCCAGGAAAATCGTCGAGTCCATGCAGTGTCTAAATGTCGGGAAAAACCCTAACTAACTCGTTAAGTCATCTCACTGATTTGTCGAGTCTATGCAGAACCAATACAGGCAATCTTCATTCGACTCATCGAGTTGACCATGCAACACGTCGAGTCCCTTTAGTCCATCTTTCATTAAAACGCTTTTAACCAAGACCAAGGCTCCAAATTACAGATCTATCCTCCTAAAGAATGGTTTCCACGTATAGTTGCAAACTTTACGTGCATGCAAGGTCCTAAATGCCAAACCAAGCTAAAGGAGAGGTTTAAGCCAAAGAGAAGGGTCAAAGCTTGGTAAATTCAACAACTTTATGACTATAAGGACTCAAAGGAGTCTAGATCTAAAGTTACAACTTTAGATCATGCCGAATACCTGAAATGAACCACAAATATGCTAAAAATGGCCTTAAACCAAGAATAATGAGACTTAACACTAGAATGATCAAGGTAACAATTTATTAACTTCAAAGGGTAGCTAAAACATTGTAGATGATGGATCTACAAGCTCCTTCCCATTCCAAGCTTCTCACTTTTCAAGTTTCCATTCCAAAATCAACAAACAACCCTTTCAAGCTCTCAACACACACAATGGGGGGTTAGGACTTGATCTAGGGTTTCCTCTAGCTGTAATGATGATGAGGGAGGCTAGAAATGGCCCATAAGTTCTTTAAATAGGATGAAAAACCCTAAAATATAGGTTTTCCATGCAGAACCTCTACTCGTCGAGTCGGGGTCCTCCGACTCATCGAGTGGAAATCAGAATTCACGCGGGCTGACTAGGTTCGATATGACAGGTAGGGACTCCAAATCTTCGAGTTCGTTCAACAAAAAGAATATAAAGCTTTTAAAAATATACCTTGGAAGTCGGGGTGTTACAGTTGGCCAGATGCCATGACCAGTAAACCCAACTGGCGGGCACTGTTGTAGTGGTAGGAGGTACTTTTTCCACTCGATTAGCAACCGCCAAAGACAGTGCTCATAGATTACATTAACCCTGCTTCCATTATCAATGTATACATGCTTAACATATTTTTGACTAATGCACCCTATGATGTGTAATGGGTCGTCCAAATCCCAATGTTCTAGTCTGGGATCACTCGTTGAAAAGGCTATGTTAAGCATGTTTTGATTGTATCCCATTGCGCTGGCTTGTTAGCCTTGAAAATTGCTGCATGGGCAAAGCCCGGTGATGGTTAGTATCTCTGGCCTCTTATCATGTCCCTTTCCGCCTTCATTTTGATTTCTTGTCTGGTATTGGTCTTCATCAATTTTTTTTCTAAGCTCTTTGGTGATGCCAACTATGTTTCTAACATGTTACTTCTCATCTATCTCCATTTTCAACACCGTGCATTCGGTGGTATCATGAGTTTGGCTCTTGTGGTACTCACATAACTTGGCCTTATCCTTGTTCTCCTTTGATGGAGTTTTGTTGATTGCATGGACATCTGCATGACTATTCTTGTTGTCATCTTTTTTGAATGGCCTATACCTCCTTGACATGTATCTAGAGTGGCGATTGTGTTTTTGTTGGTTATCCTCTTGTCTCTCTTGTTGAGTTGAACTTGGTCAGGATGCCACCTCCTCTTCTTTGATGTACGCATTAGCTACAACTTTGAGATTGGCCTCCTTTCTCTATTCTCCTTTAATTTGTCTCGGGTATTTTCCACTAGGAACTTGAGCTTTTCCCTAGATCTGGGGACTATCCCTTGCATCTTCTTACATAGGGGCCCCGGAAGCAGACCTTGAGCGAAGTCTCCCATCACCAAGAACTCGTCATGTCCTTGGACGTTCAAGGTAGCTAACGTAAATCGATCGTAGTAGGCACATATCGAATCTCCTTCTTTTTGCTTACACGACATCACAGAGTTGGCGTCCCCTTTTCCTTTCCTCAACTGCATGAAGTTGTTGTGGAAAAGGAACTTCAGTTGCTCAAAATTCGAAATACTACCTGGTCTTAGAGACTTGAACCATTTTCTTGTGTTTCCTGTTAGGGTGCAGGGAAAATAGAGACGCGACGATCCATCTTAAGATATGTCATCGTCCACTCATAGTTATCGATGTGGTCATCTGGGTCAGAAGTGTTGTCGTATTTCAGCATGTTCGATATCATCACAGTGTGTGGGATCTCATATTGTAGTAGTTCATGGCTGAAATTAGAGCTTGCACTTCGCATGGGGTTGTCCATGTACGAGTACGACATACCACCATAGGCCATATGTTGTTGCGCCTGGTAAGGGTTTGCATACATCTAGTTGTACATGGCTGCCGACGAGATGTACGGTTAATATTATTGCAAGTTTGTTTGTAACCCAAATTGCTGAAATGTGTATTGCCCTGTTGGGTGAACCATGTATGGGTTTGCTCCCATGCATTATTGGGCAGATGGGTTGAGTGATTGAGCAGTCTCCATGAAAGGGGTAAATTCTGGTGCTGCTGAGAAATGGAAGCCAGGTCCGTATGAGCTAGATCCCTGGTTGATCGAGTTCTGCATACCAGTGACTTGCAGCTGAGACACTTCCGGGATTGGACCTTGAGCTTTGTTGTACGAACATGTTAAACATCAGTGGTTGATGTATGAATAGCGGCACCTAGGGTATGCCTGCCATGGTTTCATGTGGGTAGACCACCGATGAATATTGTGATTGTAGTTTAATATTGTGAGCGATCAAGGTTCTGATGGCTGAACTGAAATTATAGTAGCTGAGAAACATGTATCTATGTTTGCTGTGTTGCGACAATCTGTGGAGTTGTGGTTATGATTGTTGCTTGCTGAGATGGGTTAACTGTTAGACGCCATAAACTGGCTATGTAGGTTGCCACCATTTCAGCTACAGAGCTAGATGATGTCTGTGAGACTATTGTGCGATTTGAAGTGTGTTCTTCCTGGATGGGAACTTGCCCTCCGTCTAACGGCTACAAAGGACTGACCAGGCTTTTCTCAATTGTCCCCGGCGTCGCTGGAATTTCGCCTGCCATCTTTGCTCTTTGGTTTTGCTTCGTGGATGTATCGTTCTGTAGATACGTCTGGATGGCGCCAAATGTTGTGATATGTAGGAGATGGTAGGATTGAGATCAAGGGTGGGTGTCGAGATTGTTCCTTCTCCTGATATCACAGTACAAAGAAAAGAGATGATCATTAGACAACGTTCGGGAGTGGTTCCCAGGACGAAGCTCCAACAATCAAGTTAAAATTGATTCCGAGAGATGAGAGGTGGCGAATCCGTATTGAAGGATCCTCCATCAAGTCTTTCTATCTCGTTCCCCCATTGTCTAGAGGGGAATCTTCGATATAATGATAATCGTGGATGTCGTCAGATAGGCAAGTGGAGCTCTCTGATTGACTCCACGTTTGTCGGGGTATTTTTCCTAGGGAGAAGAGGGTAAGACACAGTTCTACCACTTAACCGCCATACGAGTGAGTCCATGCAGGCGGAGGCCCGACCTTAGCCTCAGACTGGGTATGACAAGACTCTAACTACGCCAAGCTTGGTGCTATTTTGGCTTTTCTTTTTTAACGTTTTTTCATGAGGGATACGTTATATATATATATATATATATATATATATATATATATATATATATATATATATATATATATATATATATATATATATATATATATATATATATATATATATATATATATATAAACATGTCTACGAATTAACATGTGTTTTATAAAGGTTAGTACTAAATAACTTAAAATGAGTTTATCTTAACACAATTTTTTGAAAACAGAACAATTTATATTTTAGAAAGTTTTAAGATATATAAATTCTATAATTATCTAAAACATAAATTATTGTATATGAAAAAACGTTTTTTTAACTTAAAAGTTAATATATATATATATATATATATATATATATATATATATATATATATATATATATATATATATATATATATATATATATATATATATATATATATATATTACGAGTGCAATGTTATATATTAGACTTATGTATGATAAATATAAATACATTATTATTAAGAACAAAATGATGTATCGACTATAAAGGCAGAGAACAATCTATATTTTATTTACGTATTTTAATTTAAAAAATAAAAGAAATTGTGAAGTAAAATTACTAATTGTTAATAGCTCAAATAGAATAGATATATATATATATATATATATATATATATATATATATATATATATATATATATATATATATATATATATATATATATATATATATATATATATTAATAAATTAAAATGATATTACTATAAAATGTTTTTTAATAAAAGGTTTTGGTCTAACGGCATTAGGAGTTCTTGGATCGATGTTCTAGCCTCGTTGTGTATAAAAATGTATACATTTTGAATAGGAGTATTTAGAATTGGAGTATTGTGTGTGCGTATAAATCGTTCTAAAAAAACGTATAAAATGTTTTTTAAGAATAGACGTATTATGATGTAACCATAGGAGGTAATTTTGGGATTGTAAGTGATAAATATATATTGTGGTGTGATCGGGGGAATATAATCGACCTTAGTCGACATCAAAAAGAAGTTAGCTAAACATTGCACCCTAATAAGATGGCAAAGACATGTTAGTAAATCTCCATGCAGGCCAAAAGGTCCCCACACACACTCTCTCTCTCTCTCTCTCTCTCTCTCTCTCTCTCTCTCTCTCTCTCTCTCTCTCTCTCTCTCTCTCTCTCTCTCTCTCTCTCTCTCTCTCTCTCTCTCTCTCACGTACACACACACACATATATATATATATATATATATATATATATATATATATATATATATATATATATATATATATATAGAGAGAGAGAAAAAAAAAAAAATCAAAGATCAAATAAGAAGGAAAATTTTGATAGGAAGGTAAAAAAAATTTTATATACATATTTTCTTAGCAAAAAAATCAAATGAATCATTAGATGATTCATAAGTAAAATCATTCACAAGAAAAAATTCCGAAAATAACACCTTCATTTTTCATTTTTAGGTAAATTAAAAAAAAAAAGTTCACTTTTATAACAATTTTAGTGAATATTAACAAAATCATCGTAAAAATGAATCATCAAAATGTTTTTTTGGGATTTTTTTTTGGTGAATCATACTATTATTTATTCATTTATTGATTCATTTATTTTGTGCGCCAAAAAACTAAGCCAAAAAAGAATTTCTTACCTTTCTACCAAAAAAAATTTCTTACTGGATATATATATATATATATATATATATATATATATATATATATATATATATATATATATATATATATATATATATATATATATATATATATTAGACGTGTGCCGTTAAAAGCGGCGACAATAAATAATTCTTTTGTTAAATACTTTCTTACGGGGAAAAAATTATTAGATTTTATTATTAGTTATTAGGTAATAAAAATTATCACTTTTAAATAAAATATTTATGTTTATTGCTTATATTTATATTGTTTATTTACATTCTTGATGTAAATTAATCTAGTTTAAGAAATATAAATAAATTTAATATTTAAAATTTTTAATCTTGCTCCAAATTGAATTTCTTAATAACATTTTTTAATTAAAGTATTCAAACTTTGGACAAGTATTAATGAATTGTTTACATATAATTGTTTTATACAAAAAGTTTTGTAATTTATACCTATTAAATTTTAAGATATGATTAATATGTTTTATAAAATAGTATATGACTAATAAAAACTATTTTTATCACTTGTGACATTTTCATGCATTATGACATACATGTAATTTTGTGGTTAATTTTTAAAAATTAATTTTCATCTGTCATTTTGTTGTAATTTTCTATTTTCTTAATTAACTGTTTTAATTTTTAGGTTATACAAAGTAATTAATTTGTTTCCTTATATTTTCAAGTTTTAATATGTTTCCTATATTGTACGTAATTTAAAATTTGCATGTTTCTTTTAAATTTCATTGTTATTTTAGACCAAAATTGTCTACTTAGAAAAAATAATTAAAGTTTTTTGTTTTTCATTGATAAATCTAAAAAAAAAAAAAAAGGTTGTATGGATAAAATATAATTATTTATCCATAGATTCAGGGGTCAAGATCCTCATACATTACTAGGATCCCGAAATCTTGAAGTATAACCAGGATACTAATATATATATATATATATATATATATATATATATATATATATATACTAGTCGTCTACCCGCGCAAAGCGGCGGGGTAAAATAATTTCTAAAAATTTTATTTGGAGGACCTGATATAGTTAGGTTTTGTTATTTGTTTCCTTTTTAGAAACATGTTATTCCAATGAGTCAATGAACATTAACAAATATAATTTATGATTAGACTATATATATATATATATATATATATATATATATATATATATATATATATATATATATATATATATATATATATATAAAATGTACATTGTTATTTTAAGTTAAATATAAAAAGCACCTTGTTGTTTTTAGTTAAAAATAAAAATACATTACTCTTTTGCTATAAAAATATATTGTTGTTTGGTGATAAAAAAATATTTTGTTTTTTTTAAGTTAAAATAAAAGAAAATTTTTGTTTTGGATTAAATGTTAGTATTTTACTATTTTTGTTTAAAAATAACAATATATTTTTTTGATTAAAAATAAAAATATAATGTTGTTTTGGATTTACAATTAAAAGTATTTGTATATAGAGACATCTACAAATAGTTTCATTTCTATGAATAATTTTTTTTCGATCAATATTTACATTTTGACGATTAGGGCTGGTGATCTGGAGGGGGTATAGAGGGTTTGCAGCAAAATTTGAAGGACATTGGACCAGACCTAGAACTGGACTGGACCGGTACTGGTTTTATATAGTTGGGTAAGTTGTCGGTTCTTGGATTGTTAATTTTTCGGTACCAATTTTACATACCCACGCAAAATGCCGATGAAGAGTAGTTGTCAAAATAAATAGAATTGACCATGTCAATTATAAAATAAATAGATTAGTTGTCAAAATTGTTTTCTTTTAAGCAAGAAAACCATATTGCATTTTTATATATAATAATTCCACTTTCCCTTGTGACATGTGTGCTTCAAAGTTGTTTAACATACAACTTTATCACAAGTCTTTTAAATAAATACAAAAGTCATCAACAGAAAAATGCTTATATATTATCAAAACAAAGTCATCCATGCGACCGTTGCATATAATATATTTCTTGCAACATAAATCAATCCATTTTTACCTGCAAAGGCCAAAAAAATAGAATTTGTTCAACCCCACAAGAAGTAAAGGCAATATATGTAAAGACGGAATAAGTAAAAACAACACACACACACACACACACACAAGAAGCAAGGGAGATGTATTAGAGATAAAAGTTAAAAATAACAAGTAACTGAACATCAATAACAACAAAAATAACATCAAAGGATGTAAGGGTGGATATAGAGTTTGATTAACTGTTGAAACCTGGATAATACTTCCTATTGCAAGTCTCGGGCTAAATGTTACCACTCAAATTAACAAATTGCCATTACCAAAAATGAAAAATAACAAAAAAAAAAAAAAAAAAAAAAAAAAAAAAAAAAAAACAATTTCAAGATCATACCTCCATCACTCCCTTCTTCCTCTTCTGCTTAGTTCAAACCATTTAAAGAAACATGGTTGGCAACTATTAAATATATGTATAGTTATTAGGCTGAATGAAACATTTTTATGATATTTTTGGTAAAAATTAGATAGTAATACACAAATAAGGAGCAATTTCTCTTTTCTCCTTACCTTTGAAGCCATTCTGAAAAATGTTCTTCAATCCTGCAAAATATGAACTGAGAAAAACAAATAATTATCAACTAATTAATATAAATTAATTCTTTTAAAAAAAACTAATATAAAAAATACACAATTAAGAGAAACATTAAATAGTGATGAGGTTCTGAATCCTTATAAGCATTCTCTTTACCAAAATATAAAAAAGAAATCAAGTATTATATTATCAAACCTCATGGGTTGAACCTTTCTACAAGTTGGGGCATTCCTTAAGATCCATCCACCCCAAAATGGCAATATCGAACTAAAAACTAAATGAAATGAAAAAAAATATTACCTTTCTAAGAGATTGAAGAAAATTAGTATGTTGAACAAATGTAAGGCATAAAGACCATTTATAGATTATGTTTATTATACTTTGTAAGCCACTTCATTCTTCTTCCTCATTTTTCTGTTTGTATTATCTCAAAAAGATAAAATGTAGTAAGAATCCGACATAAAAGAAGGAAAACATATAAAATGCACAAAAAAAGAACCTTGTACCTTGGAGTTGTCAAATCAAACCTTCATCAGACATGTTTCGGCAAAAATCTCAAAAGAAAATGTGGGAAAATCTAAAAAAAAAAGTTAAAAATGTACTCTAAAAAATTTGAAGATTGAAAATGAAGCACAATAAAAAACGTTTATGAAGAACCCTATGCTAATGGTTACTTTCATTTTTTAGATAATACTTGAAAATATCCCACAATCAAATAATGTTTATGAAGATTAAACAGGAAGCACTATCAAAGTTTTACAGATAGTTACCTTTGCCAGTTTAGATGATTATCACCTATCCTTGCAAAAACCAAACCCAACAACAAAAAACTTCAATTTTATTGTCTTCAGGAAGCCAAATCACCAAAATATTGTTATAATGCCCAACATAAATGAAGTATTTAAGAGAAAGAATACCAAATTAATATACCTAGATCGTGGGTTTAGGGTTATTGTCATTGTGAAGCTTGAGTAACAGCAACGAGTGGAGACTAAAAATCAGATATAAGTCTATAACATATAAGTATATAACCTGGTACGATGATAAGAAACATATCTGGAGAAAAAACCCACGAAGAAAAAAGAATACATTAAACTACATCATGAAATTGAATCTTACCAGATATCGTTAAAAAGTTCCAGGTTGGTTCCCTTTAGATCCATACATAGCTCTGCTGCATCCTCTCATCAGCCCCGTTCTCTTTTCTCTTTTATTTGCTTGATATTTCTTTTCTTTCATGTTTTTTGTTCAGCCCTAACACAAATAGAGACTATCTGGGAAATAGGACGACGATGAAGCTCGTGGAGGTGGTAGTGACTGGCGGTGAGAGTGTCGGCTGACAGTCAGCGATTTTAGGGCTAGTAGAGGTTAGGAGATCTATGTTTAGAGAGTGAAATGTAATGGATAGTTAAAAAAAACTGAAACATGCCAGATACGAGGAAGGAGGATCAACATGAAAGATATTTTCCTGCATTTTAGGGATTCAAAAAGGCGGGGTCAAAATTTCCGACGGAGGTAGGACAATGGTGGTGGTGAAGGAGATGAGGTATGGCACTGGCTGATGATCTTTAGGGTTATTATAGAGAGCATAATGAGCATTTGGGGGAGGAGAAAAAGCATGAAGCAGGTAGATAAAAGGTTATTGTCGATTCAAATTTGTAATTCCTAGGTTAAATGAATAGAGGAGGATATGAAATATGATTTCAAAATATCAAATTTGAAACCGTGTTTGAGAGCATGAATATATTCAGTTTTGGGGATTTAATGATCACAACATTCAGCAGTTTTTGATGGGTTTCAAACTACAAATCAGTCCGATAAAATAGGAATTCAAACAAAAAAAGGTGAAGTCAAAATCAAGACTCGATCAAAATCAAATATGTTGCATTGGCAGGTTGTATATTCAACTTAAAGGCCTGGACCATTTCAAATTTAATATTATTTTATTGATGGTTATTTGTACTATGTGTTTAACGGTTTGTACGTCTTAAAAAAATAATATTATTATATTCAATATATTTATAGAAATAGTTAGATTTCTTTTATAAGTAGTAAAGATATATATATATATATATATATATATATATATATATATATATATATATATATATATATATATATATATATATACTTAGAATCCTAAATATTATCATTATTATTTCCAAACAAAATTATCAAATATATTTATTGTTTATTATTCATATGTGCAGAAAGAGTCAACAAAAAACTCATCAACTCTGAGAATCATTTCAATCAATCTTAAAACTCAGAGATGCCAAGTCAAAACAATGTGTAAATACTTGTTCAACACAATTGCGGAAATATCGGACTTCTAGTTATCTAACCTAGGCTATAAATCATACTACATAGACAATCTAGAGGTACTGAAACAATTTTACGCATACTTTCAATCTCATTTATATAACTTACTTTTCTATTAATAAAATTAAATAAGGCAGGTGATCACTATCACTTCCCAATGTTTTGTGTTGGAGATCCTTGCAAGGATCAAAGTCTTTCCTTGTAAATCATTTACGTCATTCTAAATCTCGATTCTATATCCACATTAGTCATAACACCCTAAGCTCTCATACAATTTGGTTCATATCTTTTTGATCAAATTTTGACCAAAACAATTTGGCACCAAACGTCGAGTTGTGGTGTCCGTAATCCTTGAAAATCATGTCTACGCAACCAATTTTTTATTCTTCCTTTATTCCTTTCGTTTCTTATTAAAGTCTGCCACCACCTCTAAGTAGACCTTTTAATCAGGAAAAAAAAAAAAAAAAAAAAAAACTTTGATGCCTCCAAGAAGAGCACCTCTTCGATCACTAGCCATGGAAATCTAGGATCCATGGGATTCCAGGATCCTTCCATTCTGATTTCCAACAACGAACTCTTCTCCATGATGAAGATGTTGATATAACAAGTGACTCAGCAACAAGAAGAAAATAGGACATTGCTTAAAGGGGTGGAAAGGATAAGAGCACAGATCTGAAAACCTCAGGAAGCAACACCCTCAATCTTGCAACTCAAGATCCTAAATTTGGATATCACATGATCCCTTAGGAATCAATCGGAGACTTCAGCCCCTACATCTGCCGCTATTTTGACTGGGGTGAAACCGCAAACAACCAAACTCCTATGATCTAGGATCTTGTCGAAACTTTCATTATTCCTAAGAACAAAGATACATGCAACTTCTTTGAAAATAATTCTTTTAATACTAACTTTGTGAATCTTGATGTAGGAATAAGTTCAGTCATGACTAACGAACTTCAAAAACTATGGCATATGATCTCGAGCATGCCATGAGTGGTTTAACATATACCAGAAGTATCCTCCACCAGCCATAAAATCTCTAGATTTATTCACTCGATAGTTGACACTAAAGTTCTAAATCGATTCCAAATCCCAACATGAAACCCAACAATGGAATCATCGACCACAGTGAGCACATAGCACAATATAGAGAAATAATGGAAATCATTCACATTCTATCACACTTAAAAGAAGCTTGTTTATGTAAGGGTTTTGGTTCAACACTTACATGATCAGCCTTGAAATGGATTCTCAATGTTCCTCCTTACTCCATTACTTTTTTTCTCACTTAGTAAACCTTTTTAATAATCAGTTCTCTTGCATAGTGATATTCAAAAGGATCACTAGTGATCTCTATCAAGTAGTCCAAAATCCTAAGGAATCCCTTAGAGACTTTGTAAGTATATTTGGCAAGGAGGCGTTGAACATTACTAACATTGACATAGCCACTACTGTTAGGGCCAAGATCCTCAATCCTATCCAGGATCCTAGATCTAAAATATATCTTAGGATCCTTAAACCTATCCAGGATCCCGAATCTTAAAGGAGTCTTAGGATCCCGAACATATATTAGGATCCTGAACAACGACATTATTATTCCCTAACAAGTTTAACGACTATATTTCTTGTTTATTTGTCACATGTGCAGAAATGGTCAACATAGGACTCATTCACAACAAAGAATCAGTCCAACTAGGCTTAAGATCCAAAAATACCAAGTCAAAGCACGTTTTAAATACCAGCTCAGCAGGATCCCAAAAATATCGGACATTTAGTTACTTAATATAGACTATAAATACACCTGTAAAACACGCACAACCAGGACAATTCTCTGACACTTTACTCGATTAGTATCACTTTACCATTTGTAATCGTATTATCATGCTTATCTCTGTAATTCTTTGTTCAATCAATAAAATCAAACAAGGCAGGTGATGATTATCACCTCCCAAGGTTTTATGTCGAAGGTCCTAACAAGGATCAATGACTTTCCTTGTAAATCTATTGTGCAATCTTGTTCTAATTTTGTTAATCACTTCACCTACAACACCACAACCTCTCATGCAATTTGGTTGAAATCCACTTAGTCAATTTTTTACCAAAACAATTTGGAACCTATTAACGTATCCCTCATGGGAACGTAAATAAAGAAGTCAAACTAACACTGGGCTTGGCCTGGTCAAAACCTAGTCTAAAGCCGAGTCCAGGCCTTCGCCGACGGGAAGAGCGCTGATATGTCGGTTAAGGTGCAGAGCCGCACATTAACCCCTTTACTAGGAAATCACATCTCAACAAACGTGGGACCAATCAGAGAGTCCCACTCGCCCATTAGATGATATCCACGACCTTCGTAAACGTTTAAAAGATCTCCTACTAGCCAATGAGGGAATGAGGCAAAAGACGTGACGGAGGACCCTCTAATATGGGTCTGCCACCTCGCATCTCACGAGGGAATCCTCAACAGAATCGGTTGAGGGATACACCTCTAAAACAGGTATTAAAAGGATCCTTCTCCCTCACAAGGAAGGGGACGGAATTCTCTCTTTCCTGTAATCTTCAACAATCTTTCTCATATCTCATACTAACTTGATCGTCGGAGCTTCGTCTCGGGAATTCCTCCTGGACATCAACTAACGGACATCTTGGGGGTTGTCCCGAGAACACAACACAGAGAAGAATCGTTAAAGGACGACCGAGTGTTCTCCCGGGACATCCCTCCAACGATCAAGTTAGTTTTCTGAGAGAGGTAATTTTAGGGTAATATTCTTGGGAGAGAAGATTGATCCCTTCCTTGAGGTGGAAGAGATCCTTTTATACCTACTTCTAACAGGTCGTGGGGACCTCGTCTGATGAGTATGAGACATGGCCTCCTCTGACTGGGAGGATTACGCCCATGTTAACTAACTTGTAACATCTGGGATTTCAGGTATATTAATTATTCTTTTTATTTTGAGTTTTGTGGAAGGACTCGGCGAGTTGGTGCGTATACTCGCCGAGTTGAGACGCGATTTTTCACCCAGATTGATGCCCGGACTCGGCGAGTCGCCTTGGTGGACTTGGAGAGTCTGCGCTGTTTAATGAAACCCTAATTTCTCGGGTTTGAGGCCTATTTAAAGGGCCTTATGGCCGTCATTTGCACTCATCAATCCCCAAAGTGAGATCCTAGAGCATTTGAGTGATTTCAAGTGAGGGAAGGAGCCATTGTTGATCTTGGAGTTATTGTCTAGCAAGGGAAGAGGAGATCTAGCCAAGAGGAAGCAAGATAAGGGTGGATTCTTGAAGAACTGAGGTCCCGGACATCACAACTGAGGTACCATTTCGAATTCTTCTTTGTTATGGTGATGTTCATATAGATTTAGGGCTTTTGAACCCATTTGTGGCTAGATCTAGTATCCTCATGGTCCCTTGGCGAGTTATGGCTCTGAATCTGGACCCATAAAGGTCCAGAGCACCTCTTTGCCCAAGCTTTATATGCATCCATGGAGGTTTTGGGTTGGGATCAATGTATTTGAGGCTAAAACACCATTAATGAGCTATTTGATGCTTAATGAGCACCAAGACTTGGACTTTACGTGGTCAATAAGCTTAAGGGGACTGGATCTATGAGTTAGTAGAGTGGATCTGACCTTAGAAGGTCGTTTGGGGTTGTGCATGCAATGCACTCGCCGAGTCCACTCCCAGACTCGGCGAGTTGGTGCGGGTTGTACAGTGATTACGAACCAGGGGTTGAGTAACCGAGTCGGGTGAGTGACTCAGTGAGTTGGAAGAGATTCAGAGGGATCGGGTTCCCGTAGGGACTCGGCGAGTCCAAGCCAGACTCGGCGAGTCGGGTCAACCGTTGACCGTTGACCGTTACCCAGAGTTGACTAGTTTGACTTTGTAGTGTTAGTCAGTCAGGGTCAAGGTGGTATTAAGTAGAGATATGCTTGTGTTGTAGGAGGACGATAGCTCGGGAGATCGAGCACTAGTAGTTACGAGATTTACGAGTTACCGAGATACGCGAGGTGAGTCTTCTCACTATTCATTACCTTGAGTAGGTATTTCGAGTTGACCAGAGGGTCTCATGTGCTATGTATGAGTTTATGTGTTGTCTTAGAGATTTCATGCTATGTGTTATTTGTATGCTGTATGGTTATATAGACCGGGCCGGAGGGTCCAACGATTCTGACCGAGCCGGAGGGCCCAACGAGCTATGACTGGACCGGAGGGTCCGACGAGCTGCGGGACTGGAGGGTCCCGCTGAGACATCTTGACCGGAGGGTCGGGTTTAGCCTTGAGTGGCGTATTTTTGATATGTGGTATTTTGGGGAACTCACTAAGCATTTATGCTTACAGTTGTTGTGTTTGATGTCTCAGGTACCAGCGAGGACCGTGGGAAGGCGAAGGCTTGACTTGTACACACCCACACCGATGGAGTTTATGTTAGAGAGATCTTGGGATTTGTTTGAAAACACTGTTGTTATGGTTTTAAGATTATGATATGATATACATTTTGTGGTTTAAAAATGAAAAATTAAATTGGAAATTTTACGTTGTTACAAGTTGGTATCAGAGCCTTGGTTTGAGGGATTCGGATGCACCTTCGGGCGTATTTGAACTCAAACCGAGGATTTGAGAAATTTTCAAACAAAACTAAAATTTTCTAAAAAAAGAAAAAGAGGTTTTGGAACCAAGCAGAGTGGAAGGTGTGTAAGGTCAGCCAGCGCCCGAACGGTGAATCCCCAAAATACCCTTACATTATATGTTATGAGTTATGAGATATTATGTTGTGCATGCTAGAGAGGCTAGGTATTCCTATTAGGACTAGAGTGGCCTGATTTGTGATGCTTTAGCCTAGGAGATTGCTGCTGCTATGAGATACTTTGAGAGTGAGTAGGTAGCCGTGAGGAGCTCGTGAGAGGTCTACTGAGGGTAGCCAATGCATAGTGAGAGTAGAGTATTTACGACTTGGGATCCTAGGAGGAGGACTTGGGTTGTATATTGATTCGGTGTGGATGATAGTATTGGGCCCCTATTGAGGACACCGGATTGGTGCGCAGTCCAAGTAAGAATCCTTGGGGTACCAGAAGTTGAGGATGATTAATTTGTCGAGTGTGAGTATGCTCGAAAGTGTCCCTAATAGTTTTTATGTTGTATTTCAGAGATTGATCATGTTCAGGACACGCCATACCATCGAGGGCAATGGGATGAGTGATGAGGAGATCCGTCAGATCATCCATGAGGAGGTGGCTGCTGCCATCAGAGCCGAGATTCCGGAGATGTTTGGGTCTATTAAGACCACACTGATCGAGACGTTTGACGAGCATTATGCTGCTTTGACTGATGTTGCTGTTGTTGCAGCCACAACAGCTGTTGCTGCTGCGAGACCCCAGGGTGGTGATTCGTTGCTGTACTGAGAGTTCAGCAACACGAAACCACCAAAGTTCGATGGTATACAGGATCCGATCGCCGCCATGAGGTGGATCTCAGACATAGAAGGGTGTTTCTATATGTGCTCGTGTCCGGAGCACTTGAGGGTGCGATTTGCACTCAACCAGCTTCGCTTGGGGGCGAAGGACTGGTGGAAGTTTGTGACCGCGAGCTATTCGACAGCTGAGCTGACTGCAGTGACCTGGGAGAGGTTTAATGTGATGTTTCGTGACGAGTATGTTCCCCAGGTGGAGAGGGAACGTTTAGTCTAGGAGTTTTTGACCCTCAAGCAGGGGACTGAGTCGGTGACAGTGATTATGAGGATGTTTCATGAGCGGGCATTGTTTTTCCCGGAACAGGTGTCCACTGAGCAGGCTCGCATGAGCCGATATCTGAGTATACTAAGGAGGGACATTCGTGAGTTCGTGGCGAGCTCGACTTACCGGACATTTGCCGAGCTTCAGGAAAATGCCCGGAAGAGGGAGATTGAGCTTGAGACGCAGGCGAGGGAGGAAGCCGAGTCTCAGAGGGGTGATCAGCGACCAGCACAGTCGCAGCCAGCCGCCAAGCGGGCAAAGCCCGCTGATTCGAGGATAAGTAGTTCGAGGGGCCGTACTTGTGGGAAGTGCGGCAAGAGCCATGATGGGTCATGCAAGTCTGGGGTATGCTACAAGTGTGGGAAGGAAGGGCATTTCACGAGGGATTGTCCTAAGGGGTTCTCGGTTTGCTTCCATTGCAACCAAACCGGCCATCGGAAGGCCGAGTGCCCCCAGCTTCAGAGGACAGTGCAGGGATCCGTACCTGCAGTTCGAGCTACTGAGACCTGGCCAGCAAAGGCCGAAACACCGAAGGCTAGGGGGAGAGCCTTTCAGTTGACAGCGGAAGAGGTCCGCGCAACACCTGACGTCGTGGCAGGTACATATTCTTTATTTATTTATGCTGAGTTTATATTGTGATGATTATATGTTATGCGTAGGTACTTTTCTTGTGAATTCTATACCTGCATTAGTGTTGTTTGACTCGGGTGCGAGTCGGTCGTTCGTATCTGTGACTTTTAGTTGGCACATTAATATTCCGAGGGAGGCATTGAGTCGACCTCTGTAGGTTTCCATAGCCGATGAGCATGAGGTATGTGCTACCGAGGTGATACGTGGATGCGTACTGGAGATCTTCGGAGTGGAGTTTCCGATTGACTTGATACTGATTGCCATGAGGGATGTTTGTGTTATAGTGGGCATGGATTGGTTGAGCCGTTTCGGGACTGTCATAGATTGCGAGCGTCAGTTGGTGATGATCCGAGATCCTAGTGGGGGAGTGCTGACAGTTTATGGCGAGGGGACTCGTGGTGGTTCAGTATTCTGTTCGGCTGCCAGAGCGAGGCGGAGCTTGCAGCAGGGCTGCAAGGGATTCGTGGCCTATGTGATGGATGTACGAAAGGTTCTTGGGAGGCCAAGTTCAGTGGATGATGTGCCGATAGTGCATGAGTTCCGGGACGTGTTCCCCGAGGAGTTGCCGGGCGTACCTCCCGAGAGGCAAGTGGAGTTTCATATCGATTTGATTCCCGGGGTCGCGCCTATCACTTAGGCGCCATATCGCCTAGCGCCGCCAGAGATGCAAGAGTTATCCTCACAGCTGCAGGAGCTGTTGGGGAAAGGGTTCATCTGTCCCAGTAGCTCTCCCTAGGGAGCGTCGATCCTTTTTGTCAAGAAAAAGGATGGTTTACACCGAATGTTCATTGATTACCGGGAGCTGAACAAGTTGACGGTTAAGAACCGTTATCCACTACCGAGGATCGATGATATATTTGATCAGTTGCAGGGGGCGTCTTGGCTCTCCAAGATAGACCTGAGGTCGGGATATCACCAGATGAGAGTTTGGAATGAGGATATCCAGAAAACGGCATTTAGGACTCATTACGGGCATTACGAGTTCGTGGTGATGCCATTCGGGCTCACCAATGCACCCGCAGCATTCATGGACATCATGAACAGGGTGTGTAGGCCGATGTTGGATCGATCGGTAATTGTATTCATTGATGATACCCTGGTGTATTCGAGGACCAGAGAGCAGCACGAGGAGCATTTGAGAGAGCTCCTCGGAGTTCTGAGGTCGGAGAGGCTATTCGCCAAATTCTCCAAGTGCGATTTTTGGTTATGGGAGGTCCAGTTCTTAGGGCATCTCGTTAACCAGAATGGGATATTGGTTGACCCGGCCAAGATCGAGGTTGTGATGAGTTGGGAGGTACCGAGGTCACCTATGGAGATCCGGAGCTTCTTAGGGCTGGCAGGCTACTATCGGAGATTTATCAGGGACTTCTCCAAAATTGTTGTGCCACTTACCAAGTTAACCCGGAAGTGTGTTACTTTCTCATGGGGTCCGGAGCAGCAGAACTCATTTGAGACCCTTCGCCAGAGATTGTTCGAAGCTCTCGTGCTTGCATTACCGGAAGGGATGGAGGATTTCGTGGTGTACTGTGATGCATCGATATCGGGGTTGGGAGCGGTGTTGATACAGAGAGGGCATGTGATCGCGTATGCGTCGAGGCAGTTAAAGCCTCATGAGACGAGATATCCCACCCATGATCTGGAGTTGGGGGCTGTGGTTTTCGGCCTCAAGATCTGGCGTCAGTATTTGTATGGGGTTCGGTGTACGATATACACGGACCACAAGAGCTTGAAGTACTTGATGGATTAGCCAAATCTAAATATGCGTCAGAGGAGATGGCTAGATGTGGTAAAGGATTATGATTGCGAGATCCTGTACCACCCGGGCAAGGCTAATATGGTAGCCGACGCCCTGAGTTGTAGGGAAGAGGGTGCCCTGATGCGAGATATCTATTTGAGGTTGACAGTGATGACCCCGATTTTGGACACCATCCGAGGGGCTCAGGCTGAGGCTGCGAGATCAGAAAATCAGAAGAGGGAACAGGTTGTCGGTCAGGTATCGGAATTCGTTACGGATGGTCGGGGACTTATGACTTTTTAGGGTCGGATTTCGGTACCGTTTGTGGGCGGTGCGCGTACTATCTTGATGGAGGAAGCGCATCGATCAAAATTTTTGATTCATCCCGGGGCTACTAAGATGTATTTGGACCTAAGGAAAGAGTGTTGGTGGCCCTGTATGAAGAGGTATGTTGCATGGTTCATCGAGAGGCGCCTGACTTGTCGTCAGGTTAAGGCCGAGCACCAGCATCCGCACGGAAAATTGCAGCCGATGGAGATTCCCGAATGGAAGTGGGAACAGATTACCATGGACTTTATCACCAAATTACCACCGACTGCGACGGGAGTTGATGCGATTTGGGTGATCGTGGATAGACTGACGAAGAGCGCTCATTTTCTAGCCATCAGCGAGAGCTCTTCTGCGGAGAAGTTGGCGGAATTATATGTGAGAGAGGTGGTATCATGGCATGGGGTTCCGATGTCGATTGTTTCAGATCGGGATGTGCATTTTACTTCCAGGTTTTGGAAGAAGTTTCATGAGGAGCTAGGTATGAGACTGCATTTCAGTATCGCATACGACCCGCAAACGGACGGACAGAGCGAGCGGACGATTCAGACGCTTAAGGATATGCTCCGAGCATGTGTTTTGGATTTCGGAGGGAGCTGGGATACCTATCTACCTTTAGCAGAGTTTTCGTACAACAACAACCATCATTCGAGCATTGGTATGCCACCCTTTGAGCTGTTGTATGGGCGGAGGTGTCGCACCCCCATCTGCTGGGGAGAGGTGGGGCAGCGGGTGATGGGTAGCACAGAGATTGTATTCCAGACGACTGAGCAGATTCAACAGGTCAGGCAGAGGTTGTTGACCGCGCAGAGTCGCCAGAAGAGTTATGCGGACAGGCGTCATTCCAAGCTCGAGTTTCAGGTTGGTGACCTTGTGCTCCTAAAGGTCTTTCCTAGGAAAGGAGTGATACGATTCAGGAAGAGGGGCAAGTTGGGACCCTGGTATATTGGACCCTTCAGGGTAATTGCTAGGGTAGGCAGGGTAGCCTACCGGTTAGATCTACCTGCTGAGTTGGGGCAGATCCATGATACCTTTCATGTTACAGTTGAGGAAATGTATTGCCGACGAGTCGGCAGTGGTGTCGTTAGAGGACATTCAGGTGGATGCAAGCCTAAACTACGCGGAGAGACCAGTTGCGATTGTGGATCGGAAGATCAAGGTTCTGACGAACAAGGAAGTGCCTCTGGTGCAGGTTCAGTGGCAGCATCGGAAGGGATCCGAGTTGACCTGGGAACCGGAGCGGGAGATGCGGGAGCAGCAACCAGAGTTATTTCAGGAATGAGACATCGAGGGCGAAGTCGGATTCTAGTGGGGGAGAATTGTAACATCCGGGATTTTAGGTATATTAATTATTCTTTTTATTTTGAGTTTTGTGGAAGGACTCGGCGAGTTGGTGCGTAGACTCGCCGAGTTGAGACGCGATTTTTCACCCGGATTGATGCCCGGACTCGGCGAGTCGCCTTGGTGGACTTGGAGAGTCTGCTCTGTTTAATGAAACCCTAATTTCTCGGGTTTGAGGCCTATTTAAAGGGCCTTATGGCCGTCATTTGCACTCATCAATCCCCAGAGTGAGATCCTAGAGCATTTAAGTGATTTCAAGTGAGGGAAGGAGCCATTGTTGATCTTGGAGTTATTGTCTAGCAAGGGAAGAGGAGATCTAGCCAAGAGGAAGCAAGATAGGGGTGGATTCTTGAAGAACTGAGGTCCCGAACATCACAACTGAGGTACCATTTCGAATTCTTCTTTGTTATGGTGATGTTCATATAGATTTAGGGCTTTTGAACCCATTTGTGGCTAGATCTAGTATCCTCATGGTCCCTTGGCGAGTTATGGCTCTGAATCTGGACCCATAAAGGTCCAGAGCACCTCTTTGCCCAAGCTTTATATGCATCCATGGAGGTTTTGGGTTGGGATCAATGTATTTGAGGCTAAAACACCCTTAATGAGCTATTTGATGCTTAATGAGCACCAAGACTTGGACTTTACGTGGTCAATAAGCTTAGGGGGACTGGATCTATGAGTTAGTAGAGTGGATCTGACCTTAGAAGGTCGTTTGGGGTTGTGCATGCAATGCACTCGCCGAGTCCACTCCCAGACTCGGCGAGTTGGTGCGGGTTGTACAGTGATTACGAACCAGGGGTTGAGTAACCGAGTCAGGTGAGTGACTCAGTGAGTTGGAAGAGATTCAGAGGGATCGGGTTCCCGTAGGGACTCGGCGAGTCCAAGCCAGACTCGGCGAGTCGGGTCAACCGTTGACCGTTGACCGTTACCCAGAGTTGACTAGTTTGACTTTGTAGTGTTAGTCAGTCAGGGTCAAGGTGGTATTAAGTAGAGATATGCTTGTGTTGTAGGAGGACGATAGCTCGGGAGATCGAGCACTAGTAGTTACGAGATTTACGAGTTACCGAGATACGCGAGGTGAGTCTTCTCACTATTCATTACCTTGAGTAGGTATTTCGAGTTGACCAGAGGGCCTCATGTGCTATGTATGAGTTTATGTGTTATCTTAGAGATTTCATGCTATGTGTTATTTGTATGCTGTATGGTTACATAGACCGGGCCGGAGGGTCCAACGATTCTGACCGAGCCGGAGGGCCCAACGAGCTATGACTGGACCGGAGGGTCCGACGAGCTGCGGGACTGGAGGGTCCCGCTGAGACATCTTGACCGGAGGGTCGGGTTTAGCCTTGAGTGGCGTATTTTTGATATGTGGTATTTTGGGGAACTCACTAAGCATTTATGCTTACAGTTGTTGTGTTTGATGTCTCATGTACCAGCGAGGACCGTGGGAAGGCGAAGGCTTGACTTGTACACACCCACACCGATGGAGTTTATGTTAGAGAGATCTTGGGATTTGTTTGAAAACACTGTTGTTATGTTTTTGAGATTATGATATGATATACATTTTGTGGTTTAAAAATGAAAAGTTAAATTGGAAATTTTACGTTGTTACATAACTGCCCGGTGATGGTAGTTCTGGGCATCACCTAAGCTTTCTGTCACATCTTGATTGGTCGTGAGTGAATGATAAGATTATGGGGATTTATCCCTCGTGGAGGGAAACGAACTACCACCCCAGCCCTAAACTGTGTTGGCTAGATTCCTAACGAGATAACGTCTCATTTATGATTTTCATTACATTTAACGTGACTGTTCATGGTAACATTAACAACGCCCACCGTGGGGCTTTCGTGTTCTTAATTCTCAAAATTTATGTCTAAACAAACCGACTTTATCTTCTTCCTCTCTTTCTCTCATTTCCTCAAAAAAAAATCTTCCACCGCCTCCAAAAGGACCTCCTAGTTAGAGGAAAACTCTGGATACCTCTAAAAAGTACACTTCTCCAATCATCAGCCACGAGAATTTGGTATCTCTGAGATTCTAGGATCCTCCTATTTTGCAAACAACAAACTCTTCTCCATGGTGAAGATGGTAAAGAAAAAACTAAACCAACAACGGGAGGAAAACAAGACTACACTCAAGGAGATGAAACGAATTAGAGAGGAGATCCATAAACCCCAAGGAGCAGCACCCTCGATCTTGCAATCCAAGATCCTGAACTTTGACGATGTAGGGTCCTCAAGAAATCGTTGTGAGATAGGATCCTCAAGAAATGCTGGGAGATAGGATCCGCAACACCAACACCTACTCCCACTTGGGGTGTAACTCCAAACGAGCAAGCCCATGTGATCCAAGATTAGGAAAAAATCCTCATCACTCCTGATAACAAGGATCCTGGTAACTTCGTGAATAATAATACTCTTACTACCAACTCTATGGACCTTAATACAAGAATGAGCCCCATCATGGCCAAGAAACTTCAACAGTTAAGGTAGATGATCTTAAGTGTGCCTAGAGTGGTCCAACCTATACAAGAGCATGAAACCTCACGATAGAACTATGGATCATGAGGAACATGTGGCACAATACATGTAAAGAACGGAGATCATCCCCATTCCCTCACATCTGAAGGAAGCTTGCATGTGCAAAATTTTTGGTTTGACCCTCGTAGGATCCACCTCAAAATGGCTTCTTAATGTTACTCTTTAATCTATCACTTCATTTTCCAATTTACTTAATCTTTTTAACAATCAATGTTCTTGTAGCAGGACATTCAAAAAGATCACTAGTGACCTTTATCAAGTAGTCTAGGATCCTAAGAAATCCCTTAGGGATTTTGTAAGAAGGTCTGGCAAGGAAGCGCTGAATATTCCTAATATTGACATGGCCACTACCGTGGAAGCCTTCAAGATAGGTTTAAAGAAGGATCCTCCCTTTTACAAGGATCTCGTAATGACCCCAAGCTGGAAAGCAGACAAAATCAGAAGTAGAACATCGAGGTTCACCAGACTGGAAGAATATAAGAAGATCCAAAGGAAGACCGACCCTTTGAACTCATATGAAAATACTAATATGAAGGCCGATTATTCAGCCCAAATATCCTATAACTTGAAGCCATATTCCAAACCTGGTCATACTCCTAAGGATGAAGGAGAGGAAGATGAATTCCCCAGGATTACTAACTATTGTTTTACTGTAGATGTTTCAGGCCTAATATTTGCGATGCAGGATCTTGGTGAGAAAGCAAGGTGGCCAAGGAAAGGCGAAAAATCGAATGAATGGAAAGATAATTCTAAATGGTGAGCTTACCATGAAGATTTCGACCACATCAATGAGGATTTCATAGACCTCAAAAAGGACATTAGCTATTAAGAAAATGACATCTTAAAGACATCCTATGAAGACAAAAAGAAATATCCAAGGAAAAAGAGCAGGATCTTGCGAAGATCCTATAAAAACTAGGATCCCTTCCTTCATATGCCAAGAGAAAGAAGAAAAGACCCCAGAATACGACATCGATAACAGAAGGAACTTGGTAGATGAAGGATCCTCGGTGAACATCATACTCTTAGATGCTTTGTCCAGGAAGAATATCCCAGAATCCAAGACAATCAAAAGACCCTCACTAGTAATTGGATTCAGCGTTGAAACAAAGCATACAATTGTAGAAATCAAACAACCTATCTACATCGAAGGGGTAAACTCTATGCAATTCTTTTATGTTACTAATTCTTTGTCTTCCTACAGTGTTATATTAGGCGGTCCATAGATCCATGATGTGAAAGCATTTCTATTAATGTACCCTCAATGCGTCAAAATGCCTACCTATTGGGGGACAGTAAAGGTCCTTGGAGATAAGCAGGAATCCAAAGAGTGCTATGGGACCTCGATGAAGCTTTCCTCAATGCCAAGGAAAACATAGCAATTAAAGAGGGGGGCACGAGACGTACCACAAGTGAATGATCAAGATATAAAAGAGTGTTATTGGATCTCACTGAAGCTTTCCTCAGTACCAAGGCAAGCATAGTAATTAAAGAAGGGGGCATGAGATGTACCAAAAGTTCCCCTAAACCTTGAGGATCTTGACACCAAAGTACTCATATGATCCTCAATACCAAAAGACATCGAAAATGACCTAATTACATTCATGAAAGAACGAAGTAAAACCTTCACATTGAAACACGAAGATAAGACAGATATATATATATATATATATATATATATATATATATATATATATATATATATATATATATATATATATATATATATATATATATAAGAATATTATAACTTAGAAACTTTACATTGATCATTCTCTCAGACCCATACATCAAAATAGAAGAAAGTTAGCACATGAAAGGTACCTGATCATTCAAGAGGAAGTGGAAAAATTATCTCAAATAGGGATGATCAGGGAAGTGAAGTTCCCAAGGTGGCTGGCGAAAGTGGTCATAGTATAGAAGAAAAATGACTCCATGATAGATGCGACAACAAGTCATGAATTATTAACATTCATGGATTCATCAGCAGGATTCCAACGGATCCACATGGAACCATCCGACCAAGAGGATACGAAATTCATAACTCTAACATGTATATATTATTATACTACAATGTCGTTTGGTCTTAAAAATGCAGGTGCAACATTCCAAAGGCTAGTCAACAAGATGTTAAAAGAGAAACTGGGGGACACCATGGAAGTCTACATTGATGACATGGTGGTTAAGAAACCTGAAAATCACCTTAGGGATCTTAAAGAAGCCTTCAATATATTAGATGAACACAATATGAAGTTGAGCCCATCCAAATGTCGCTTTTGAATAATGGCGGGCAAGTTCCTTTGTTACCTAATGAAGCGAGTCCTGACCAAGGATCTTCGAATGGGGAACCATTCCTCCTATACCTTTATGTATCTTCAGATGTTGTAGGTGCTATTCTAGCCAAGGAGTTATACGGCAAGCAACATCTTATTTACTATGTAAGTAAAAGTCTATTGGATCATGAAACCAGGTACTCTCACTTTGAAAAACTAATAACTGAACTAGTTTGAACTTTTACCTAATTAAAACATTATCTTGAAACTCATACTATACATGTCACAAATAATTATCTTATCAAGAATTTCATGAGAAATCTAGAAATTTCAGATAGAATAACTAAGTAGTCAATAAAGCTCATCACATATGACATCAAATATGAGTTAGGATCCTCAAAAAGCTCATACGTACTAGCATACTTTGTGGATGATTTTAGTGATGATCTACAACTCGAAGTAGATTGGAAATTTGACAACTCCAAAAAGAAGAAAGCATGGGAAAATAAACACGTTTTTAAGATAGAACTCACAACTTTAGAGGAGCAAGCCCATGGATCATACTAAAATCGCCACACGGGGCATCCTACCCAGGAAGTTATTTATAAATTCAATGCAACTAACAATGAAGCAAAGTATGAAGCATTGATCATGGAATTACAGCTAGTCAAGGATCTTCTGATCATGGATCTTCAGGTATATGTCAATTGTTTATTAATAACTAACCACTTTAATGGATCCTATGCAGTTAAAGGGAAAACACTAGCACTATACCTTCAAATTCTTAAAAAATTAGCCTCCGAATTTGAAGCTTTAAGTCTGAATCAAGTTCCTAGAGAAGATAACTCTGAGGCAGACACATCAGCTAACTTAGGATCTTCCCCCAAGATCCTGCCAAAGACCAGGATCCCAATAACCTATATAATGGTCCCAGCAATAAAAGATCCCTGCAAGAGACCAGACAACCCCAACGAACATGATCAGATGAGCAACCTAGAAACAATCGAGGATCCTGATTCTCAGCCTCCTCACCAAGATCCTAAGAATCAGGGTCTTGATCCTAATATTCAGGATCCTTTGCAAAGTTGAAGATCTTGGATCCACTCCATTATGGAATATCTCAAAAATGGCATGATTCCAAAGGAAGAGAAATGCAATAGAGACTTCAAGAGGAGGGCCTCACACTTTGTGATGATCCAAGGGAAATTATATAGGAAAACCATGGTAGGTCCATATCTTAGATGTTTGGAAGATTATGAAGCTACAAAAATTCTAAAAGGCATACAAGAAGCGGATTGTGGCAACCATATTGGGGGCAAATCCATATGTCCTAAAGTGTTAATAACAGGATACTATTGGCTAACCATAAATAAAGATGCCTTCCTACATGATCAGAAATGTGATGCATATCTCACTGATTCGGAAGCAAGAAAGGGGGCATAGTGGCTAGCATCCTGCCAAGATCCTGGAATTTTATACACCTCAAAGTGCACTTTATGTAAGTCATTTTAGTTACATTTCAACACAACCAAGGTGAGGCACATGCCTGCTCCTTACTCTTATTTCTTTCCTTTGTATATCTTTATTCCAAAAAAAATACTAACTTAAGCATCGGAGGGGCATTAGCCAAGCTAACGCCCACCCCATGCTAACATTTGCATCATGCAAAAACTCAAGGATCCTAGCCACTACAAATAGAGACCGATCATCTCTCCTCCGATTAAGGGTACTTATCCCCTCTAAGGTTTAAAGCGTTAATTACCTCTTTCACACGAGTTCAGGTTTATACAACTCGCCTGGGCGCACGACATCTTGTTGGGTTTTCTGTACTATAACACTCCTATGGGGCACATACAAACCTAATGCTTTGGATCTAAGTTTTCTCTAGTTATACATGCAACAAAAATTATCCAAAGCATGAAACCTATCTAGCATACAAACATGGTACACGAATCATAAAATAGTTAGAAGAATACTTCTTATTTATAGCTTGTAGTTGTTGGCCTTTCAAGAGCTTAGCACCTCAAGTGTGATGCCTCAAACAAGTCACGGACACCAATAACAATTGGATGAATATGAGAGAGAGGTTATGAACCTGAAATAGGCTATGCATTCACCTTAGGAGTCTTAGGGGCCGATTTTAGCAAGCTAAGGGTTCATTTTATAGTTTGGAATACCTAGGGTTTCAACTTGTAAACCCTAATTCACTTGGGCTTTTAATCCAATAACGCATTATCCTTTTGGACCAATTCTTCATGGACTCTCACAAAGATTTAGTCCAATCCTAATCAACATGGATCTTTAGCCCAAACTAAAAGTATTACTGATTTACCTAATCAGTCCCCATAAATTTAATCAGTCTCTTTTGATCACAAATTTAATTCCAAATTAGTTCTTGATCAGTACCAATTAAATAATATGATTTCTTAATTAATATATTATTCTTATAATATATTAATAAATCACAAATAGCATCTTTCTCAAATATCCATCCTGTCAAATAGTTCTGGTGAAGGCAACCCGAAATGGACCATGCTACTCTCGGGTCAAGTACATACCAATTATAGTTATGAGCTTAGACACCTAATCCAATAGTCTCCCACTTGGATAAGTCTAATAACTATAATCGCAAGTAAGACTTCAAAACCTGACTAGCAATCGTAGCTTTCAAAATCCACTATCAAACTCTGATTAAATGAAAAACCTTTTATTTAATCACCATATCGATTACACAATATTCATTGTATAATGTTTCGAATGATCAACTTAATACTTGAATTAAAACAATAGTTATCCCATGCTCCAAGCATGCACACCATGTTTACCGATGGTCGTTACTTTGTGAAATAGATCAATTATACACATTTCCAATGTCACTCATTTCACAATTCCAAATCCTTATCGCAAGTGTAAGAATACCAAGTCCTTCCCACTTACTATAATCTGTTAGATTCTAAGCTTATATGCAGTGATCCTTTTGTAACGACTATGTACACAAGTGACATAGATTTTTCCAATTAAAAACTTTCCATTGGAGATTGTTACAAGACAATTCAACATACATGAAGTCTCATATTCAAAGCGCATTCCTTTGAACATCCTTCCTGCATAAAAGTTTGTAACTTACTCATAGATTCTTGATATCCAACTTCCATTATAGAAACTTTTCCATAATTTCCATATGACTATCTATTCTTAATAAAATCATATCTATTCAGAATTATATCAATATGGTCCACTCATTACTATACTTCCAACTATCCATAAGCTACCAATCCTTGGTAAACCTCAAATTGTCCTTGACGGTTGTTTAATGGCTTTCAGTCATAACCAGTTCTGGTCCCTTTTCCATCTCGATGCCCTAGGCATTTGGAAAATTAGAACAGGTGAATATTATAGTATATGCAATCAATCTTATACCTGAAGCATATGGAACACGATTTATAATGTCTTACATAAAGACATGATATCTAACTAGTATTTTGCTATAGTATTTCCATATATAGAATTTCCAATGTTGAAATATTTCAACATGGTATTCATATATCCATGATGAAGTTTGATTAATACTTTAATCTATACTTTTAGATTCAAAATAAAGTATAAGTATCCTCTCCCTTACTATAGCGATACAACTTTTCAAAAAAATTCAACTTAGAAATTTCTTAACCTTGGTTTCCTATAACCAGTATTGCTAACTTGCAACACTTCACATAATAGTCATCCTCCTACTATCATGATAATTATATTCTTACTAGCATAACACTTATGCTCCCACTAGCTTTGACATGTACCTAAAATCAACTGGACTTCTATAAATCAATACTTTATTGACTTTCTTACCAAAGTTCAGATTTCTGATACGATATGCTTCGATAAGCCTTTATCTAAGCTCATACACCTTTTATTAGAAAGCCCATATGTGTGTCTAAACTATTTTAGAACTTACAGCAATAAGTTCCGAATGTTCAAACTATTTGCCATTTCTCACAATTCGAACTATGAAGAGGGATGTCATAATCATAATCGAATTTGAGATCGCAATTAACACAACTGCTATCTCCTTAAAATCTACTTAGTGAAAGCGTTTCCTCATAATAATTTTAATGAATTGGAGAGAAACCTTATCACACTTAGATTTTATGGTGTATGTTTTCCTATCCATGTGAATCTGTCATTCCCAACCATTATCATAAGAGAAGGTCTATGACAAATTCAAACTCAGATGGACTGAACTTGTTCAATCTTAATCTCTTGCCACTTGGCAGCATAAGAGCCTACCATGTCTTCCAAGTTGTTAAGCATATCACCCTTACTGATTAATGAACTTTCACTGATCAAGGTGTTTTGCCTTAAGTAAACAATTGAGAACTCATAGAACTCACATGCATAGTCAACTTTAACTATAATGGGCACAGAAACAAGAATATATCAACACGATATGTTACAAACCTCAAGTCGTGTGCTAGTGATTAACAATAGGTTTACTCTTGATTAGTTCTTGAAGCTTTTCAAGGCCTTTAAGACTCCCACTGACATCTTGACATATAATATTCTCTGTCAATAAACATTCATTGAAAAACACATATTCAAGAATTAGTGCGGTTTCTTATCAAAATTAACATTTCACTCAATTGGTCTTAGTTGGTCTTTCTCTTATCCAACTACCAATTCCAAATGTGCATGAGCAAGAACCATTTCTTACTCCACATTTCATGATGTGTTCTAAACCTACTTAAGATATGTCACTCAATGTATAATCTTGGAGTATGACTCTAAGACTAAATTATCGAATGAAGTATGATTTATCTTCTTGATTTAACCATTTCAACAATTCACGATTCCTCTTCTTAGTCACACAAATGCACCAAGGTGTCCTTAGAGGATCAATTGTGATATGGTTCCATAATCACTAAGATGATCATAAAACACGATACATAAGTACTCTCCTTTCCATTCAGATTGGAGAAACGTTTTATCTTTCTGCCTAGTTTGATTCTTTTTATTCGTTCTGCTATACCTTGAAACTTTTTTCAATGCTTCAGAATTATACTTAAACTTGTAAGCATAATCATATTTACTAAATCATGACAAATAGTCTTTTTGATCTTTGTGGTGGACCTGATGAGTGCATAACAAAGTGTACTAGACCCCCTAATTCTTCACGTGACTCACATCTATATGTGAACAAGGAACTAGTCTTAATTTCCCAAAGATGAAGGTTCTCACTCATCATACAATACAAGTTGCATGATTCCAAGTTTCTGTCCAATTGAAACTTTGTGATGAGAACCTTTCCTTATTTGGTAAATTTAGACACTATCACAAACGAAAGACTCAAATCCATATTGCTAAAAATAGAAATATACAAACATCAATTTTCACAAACGCCATTGCAAGGAAATGTAAAATAAGATAAAATCAAATTTATTTTTTATATACAAAATGTGGAAAACTTTTCCTTACAATGCAAGTACATATTAAAAATATGTTTCTAAATATTCCTAAGAAATCTATCATAACTCCTAAGCAGCAACTCAAAACTCTGATCATCGAATCATGCGATTAAAAATCCATCTCTTTGCGAGCAGACTAAGCCTGCTCTTTCTTTAAGCTTACTTTCTCATCTTCGATCCTACAAAACATCAAGATGTGATCTCAGCAGATCATGTATTAAGAATCTTCAAATAGTAATTAATATAGTTAGATAGTGGACTTACCTGAAGTAGAGTCATACATTGTGACTTTACCATCCTTATGGTCCTTCAGGTAGATACGACAACTTCGCATCCAATGTCCCTTATCTTGGCGATAGGAACAAACAGGCTCTTTTGGATTGGCACATGAGACAATCTTATACTTAGAGGAGGTGGAGGAAGTGAAGTATGATTTCCATTTCCACAATCCAATCGTGGAACATCATCTTTATGAGGAAAGCTTTTTCCAAAAGATTCAAGAAGACCATAGTTGTCTGCACTAGACATCTACAAGGGAGAAATTCAAGTTTAGTTTATTTAAGTCCTTAATATAACACCCAAATGAAATATTAAGGCTAGGACCCAACACAATAACTTACAATTCAGAAGAGGGATGTCGTAATCCAATTGTAAACTATTTGTCAGTAGGTAAAGGACGATTTACCAATTCCACCACAAAAACGAAAATTTTTAAACGAATTAGGTTTTAAATGAAACTCCTAGATCTTTTGAGATTCATTGAACTTTTTAATGGCATGTTTAATCTCAATTATGCCCTTCAAGTTTGTGACTGGGATACTGAGGATCACAAACAAGGTGTGAATAACCATGCAAATTAGCTTGGTACTCTCGAAGTCATTTATCACCTAATCAATGTGCCGGTTAACCACACACGCTCCATTGATCTATAACAAACTACAAGCTACCCATTTCCATCCTTCATTAGTCCCATATTATTGTGCCAATTAACCGCACACGTTTCACTAACGACTAATAAGGTGCAATGTGCAATTTCATGGGTTAGCATCAAATTCACATTTTTCCTAAGTAGCTAAGATTGGGAATTTATAAAACATTTAGTTACTTGGTATTTCATTACACTTTTAATGAGGATTTAAGTGTCCTATCTAACCCATTCAGCTAACAACCCTCCACTGGTCAAGAGTTGGTAGGTAAGAGTGGATACCCAATGGCGGTCATTTTATAGGCCGCTTCCTTAAACACCCCTTATAGACCAGCTTTGTGAATGCGGCCTACTAATGGTAAGATTGACTTTGTTACTTATACATATATAATATATTAAACTTTTAAATTTATATAATATAAGGGTGTATTTTAAACATTTAAAATACTAGGTGGTTTAATCAATTAACTAAACTAGACTTTTAATTTAATTAAACTTAAACCATATAATTATTGATTTATTAATACTCTTTTAATTAATCTTTTAATTACTTATCAACAAAACCATAACTAAAAAAAACTTTTAATTCTAAACTTAAGTTATGAAGTCAAAAGGTTTAATATTTAATATTTCACATTTAAAACCTTTTTAATCAAATTTTAAATTCTAAAACTTGAGAACAATTTTTGTAACTCTTCAAAACCATTTGGATTACAAAACTTGATGATAAGTTTTGTAACCTTTCAAGACTCTTGAATTCCATAACTTAACGAGTTAATTTGTTTCATGAATGAGACTTTTCAAGTTCCATAACTTGAGTACAAATTATAAAATTCTTTAAAAAAAACATTTAGATCAAATTAACTAATGCAATTATCATATAATTTATCATTTACCAATTTGACCTAATACTTGTGTAGTAAGATAATTTTAAATTTTACAAATAGTTAGTTTTTCATATAAACTATCAATTATCTTAAAATGTTTGACAAGTATCTTTTAATTAAGATGAGGATAATTATTTTCATAACATAAAAATCGAATGTTTTTTTATCAACAAAACAACTTATAGTAATTATCCAAATCCAAATTAAGCCATGAAATCCAAAATCTGTCATCAGATGCATCACCACGTTGTGGCAAGCATTGCCACATCGTGGTGATCATGTAGAATCAAAATTGACAAATTTTCCAACTTTGAAAATAATACCAATGCATCAATATAACAGAAAACTACCCTAGGCTCTGATACCACTGTTGGGTTTTGTGTACTATAACAATCCTATGGAGAACATACAGCCCTAATACTTTGGATCTAAGTTTTCTCTAGTTATACATGCAACAAAAATTATCCAAATCATGAAACCTATCTAGAATACAAATTTGGTACATGAATCATAAAACTAGTAAGAAGAATACTTCTTATTTATAGCTTGTAGTTGTTGGCCTTTCAAGAGCTTAACACCTCAAGTGTGATGCCTCAAACAAGTCACAGACACCAATAATAATTAGATGAATATGAGAGAGAGGTTATGAACCTAAAATAGGCTATGCATTCACCTTAGGAGTCTTAGGGGCCGATTTTAGCAAGCTAGGATTTCATTTTATAGTTTGGAATTCCTAGGGTTTCAACTTGTAAACCCAAATTCACTCGGGCTTTTAATACAATAACGCATTAGCCTTTTGGACCAGTTCTTCATGGACTCTCACAAAGATTTAGTCCAATCCTAATCAACATGGATCTTTAGCCCAAACTAAAAGTATTACGGATTTACCTAATCAGTCCCCATAAATTTAATCAGTCTCTTTTGATCACAAATTTAATTCCAAATAAGTTCTTGATCAATACCAATTAAATAATATGATTTCTCAATTAATATATTATTCTTATAATATATTAATAAATCAAAAATAACCTCTTTCTCAGATATCCATCCTGTCAAATTGTTCTGGTGAAGGCAACCCGAAATGGACCATGCTACTCTCGGGTCAAGTACATACCAATTATAGTTATGAGCTTAGACACATAATCCAACATATCAAACTATGGGATGTAGATAAGGGGATCATTTCACGCTTCGGTGGTTTGGCAACCCTCTTATCTTTAAACATAAGTTGAGATCCTTAAGATTTATAACATTTTCATGTTATCAAAAATCGGGATCCTACCCAAGAAATTACATAAGGTTTATAACATCTTCATGTTATTACACGTTGGGACTTTTCCCCAGAAAATACATATGAATCATAACATTTTCATGTTATCATAAGTGGGTATCTTTCCCATGAAATATGTCACAAGTTGGGATCCTCCCCAGTATTTCTTAAGTTGGGATCCTCCCTAGTATATAACATTAGTATGTTATCAATTGAACTTATGGTGTTACCCAAGAATTTTGTCAAGGTTTATAACCTAAACATGTTATATCAAGAAGGGAATTCCACCATATGGTCTTATGATCCTCATCCTTAAAGATCGTCGTCATTAAGGATCCTCATCGGTAAGGATCCTGATCAGTAAGAATCTTATGATCATAAGTCAACAACGATCCTAAGTTCTTTCCTAAGTTGAGATTTATCCTCAGTAAATTCTAAGATTGAAGAACTTTTGAAGCTTAAGGAAAAACTCGAAGACAATCAGGTTCCACTTTTCCTTGTTCTTTACTTTGAAAATTTTTAAGTAAAACTAAGGATCTTAAAGTTTTCAGGATCCTAAACTAATTGCTGATTTATAAACTTTCATCACTTCAAAATCATTTACTATTTCAAAATGATTAGATTTACGAAAATTAGTTCTTAACATATTCTTTTATACTTGTTTTATTATGAAAAACATACGTTCAGATCCAGAAGTAAATTTATAAAGTTTATAACATTATCATGTTATCTTACGAAATGGGTTTATCCCTAGTTATGATCTGAAGTTAGGTTTATCCCTAGTTATTATATGAAGTTGGATTTATCCCCAGTTATTATCTAAAGTTGGGATTTCCCTAGTTATTACCTATGTGGGAAATTTCCTGATATTACCTAAGTTGGGATCTTCCCCAGTATCACCTATGTGGGTTTATCCTAATATTACCTAAGTTGGGATCTTCCCCAGTATGTCTTAAGTTGAGATCTTCCCCAGTATTTCTTAAGTTGGGATTTTTTCCAGCAAAAGCTATATATGGATTTTTTTTCTAAAGTTTATGACATTAATGCGTTATCTTATGTTGGGATTTTCGCCATAAAATACCTAAGGTTTATAACATTTTTGTGTTATCATACGGTTTGGGATTTTCCCAATAATTACTAATATTGGGACACTCCCTCATAAATGTGATAGACTTGTAGCATTACTATGTTAGAAACAAGAGTTTTCTTAGTTATTTACCAAGCTAGAGTTATCTCCAATTTATTTCTAAGATGGAATCCTCCCCAGTTCACTATGTAAAATCCGAACAAGGATCTTCCATGATGAAATCCTAAAGCAAGAATCATATGGATACAAGCTTCAAAATCACATGGATTTGAAACACTTATAACGCAAAACTTATCCTAAGTCGAAAGTCTTCAGAAGATCAAAACTAAACCTAAATCTCTCTATAGATTTTATCTATATTTATCTTCTATGCTTACTACAACCGAAGTTGTTCCTAAAACTATCTATCTATATATATATATATGGTTTTCTAATAATGGTTTTCCTACTTTTCAAAACAAAACATACCTTTTCTAAAACCTCGGGATCCTGACTATTACTAGATCATGATCAAGTAATTTTTTTATCTTAGATCTTTAGGATCCTAAAAAGTTTTATGTAAATTCTAAACTCATTAGGATCCTGATCATTTGAGAACACTTGGAAAAACCTATTTTAACCCTATTTTTACAACCAAATCAACCACACAAGAAAAGAGATAAACCAAAGCATCATTATTAAAAGGGATTACACTCCTATCCTACAAAAGAAAAATATTATTTTATAAAACAAAAAATTTAAATTTATCAAACTTAATTCAATGTTTGATCACCCCAGCTGGAATATACTCTGTCTCTTTCTTCTTTTATTCTCTGCAGTATCCTGACCAACGTTTATAAGCTTTTCAATCAACTTAGCCAAGTTTTCATGCCAAACAGCCATATTCTAGGATCCTTCTTTCTCTATAATCACCTCCTCAATCTTCGACTCATGCTCCTTCTCTTTCTCGACTCCCTCCTTACTTAGTTTCTCTACCCTCTTCAAAAGCTCCTAGTTGATCCCTTTTTACTCCTTCAAGGCATGCTCCATCTAGTCAAGCTTAACCTTTAGATCTTCAGTGGATCAGGAAACATGAGCATCGACCTATAAAGGACCAAGGTAAGAGGATTGAAATCAAACAAAAAAAGGCATAAAGATCCTTACCGATTTTCAGAAAGAAAGCAGCTTCCTTAATGCCTCGTTCGCCGCAAGGCTCTCAACTGACTTCCTCTTTCGGGATCCTGGCGTATTGACGGTCAGATTTATTGAGGTTCTCTCTAGAGGAAGAGAATATGAGTTCTTCTCCTTCTTCACCACAAGTTAGCCACCAGACATGGTGGAGTCAGTATTAAGAAGGGTGAACCAAGCACTAGAGTGTTTAGCCTTGGATCCTAAACATAACAAAGGAACTCAATAAGTTCGGGATCCATCATGGAGAATAAAAAATAGACAAATAAAGGATTTTTACCTTTCGACATGGGGTCAATAGTAGATCTACTCTCTTAAAAGTTGGGTTGTTCGAAACTAAAGGATCTTTCAGTCTCAGGCGAAGCAAGGAAACTCCCAATGCTCTCTGAGGTATCTTCAACAGTAGGGACGAGATGCTCGAGCTTGAAATTTGCATAAAAAAATAAAACAAGAAAGTGTGAGTTTTATATCCTCAATGAAATAAAATAAAATCCTACCTTTTCTAACTCGATTTCTTGGCAGCAGCTCACCGGCGGAATGGATTCACGTTTCACAAAGACATATTTCTCTTTCCAAGAACCTTTGTTTTGTTTTGATTTCAAAATAAGATATGATTTACTTGTTTTGACTCTAAGTAGGAAACGAAAAGGCCTAAAAGTTTGGAGATCACACACATAAGCCAACTTAGCTAAATCCCATGTCCGGATCCTTAGATTGATTCAATCGATTAACCTAAAGCAGGAGCCTCCATATCATGAGCGTAGTTTAGATAGGACCAAACCTAAGTAGGAGATATGAAGTCAAGTTGTGTCTTAGTTGTTGGATTTGGTGTCTAAGCCCATAACTATAGTTGGGATGTACTTGACCCGATTGTAGCAAGGTTCTTTTGGGTTTCCTTCACCAGTGCAATTTGATAGGATGAACTTTTGAAAATAAGGTTATTTATGTTTTATTAATATATTAAAAGTATAATATATTAATATGAAATTATTTAATTAGTATTGATCAAGAATTAATTTGGAATTAAATTTGTTGTCAAAAGAGATTAATTAAATATATGGGGATTGATCATGTAAATCAATTATTCTTATAGTGTGAGCCAATGATCCATGATTATGTAGGTGAGCTAAACCAATGAAATAATCCATTGATAGTCCATGGCGGTTAATCCATGGAGCATAAGAATGTGAAAGGTCATTAGAGTTTGCAAAGATGTAACCTTAGCACTATAAATAGAACCCTCATGAACCAAAATTGGTTACACCATCTTTTGAGATAAGTAACTTATTCTCTTAAGCCTCCTCTTGCATATTGGTGTTTGCGAACCATTAGAGGCATCACACTTGAGGTGCTCAAGCTTTCAAATGTCAAGAACTCTACTCTACTCAAGAGGTAAGCATCCAAACTAAGTTTTTATTATTAAGCTTCAATTATATGCTAGCTAGGGTGAATTCTTAGGAAAAAAAATGCATGTATAATTAGAGAAAACATAGATCCAAAGCATTTAGGGTTGCATGTGCACCATAGGAGTGTTATAGTGCTCAAAACCCAACACTGGTATCAGAGCCTATGATTGTTTTTTTTTTTTTTTGTTATATTTGATGCTTACTAGTTTTTCAAAGCTAAAAATGTCGAATTTTTGGCCTCTTACTAGTGAACTCACCTAATCCATGAACAGACTCGATGAGTCCACTCAGTAACATAGCAACTCGTCGAGTCCAGATAATGCACTCGACGAATTGGAGGCTCTGTTTGCATAATTTCGAGTTTCTTGGCCTGGTTTGGATTATGAACACTACCACAAACAGTTTTGGATCATTGGAAATGTTTTTTATGATATGGTAGTGCTTGTACTTATCCAACCACAACATAATTCTCAAATTTTTAAGAATATTCTTTTTTATATGATAAACAAAATTGCTTTCAAAGTGTTGACTTGAAATTATATTGATTATGAGTTTAGTAGGATCATAAATTATGTTATAATTTTAGTTGTTAGAAAATTATCTAAATGAATTTTAATGACCTTCATAACTTGTCCTCAAGTTATGAAAAATGAAAGGTCTCATACATTAAAAATCCTATTAAACTCATAAGTTATGGAAATGAAAGGACATTTGTAAAATATTAAGATAATTGGTTAGTTATTTGTATTATTTGATATGAATTGCCTTGCTATATGAGTTTGATTAGATCAATAAAATATGATATGATAATTTTTCCTTGTTAGAATTGATCTAGATGTTTTAATGAGTTCCATAACTTGTCCTCAAGTTATGGAACTTGAACAGTTTTATCATAAATATTTTTTATGAACTCCATAACTTGTCATCAAGTTATGGAAATCAAGATTCTTTTCATAAAACCCAACATTAACTCATAAGTTATGAATGTGAAGAGTTTTGACAAGTTTCAAAACTTGCCCTTGAGTTTTGGAATTTGTAAAGTCTCACTAATGAAACATTAATTCCAAACCCTAGAGTTTTAAAAGTTAAAATTCAACCATTATACTTTATAATGTTATAAGTATATATATATATATATATATATATATGTGTGTGTGTGTGTGTGTGTGTGTGTGTTTATGTGTATGTGTGTGTATAAGACAAGTCAGTCTTACCGTTAGTAGGCGTCATTCACGAAGCGGTCTATAGGGGGGGTATAAGGTTACTGCCTAAAAAATGGCAGTTTAATAGGTGTCCACTCTCACCCACCGCTTCCTTGACTGGTGGAGGGTCATTAGCCGAACAGGTAGGATAGGACATTAATTCTCCCTCATTAAAAGTAGAGTAAATTACTGAAATCGTCCCTACGGTTTGGTTGAAACTGCATGTTTGGTCCCTAACTTTTCTTTTGCACTCGGATCGTCCCTGTGGTTTGATTTTGTTGCATTTTTCGTCCCTGTGGTTTATTTTTTTTTGCGTGTTTTGTCCCTTAGATACATACAGTTAGGCAGAAAACATGCAACTTTGACCAAACCACAGGGACGAATAATGCAACAAAATCAAACCACATGGACGATCCGAATGCAAAATAAAAGTTACGGACCAAGTATGCAATTTTAACCAAACCATAGGGATGATTTCAGTAATTTACTCTTAAAAGTATAATAATAAATATAAAGTAACTAAACTTTTATTAAATTTCCAATCTTAGTTACTTTAGGAAAAATGTGAAAATGGTGCTAATCCATGAAATTACACTTTTCACATTTGTTAAGTCGTTAGTGGAGCGTGTGTGGTTAACCAGCACACTGTTTTGGGACTGACAATGTGTGGAAGGGTTAACTTGATGTTAATCATAGATCAATGGAGCGTGTGTGGTTAATCGGCACATTAATTAGGTGATCTATAACATTGGGTGTGCCAAGCTAACTTGAATGTTTATTCATACCTTGTTTGTGATCATCGGCATCCCAGTCACAAACTTGAATGGCACAATAGAGATTTAAACATGCCATTGAAAAGTTCAATGAATCTCAAAGATCTAGGAATTTCAAACCAATTAAAACTTAATAATCTATTTCATTTTTCATGGTGGAAATTGGTAAATCTTCATTTACCTACCTTCAAATCTTTTACAATTGGATTACGACATCCCTCTTCGCAATTGTAAAATATTGTGTTGGGTACTAGTTTTAATATTTCGTTTTGGGTGTTATATTAAGGACCTAAATCAACTAACTTGAATTTCTCCCTTTATAGATGTCTAGGTTAGATAACTATGGTCTTCCCAAATCTGTTGGAAAAGGATTTCCACATGAAGATGATATTCCACAATATCATACTTCACTTCCTCCACCTCCTCCAATTATTCTCCCTAACAAACAAGTTCAAAGACTTCAAAATTTCAAGGTTACTCAAACCCTATTGGCAAGCCAACACCAAGATGGAAGGTCTATGTGTGCACATGTCTTGGAGATGAAGTCACACATTGACAAGTTGGTAATGTTAGGAGTCATTGTGTCAAGGAAGTTGGATGTTGACTTGGTTCTTTCGTCACTTCCCGAGTCGTATATTCAGTTCATTAAAAACTACTATATGATAGATTTAGACATGTCCCTTATCAATCTCACATATTTGCTAATTTTTGTTGAATCAGCAATGATTTGGTGCACTGGTAATGCAAAGTTGATTGAAAGATCTACTTCCCAAACTTCCATGGACAATGACAATGGAAACAGTGGAAGTCCAGAAAAGATTTCTCTTTCCAAGGGAAAGGGAAAGGCTAAGTCTGAGATTTTCCCATCTACCATACCCAAGGAGTCCATATGTTTCTATTGCCAAAAGAGGGGATATTGGTAGCGAAGTTGTCGTGTCTACCTGAAGGATCATAAGGATGTTAAATTCAAAAGTTTGACTTTACTTTAGGTAAGTCCGCTATCTAACTCTATTAAGTTCCTGTTTGTAGATTATTAATACATGATGTGATAAGATTATATTTTTTATGTATTTTAGGATCAAAGTAAGCTTAAAGGAAAGGCCTACATATTCAGATTGCAAAGAGATGGATTTCAATCACATGGTTCGATGATTAGATTTTTGAGCTGCTGCTTAAGAGTTATGATAGATTGCTTAGAAATTTGTAATAACATAGTTTTCGTTTGTAATTGCAATGTAAGGAAATGTTTTCCGCATTTTATAAATAAATAAAATTTTGATTTTTATCTTATTTTATCTATCCTTTCAATGACATATGTGAAAACTATTGTTTCTATTTGTAAGCAACATGGATTTGATTCTTTCGTTTGTGATAGTGTCTAATTCACCAAATAAGGAAAGTTTCTCATCACCCAGGTTTCAATTGGACAGAAACTTGGATCATGCACCTTGTATTGTATGTGAGTCAATACCTTGTTCACATGTATATGTAAGTCAAGTGAAGGACTAGGTGATCGGGTACACTTAGTTATGCGATGGTCAAGTCCACCGCAAAGAACGATAAGACTATTCGTTATAGTTTACTAAAGTTAGTAAATATGGTTATGCTTACAAGATTAAGTATAATTCAGAGTCATTGAAAAGTCTCAATGTATAGCAGAACAAATAAGAAGAATCAAAGTCGGGAGAAAGATAAAAGTTTCTCCAATCTGAAAAAAATGGGAGAGTACTTGAGTATCGTGTTTTATGATCATCTTAATGATCATGAAAACCATATCAGAATATGATCATCTAAGGATGACTTACTGCATTTGTTTGTCTAAGAAGATAGATTAGGAATTATTGAAATGGTTAAATCAAGTAAGATGAATCATACTTCATTCCAAAATAAAATCTTAGAGTCATACTCCAAGATTGTATATTGAGTGACATGTCAGCAAATGTAGAGTAAAATGTTTTCTACTCTTGTGCATTTGAAATTGGTAAGTTGTAATGTTTTGGATAAAACAAAGATCAACTAAGACCGATTGTCAAAAGTGTTTGTATTGATAAGAAATCACACTAACTCTTAAATATTTTTTTGTCAAGCAATGTTTCTTAGCAAAGAGAAATTTATATGTCAAAAGGTCAGTGGGAGTCTTAAAGATCTTGAAACATTTTAAGGAATAATCAAGATTAAACCTATTGTTAATCACTAGCACACGACTCGAGGTTTGTAACCTATCGTGTTGACATATTCTTATTTTTTGTGCCCATTCCACCTAGTTGACTATGCATGTGGGTTCTATAGTTCTCAATTGATTGAATTACAACCTTGAAGCAATGGGAGGCCCATGTGCTTCTACGTGGCATGGAATTAAGATTGAACAAGTTCAATACATATGAGTTTGGACTTGTCACTAACTTTGTCTTAAGATTATGGTTATGAAAAATTCACATGGATAGGAACACATACACCATAAAAATCTAAGTGTCATAAGGTTTCTCTCTAATTAATGAAAATGATTGTGAGGAAATGCTTTCACTAAGTAGATTTTAAAGAGTTAGCAATTGTGATATTTGCATTCTCAAAATTCGATTATGACTACATCATCCCTCTTCATAGTTCGAATTATGAGAAATGGCAAAAGGTCTAAACATTTGAGACTTATTGTTGTAAGTTCTAAAAGTGTTTAGACACACTTATGAGCTTTCTAATAAAAGGTTTGTGAGCTTAGATAAAGGTTTATTGAAGCATCTCGTGTCAGAAATATGAACTTTTGTAAGAAAGTCAATAAAGTATAGATTTCTAGAAGTCCAGTTGATTTCTGGATCTATGTCACAACTAGTAGTAGCATAAATTTTATACAAGTAACAAAAATAACTGTTATGCTAGTGGGAGCATAATTATTATGGTAAGTGTTGCAAGTTAGCAGTGTTGATTATAGAAAACAAAGGTTTTAATTCGTAAAGTTGCATGGATGAAAAGTTGTTTTTCTATAATTAAGGGAGAAGAACTTATACTTCATTTCAATTCTAAAAGTTTAGATTGAGATTTTACTAAAATTTAGTCAATGATATATATATATATATATATATATATATATATATATATATATATATATATATAATTTTACTCAAATTTAGTCAATGATATATATATATATATATATATATATATATATATATATATATATATATATATATATATATATGAATATTATTATATTGAAAAGATTCGACATAAGGAAATTCTATTGAAATGTTATAGCAAGAAACTGGTAAAGTATCAGGTCTTTATGTAAGACATTGTGAATCGTATCTCATATGCTTCAGGTAGAGGATCATTTGTATATGCTATAATATTCATGTGCTCTAATTTTCCAAATGCCTAAGGCATTAAGAAGGAAAAGGACTAGAACTGGATATGACTAAAGTTATTAAACAACTGCTAAGAACAATCCAAGGTTCGTCAAAGATTGGTTGCATATGGATAGTTAGAAGTATAGTAATGGATGGGTCATATTAACATTATTATGAATAGACAGGATTCTATTAACAATAAGTTGTCATATGGAAAATATGTAAATGTTTCCTTAATGGGAGTTAGATATCAAGAATCTATGAGAACGTTAGAAACTTTTATGCAAGAAGGATGTTTAAAGGAATGTGCTTTGAATATGAGACTTCGGATCTATGGAATTGTCTTGTAACAATCTCAAATGGAAAGTTTTGAAATTGACAAAGTCTCTGTGACTTGTGTGCATAGTCATTACAAAAGGATCACTGCATATAAGTTTAGAATCTAACAATTTACAGTAAGTGGCAAGAACTTGGTATTCCTGCACTTACGATGAGGATTTGGAATTGTGAAATGAGTATTGTCAGAAATGTTTACAATTGATTTATTTCACTTGGAGCATGGGATAACTATTATTTTAATTCAAGTATTATGTTTATTACTTGAAACATTATACAATAAATAATGAGTAATCAATATGGTGATTAAATAAAAGGTGATTTATTTACACTCAAAAGTTTTGGAACCATATAGGATTAGTATTATTCTTGTGTTTCACTTTGCATGTTTTGACTTCCTGAATAATAAGATTATTCAAACCATCCACAGTTGATCATACATTGGAAGTAAGTATGAAATAAGATTGTCATGAGTTGGCTTGTAGATTGTCTAAAGCATTAGGCATAGCAACAGTTTGCTACACCATTCTTGAGTACTTCTAAAATAATATTTAAGTATTGGATCAACACGCTCTCGCTTGAATCACTTCATGGAATTTATCACGAGTGATCGTAAGACGATAATATCATATAAGTCTTCAAACCTAGATATATGAGTTGTTGACTATGAATTAGTTATGCATTGCTGATAAGAAAATGCATCAGTAACTTAATGTTATAAAACGTATCGTTGTGCATGATTTAATGAGTAGTTAGTACAAGCATATAATGTCGATGTTTATATGTCCCCTTTTATCCTAAGAGGATTAAAAGTGATATCTTGGGACCCTCAATAATTCTTTTTTGACTTATGTAATGGGCCGGGTTAGATCTAAATTGATGTGTTCATTTATGTTCTATATCAGACGAATTGGAAATCGGGAAGCAAACTGATGGACAATAAGTATGACATTGTTCCATGTATTTTTCCAGATGATATCTTGAGAACAGAGAATTATATGATCCCTTATCTAAAGGATGTGTCACTGACTGGGTCAAAGTTGACAGCGGCTTTTGAAAGCTTACAATTGCTAAGTCGGATCCTAAAGTCACATTGGCAGCTATAGTTATTAGCCTTATCTAAGTAGGATACTGTTGGATTTAGTGTCTAAGCCCATAACTATAACTAGGATGTACTTGACCCGATTGTAGCATGGTCCTTTTGGGTTGCCTTCACCACAACAATTTGATAGGATAGATTTTTGAGAATAAGGTTATTTATGGTTTATTAATATATTACAAGTATAATATATTAATATGAAATTATTTAATTAATTTTGTGGTCAAAAGAGACTAATTATTTAAGGTTATTGATCAAGAATTAATTTGGAATTAATTTTGTGGTCAAAAGAGACTAATTAAATATATAGGGATTGATTATGTAAATCAATGATTCTTATAGTGTAGGCCAATGATCCATGATTATGTAGATGAGCTAAACCAATAAAATAATCCATGGATAGTCCATGGAGGTTAACCCATGGAGCATAAGAACGTGAAAGGTCATTAGGGTTTGCAAAGATGTAACCCTAGCACTATAAATAGAACCCTCATGAACCAAAATCGGTTACACCATCTTTTGAGATAAGTAACTTATTCTCTTAAGCCTCCTCTTGCATATTGGTGTTTATGAACCATTAGAGGCATCACACTTGAGGTGCTCAAGCTTTCAAAGGTCAAGATCTCTACCACACTCAAGAGGTAAGCATCCAAACTAATTTTTTATTATATAGCTTCAATTGTATGCTAGCTAGGGTAAATGCTTTGGAAAAGCAAAATGCATGTATAGTTAGAGAAAACATAGATCCAAAGTATTTAGGGTTGAATGTGTACCATAAGAGTGTTATAATGCTCAAAACCCAACATTAGCAACAAAAGGCTTGAAAATAACATCAGAAGAAAAAGCCCTGATTGACTTTAAGGACTCAATGTTGTCATCACCAAAAAAGTAGGTCCCTTAACAAGACAGGTTCCGATGATCGATGAAGTCCTTGTCGGAAAATTAAGGATGCTCGAGCGAGAATGGAGTGCCTCTTTACCCATAATCAACAAATAAGAAAAATAAACAGAAAGGATATACAAATTAACCTTCAAACGAAGGAGAGAAAAGTGATTTGACAATATAATCATATCTTTTTAATGGATACAACTCTATCTATTAGAGTTTGAATTTAGAATCCATTATTTCCAATTAATTAAATTATACACTTTAAATACTTGAAATAAATTCAAATATTTTGTAGGAATAATTTTGTGGCAATTGTTATGGCCAAGATCCTTAATCCTTCCTAGGATCCAGAATCTAAAGGATATCTAAGGAACCTTAAACCTATCCAATATCTCAGGTCTTAAAGGAGTCTTAGGATCCCAAACATACATCAGGATACTAAACAACGCCATTATTATTCCCTAACAAGTTTAATGACTATATTTCTTATTTATTTGTCACATGTGCAGAAATTGTCAACATAGGACTCATTCACAATGAAGAATCAGTCCAACGAAGCCTAAGACCCGGAAATACCAAGTCAAAGAACATTTTAAATACCAGTTCAACGGGATCCCAAAAATATCATGCATTTAGTTACTTAATCTAGACTATAAATACCCATGTAAAACACACACATAATGGAGACAATTCTCTTACACCTTACTCATTTAGTATCACATTACCATTTGTAATCGTATTATCATGCTTATCTCTGTAATTCTTTATTTAATCATTAAAATCAGACAACGCAACTGATGATTATCACCTCTCAAGGTTTTATGTCGGTGATCCTAACAAGGATCAATGGCTTTACTCGTAAATCTCTTGTGCAATATTGTTCTAATTTCATTAATCACTTCACCTACAACACCACAACCTCTCATGCAATTTGGTTGAAATCCACTTAGTCGATTCTAATGACAACCCTATTCAAGAGAATGGATGTAATCAGAAGTAGAGCACTGAGATTTGTCAGATTAGAAGATGACAAAGAAATTCAGAAGAGGGGCGGTACTCTGAATTATTATGAAAACCCTAATACGAAGGCTGACTCCTCGACCTAAAGATCCTACAAATTATACTCCAAACCTGTTCATCATATATTTAATTCCCTTGACAATGAAAGGGAGGAGGACGAGTTCCCCATGGTCACTGACTATTATTTTTCTGTGGATGTTCTAGGGTTGATGTTCACTACGCATGATCTTGGTGAGAAAGAAAGGTGGCCAAGGAAAGGAGAATAATCAAGTGACTGGAAATACAAATCTAAGTGGTGTGTGTTCCATGAAGATTTTGGCCACAACACTAAGGAATATATAGCCCTCAAGAAGGAAATTAGTTATCTCCTGAATAAAGGATATCTTAAAGAAATCGTAGGAAGAATGAAAGAAATATCCAAAGAAAAGGAGAAAGATCATGTGAAGATCCTGGAAAAACCAGGATCCCCTCCTTCAAACGCCAAGGTAATTAACATTATTTTTGGGGTTCTGACATTTGTGGAACTTCTTACTCTGCAGCAAAAAGACACACTCAGGTGTCCAAAGCGGAAAAGAAATAAAAACCCCAGAAGAACACATATATTACAAACGAGAAAGAAATTACCTTCGGTGAACAAGATAGAGAGAACATCTAAGATCCTCACTATGACGAACTGGGGATAACTCTTTGCATCACCAATCACTATGTTAGAAGGATCCTGGTGGATGGAGGATCCTCAGTAAACATCATACTCTTAGATGGTTTAACCCGGATGAACATACCAAAATCTGATATTATCAAAATATGCTCAATGTTGATAGGATTCAACAAAGAAACAAAGTGCATAGTTAGAGAGATAAAACTACCTATCAACATTGAAGGGGTAAACTATATGAAACGATTTTGTGTTATCGATGCTCTAACTTCCTAAAATATCATATTAGGTAGGCCCTAGAACCATGAGATGAAAGTAGTACCATCGACATGCCACCAATACGTCAAGATGCCTACCCATTGGGGGATAATGAAGATCAGCGGTGATCAACAAGAGTCCAAAGAATGTTATAAAACTTTGATGAAGCCCTCCACAATACCAAGAAAAGCATAAAAATTAAAGAAACGGGCACGAGACACATTAGAAACAAAAGAAAAAGATGTAAAAGAAGTGCCTTTTGATATTGAGGATCCTGATGCCAAAGTACTTATACGATCCTTAATATCCGAAGAAATTGAACAAAACCTAGTAAAGTTCTTAAAGGGTAGAAGAAAAACTTTCACATGGAAACATGAAGATATGATAGTTAGAAGCAACGAAATTATAACTAACAAGCTTAATATAGATCCTTCTTTTAGACCTATACCTTAAAAAAGAAGAAATTTTGTACCTTAGAGGAACCAAATCATCCAAGAGGAAGGTGAAAAACTTTTTATGATAGGAATGATTGAATAAGTCAAATTACCAAGGTGGTTGGCCAAGGTGGTGGTGGTGCAAAAGAAAAATGGTAAATGGAGAGTATGTGTTGACTGCACAAATCTTAATAAGGCTTTTTCTAAGGATCCTTTCCATTTTCCACATATTGACTCTATGGTAGATGCCATAACTAGCAATGAATTAATAACATTCATGGATGTATCAGATTGATTCCAAAAAATATAGATGGAACATCCAACCAAGAAGATATTGCCTTTATAACCCCCTCAAGTATATATTTCTATGTTATTATGCCTTTTGGTCTAAAAATGCAAGTGCAACGTACTAAATATTGGTAAATAGAATGTTTAAAGACAAAATAGGGGACACCATGGAAGTATATATTGATAACATGATGGTCAAATCCAAAAGAGTTGAAGATTACTGTAGGTATCTTAAAGAAGCCTTCGACACATTAGATGAATACAACATGGAGCTAAATCCATCTAATGCAACTTTAGAATGAAGGCAGGCAAGTTCCTTGGCTACATGTTCACAAAGAGCGAAATAGAAGCAAGATCGAAGCATATCAAAGTCATAATCGATCTAAAATCCCCAACTGCAGCCAAGGATATCCAAAGATAGATAGGAAGAGTGGTAGCTCTAAATAGGTTCATCTCAAGATCCTTAGAGAAGTGTAAAATTTTCTATGATATCTTGAAGAACAAGAGATTTAAGTGCTCCAAAGAACATGAAGATGCCTTCCAAGAACGTAAAAGATATTTAAGTTCATAACCTTTATTGTGAAACCATTAAATGGAAACCACTCGTCCTTTATCTTTTAGTATCATCAAATGTTGTTAGCGCAGTCATGGCTAAGGATATTGACGGCGATCAACACCTAAGTTGCTATGTAAGTAAAAGTTTACTAGATCCTGAAACTAGGTACTATAACATCCTGGATTCCAGGTAAGATATTTATTCCTTAAAAGGAAAATTGCCCTTGGAACGCGTTGAGTTGACGGCCTCGAATCGACGTGTTGAAGACTGTTGGGTCGCGGATATTTTTGGAACAACTAGACGAGTTGGTGACTGATTAAGAAACCCTACTTTTTAGGGTGTTGCACCCTATTTAAATCCCTTATACCCTTTGGGTGGTCTCCTTATCAGTCTCCTATATCCAGAAAACCCTAGTTCGTGCATCCTCTCCTATGTTTGTGTGTGAGAGCTTGAAGAGTGATTTTTTTTAAGGAGCTTGAAGTTTGAGGTGGCTTGTTTGAAAGGGACTCTATACATCCAGAACCTGCTATTTTTTTGCAGTCATTTTGAGATATAAATTCGACACGTTGCTTATCTATTGCTTACATCGCTTCCTTGGAAGTGTATTGTCATATTTGGCTCATTTTTGGGATTTTTCATGGGTTGAGCATTTCATGAAGTTGTCACTTTAGATCTTGTCGTTTTATGGCCTCATTGGACTTAAAGTTTCAAGCTTAATCAAGTTCTAGGCCTCCTTCATGCTTTAGGTCCCTTATTAAGCCTCCCTTGGGTATCATATCTATATTTTAAGGCGTTATACTTGATGAAAAAGGACTGAATGAGTTAAGCTGGGAAAACTTGGTGAGTTTTATAGAAAACTTGGCAATTTGGCTAGGGTTTTCCCAATTCTCGGAATACAGTAGGAACTCAAGGAGTTGGTAGGTGCACTCGACTAGTTAAGTCAACATAGACTGTTGAACTTGACTGTTGACTTTGACTTTGACTATGGCTGACTAAGTTTGACTCTTGAGGGCATTTTTGGGTATTTCGGAGTTTTGATAGAAATGGTCACATGGTGGTTGTAGGCATTTGAGTACGAAGATGAGATTTGGAGTTAGATCTTACCATTTCAGCACTACTTGTGAGGTGAGTATTCCTCACTGAACTTGTTGGGTCGTAGGCACCAAGGCCGACCCTTTTGGATTGTTATCCTGATTATTGCATGATTGAGTATTGTAGTGATCTGTTAGATCTGTATCCTAGTAATAGGATGATGTTATGCTTAGTGATCTGTAAGATCTGGCTATTTGTCTATTGACCAGTTATATGTTTAATTGTTATGTACATGCAACATGATATGTGTGGTTGGGTTGAGGCGGACCTGCTTTGTGCTAAAGGCCAACAGACACAGGGCGTCCTGGATAGACTGAAGGCCAATGGGGCATACCAATCAGGCAGAAGCCCTGAGAATGTTCCAGATAGGCTGAAGGGCCGAGGTGGCGTACCAATCATGTTGTAGGTCCCTGTGAGTGTATCAGGTAGACTGTAGGCTGGTAGGGCGTTCCAGTCAGACTGAAGGCTTAAATGCTTGTTGTTTGTGATATTATTCTAGTTTTATATTTGTTTTGGTATTTTAGGGGAACTCACTAAGCTTCAGGCTTACATTTTTGGATTATGTTTTAGGTACCTCAAAGGATCACGGGAAGGAGAAGGTGTGATCGTGCACCTCCTCATATTTTGTTTCATGATTTCTGGGATTTCTCTGATGTCGAACTTATTTTGAAAACAATTTTTACACAATGATGGTTTTTTTATTTATGTAAACATTTTAAAATTTTCAAACTTTTATGGATGTTACAGGTTGGTATTAGAGCCTTGGTTTGAGTGAATTGGAGGAACCCTCATGTGAATCCAGTATTAAACTAAGGAAAAGATTTTCAAAATGATTTTAAATGGTTTTCAAAATACTCAAGGAGGATGCGATGTGTACGATCAGTCGGAGCCAGTAAGTAGACCCCAAAATACCATACTGTTTTTGTGATATGCTAGAACAGCATGCTAGTCATAGGTTAGGGATCTTCAGGAATTGCATGATAAAATTTCTTGATTATATGATGCCTAAAAGCCTAGGGCCTTTTTTATGAAATTGACATCATTACTATAGTTTCATAGTGCATGCATCATGGTTATATATAACTAATATGTTATAGCCTGAGAATGTTTGGTTTGGACTTATTTCCTGTTCTTGTTTGATGAAGGGCTTAAGGTAGGATCAGATATTCGAATGAATATAGGGTCCAGTGTTATGTATGGCTAGCATACACGAGTGTTGTAGGATTGGTAGAAGTTTCATGGATGAGTCGTGAGGGGTCGATCGGCTAGTTGTGGGATGCTTATCCTTTCCTCTAAAGAGTCAGGAATGAGTGTTTGTCTCTGCATAAGAGTATTGTTAGGGCGAGGTGATGATCCGTGAGAGAAATACAGGTAGGAGTGGAAAGTAGTATGGTCCCGTACTACTTGAAGCACAAGACCCGTACGTGTAGCAAGTAAATGACAACCCCTAGGGCTTTGTTGGGAGTTGGTTCCCCATTATTTATGTGGATTATCTAATATCTTCCTAGTTTATTTTCAGTATGGTGACTACGAGGCGAGTTGAGATTGGATTCGGGTCAAGATCAGGGTCTGACAGTCAGATGAGTTGGATGCCAGGATCAGGAGGATCCTCCATGAGGAGGTTATGGCCATCATCCAAGATCAGATTACGGAGATGTCCGAGTCTATCAAGACCGCAATGATGGAGTTCTTTGATGATCGCTACACAGCCATTGCTGAGATGGCTGTTGTTGCAGCCTCCGCAACCATGATAATTGTAGGCGTTGGGACAGAGCGGGTTTTGATGGAGTCCAAGACCTGATCGTAGCCATGAGGTGGCTATCTGATTTGGAGGGGTGTTTCTTCAAGTGTCCATGCCCTACTGACCAGAAGGTTAGGTGCACTTTGAACATTTTGAGGTCCATAGTGTAAGATTGGTGGAGACTTGTTACGGGATCGTAATCTAATGAGTAGAGAGCTGCAGTATCTAAGGATCAGTTTAGAGAGGTGTTTCATACTCGCTACATTCCTTGCGTTAAGCGGGAGATGTTGGCTCAGGAGTTTTTTACACCTGAGGCAGGGATCGGAGTTAGTGATGGAGATCACCTAGATATTTACTAAGAGGGTGATGTTTTGCCCTGAGTTTGTTTCTACTCAGTGGTGTGAAACTTTGTTGGAGTTACAAGAGGTCGCCAGGCGGCATGAGCATGAGATAGAGCTTCAGTTGGGGGAGCAAAGGCATGCCCCGACACAGTCGTAGTCGGTGCCAAAGCGGTTCAAAGCTGCCGATTCTAGGTCTATAGGTCAGCAAAGCTGCACTTGTAGGAAGTACGAGAAGGTTTATGTTGGAGCTTTTCGAACTCTTGGTGTGTGCCACAAGTGTGGAAAGGAGGGACATGATATGAGGTACTGCCGCCAGTCCGCCCCAGTTTAGAGTATGTCGATTTGTTATCATTGTTATCAAGTTGGCCATGTGAAGGTCAACTGTTTGTTGCTCGTCGTCAAGTCGATGCAGACTCCCACACCATCTACATTAAGAATCACTGATGGGATTCAGGGCAGGGAGGAGCCCCCGAGGGTTCAAGTTCCCACATTCCAACTCACTACCAAGGAGGCCAGGGCGGTACCAGATGTTGTGATTGGTACATTTCTATCTCTTATCTTATTGATTATGATTATTTTATGCTCATATGTTTGTAATTTTGTTAGTTACGTTCCTAGTGAACTCCTTTCTTGCTTTAGTGTCGTTTGACTCAGGTGTGAGTCGGTCTTTTATTTCTCAATTCTCAGTAGGGAGTTTGTTTTGCCTATAGGGGAGTTGGAGTGTCCTATGCGAGTTTCTATCGCCAACAAACACATGGTTTCTACGTCTTCAATTTATCAAGGTTGCGTTCTAGAGATCTTCGGGGTATCCTTTCCGATCGATTTGATTTTGATTCCCATGGGGGATGTCTGTGTGATTGTGGGCATGGACTGGATGAGCTGTTTCGGTGCCATGATCGACTGCGATGGCCAATGTGTGGTAGTTCTAACCCCAAGTGGGGGAGAACTGGTTATTTATTGAGAGGGCACCAGGTCGGCTTCAGGGTTTTGTTCGGCAACCTAGGTTAGGCAGTATATTCAGCACAAGTGTGTAGCTTATTTGGCTTATGTAGTGGATATGCGGGTTGGGGATTAGGTGTCGATTGCTGATGATCCTATTGTTAGGGAGTTCGTTGATGTTTTCCCTGAGGAGTTACCCGGTGTGCCTCATGTGAGGCAGGTTGAGTTCAGGATCAACCTTGTGCCAGGTGCGGCCCTAATTTCCAAGGCGTCGTATCGATTGGCACCGCCTGAGATGCAGGAGCTATCGTCTAGTTGTAGGAGCTGCTAGGCAAGCAGTTCATCCATCCGAGTAGTTCTCCGTGGGGTGCACCAATTTAATTCATCAAGAGAAGAAGCGTTATCCCCTCCCATGGATTGATGATATCATTGATCAAGTCTAGGGAGCATCTTGGTTCTCCAAGATTTATATGTGGTCTAGGTACCATCAGGTCATATTGACGGAGAAGGACATGGAGAAGACCGTGTTCCGGACTACTTATGGACATTACGAGTTCGTAGTGATGCCATTTGGGCTCACCAATGCGCCTGCAATATTTATGGATTTGATGAATCGGGTATGCAGACTGATGCCCGATCGCTCAATCATCATGTTTATTGATGATATCTTGGTGTATTCCAAGACCAGAGAGCAGCATGAGGAGCATCTTTGTGAGATTTTGGGGGTTTTGAGGTGAGAGCGACTTTATGCCAAGTTCTTGAAATGCAAGTTTTGGTTGTGAGAGGTTTAGTTCCTTGGATACCTCGTTAACCAGGATGAGATTTTAGTAAATCCGGATAAAATCAAGGTCGTGATGCATTGGGAGGTTCTGAAGTCTCCCTTGGGTATTAGGAGTTTCTTAGCTTTGGCAGTGTACTACCGGAGAATCATTCAGGATTGCTACAAGATTGCAGTACCCCTCGTTTGTCTTACGAGGAAGGAGGTGGATTTCAGGCGGGGACTTGATCAGCAATCAACATTCGAGACCCTTCGGCAGAGACTTTGCGAGGCCACAGTTTTAACCTTCCTCGAGGGAATCGAAGATTTTGTAGTTTTTTGTGATGCGTCCATCACTGGGTTGGGAGTAATCCTTATACAGAGATGACGAGAGATAGCTTATGCTTTGAGGCAGCTGAAGTCGTATGAGACGAGATATCCCACACATGATCTTCAGTTGGGAGCGGTGTTTTTCGCTCTCAAGATTTGGAGGCATTACCTTTATGGGGTCCACTGTATTATCTACACGGATCACAAGAGTTTGAGGAATCTTATGGATCAGTCGAACCTGAACATGAGGCAACGCTGGTGGATGGACGTAGTCAAGGATTGTGATGGTAAGATGCTTTACCATCCAAGTAAAGCGAACGTGGTGGCGGATGCCCTGATCCGCAAGTCGGCTGGATTTTTTGTTTCGGTGTCATGTATAAGGATATTTGTGGATTCTCCACTAGTGGGTTTAATTATGGAGGCTTAGACTGAGGGTGTTCAAGAGGAGAATTGGAAGATTAAGAGGATCAGGGGTGAGATCACTAGATTTGTGTCGGACAATCATCGTTTGTTGACCCGTTGCGGGTGGGTGTGGGTTCTTGTGTCTGGTGGAGTCAGACCAATTATGTTGGAGGAGGCTCATAAGTCTCATTTTTTATTCATCTGGGGGCCACCAAGATGTATCAGGATTTGAGGTTGAGTTATTGGTGGTCGTGCATGAAGAGGGAGATTGTCTGCTACGTCAAGAGGTGCTTAAATTGTAGGATGGTCAAGGCCAAGCATTAGAGGCCGCATGGCAAGTTGCATCCTCTGCAGGTTCCCATGTGGAAATGGGAGCATATTTCGATGGACTTTATCACCAAGTTGCTGAAGACGACAAAGGATTTTGATGTTATTTGGGTCATCATGGATCGATTGACCAAGAGTGCCCATTTTATGGCAATTTGGGAGAGCTCGTTGGACGAGAAGTTGGCTAGTGTGTATATTTGCGAGATCGTTGCTTTCCATGGGGTTGTGGTCTCTATTGTTTCAGATTGTGATGTTTGGTTCACCTCCCGATTATGGCAGAAGTTTCATGAGGAACTAGGCACGAGGCTACATTTCAGCACGGCTTATCATCCACAGACCGACAACTAGAGTGAGCTGACCATTCAAACCCTCAAGGATATGCTTTCATCATGCGTTATAGATTTTAGTGGGAGTTGGGACTCCTACATACCCCTTGTTGAGTTCTCCTACAACAACAATTTTTACTCCATCATCGATGCTCCGCCTTTTGAGCTCTTATGTGGGCGGAGATGTCGCACCCGAGTCTGTTGGGGAAAGGTTGGCCACAGGGTCATGGGTCGAACCGAGGTGATTCTGAAGACTACAAAGATGATCTAGCAGATCAGGCAGAGATTCCAAACTACACAGACTCGGCAGAAGAGCTATGTCGACCAACGATGATCTGAGTTGGAGTTTCAGGTCGGTGACATGGTGTTGCTGCAGGTCTCACCTTGGAAAGGTGTGATTCGCTTCAATAAGAGGGAGAATTTGGGTCCCCAATTTATTGGACCATTTCGAGTTATTGCCAGGGTTGGCAAGGTAGCTTATAGATTGGATCTTCCGGAAGAGCTAAGTCAGATTCATACCACTTTCCACATTTTGTAGTTGCGGAAATGAGTTTCAGACGAGGATGCAGTGGTATCATTGGATGATATTTAGGTTGATGAGCACATGAACTATGTTGAGAGGCCGATAGCTATTCTAAAAAGGAAGGTAAAGGTTCTGCAAGGAGGTACCTTAATTTGGTAAAGGTATAGTGGCAGCATCGGAGGGGATCCGAGTGGACCTGGGACGGGAGCATTATACGGATTTGTTCCTCACAGCAGGCTTCGAGGATGAAGCCTAGTTCAAGTGGGGGAGATTTGTAACATATTAACTTCCAAGTATGAGATTTATTCCTTAAAAGGCAAATTCCCCTTGGAACTCGTCAAGTTGATGGCCTCAACTCGATGTATTGAAGACTTTTGGGTCGCACATATTTTTGGACCAACTCCTCGAGTTGGTTAGGAAAACTCAACGAGTTCGTGGCTGATTAAGAAACCCTAATTTTTAAGGTGATGCACCCTATGTAAAGGCCTTATACCCTTTGGGTGGCCTCCTTATCAGTCTCCTCTATCCAGAAAACCCTAATTCGTGCATCCTCTCCTATATTTGTGTGTGTGAGCTTGAAGAGTGATTTTTTTAAAGAGCTTGAAGTTTGAGGTGGCTTGTTTGAAAGGAAGGTTTAGATCTAGAACCTACTCTTTTGTTGCAGTCATTTTGAGGTATAAAGTGGACACCTTGCCTACCTATTTCTTACATCTCTTCCTCGGAAGTCTATTGTCATATTTTGCTCATTTTTGGGATTGTTCATGGGTTGAGTATTTCATGAAGTTGTCACTTCAGATCTGGACGTTTTATGGCCTCATTGGACTTAAAGTTTCAAGCTTTATCAAGTTCTAGGCCACCTTCATGCTTTAGGTCCCTTATTAAGCCTCCCTAGATTTTTGGAGCCTCTTTGTGACATGCATGGACGTAAAGTTAGCCATTTTACGTGGTTTTCAAGCTCTTGGTTACTCGGATCTATATTTTAAGGCATTAGACTTGATGAAAAAGGACTGAATGTGTTAATCCGGGAAAACTCGGCGAGTTTTCCAGCAAACTTGGCAAGTTGGCTAGGGTTTTCCCAATTCTCGGAATATTGTAGGAACTCAGCGAGTTGGTAGGTGCACTTGATGAGTTGGGTCAACATGGGCTGTTGAATTTGCCTTTTACTATGGTTGACCAAGTTTGACTCTTGAGGGCATTTTGGGTATTTCATACTTTTTATAGAAATGGCCACATGGTGGTGGTAGACATTTGAGTCCGAAGCTGAGATTTGGAGTTAGATCTTACCAATTCAGCAGTACTTGTGAGGTGAGTGTTCCTCATTGTACTTTTTGTGTCGTAGGCACCAAGGCTGGCCCTTTTAGATTGTTATCCTGATTATTGCATGATTGAGTATTGTAGTGATCTATTAGATACGTGTCCTAGTAATAGGATGATACTATGCTTAGTGATCTGTAAGATCTGCCTTTTTGTCTGTTGACCAGTTATATGTTTAATTGTTATGTATATGTTGACATATTATGTGTGGTTGGGTTAAGGCATGTCTACTTTTTGCTGAAGGCCAACACACCCAGGGCGTCCCAGATAGACTGAAGGCAAGTAGGGGTTACCAGTCAAACCAAAGGCCCGGAGAACATTCCACATAGGCTGAAGGCCCAAGGTGGCGTACCAGTCATGTTATAGGTTCTGTGAGCGTACTAGATAGACTGTAGGTCGTTGGGGCGTTCCTGTCAGACTGAAGGCTCTGAATGCACGATGTTTGTGATATTATTCTGGTTATGTATTTTTATTGGTATTTTGGGGAAACTGACTAAGCTTCAGAATTACAATTTTAGATTATGTTTCAGGTACCTTAGAGGATTGCGGGAAGAGGACAGCGTGATCATGAACCTCCTCATATTTTGTTTCATGATTTCTAGAATTTGTTTGATGTCAAACTTATTTTGAAAACAATTTGTACACAATGATGGTTTTTGGATTTATGTAAAAGTTTTAAAATTTTCAAAATTTTATGGATGTTATAGGTACTCTCACCTTGAAAAGTTAATACTTACATTAATTATAGCTTCCATAAAACTAATACATTATTTTGAAACTCATGTTATACATGTCAAAACTAACTATCCTATTAAGAATGTTATGAGAAAACCATAAATGTTAGGAAGAATGGCTACATGGTCAGTGAAGCTCAGCACATATTAGTAACAATGGATTCCATGCGACTAACAAAGGTCTCATCGTATTCGAGGCCTTCAATATGAGTGACAATGAATTCAATGTGACTAACAATGAAGCAGAATATGAAGCACTAATTATGGGACTACAAATAGACAAGGATCTTCAGATCAAAGAATCTTTAGATATATGTCGATTCATTATTAATAACTAACCATTTCAACGGATCCTATGCAGTCAAAGGGGAAAGATTAACACAATACCTTCAACTACTCAAAACATTGGCATCAGAGTTTACAATTTTTAGTTTAAATCAAGTTCTTAGAGAAGATAATGTTGAAGTAGACGTACTAGCCAATCTAGGATTGTAACAACCCGAATTTTCTATCTTGTACAACATTCAATTCAATCAAAGTTAGACTCATTTCTACTATCTTTTAGCATTTTTTAGGGTCTGTTTGGGTGTTATAAGCCTTGTACAATCAAGTTTTGGGTTTAGGGATGAGTTATCTTCAGTTATAAGTGTTGCATTCAGGCCAAACACTCCTTCAAGAGGAGTATACGGTCGTACACATGGGTGTACGGACTTACACCCATCATGGTCGTGAACTCATCCCATATATAATCCTTCCCTTCTTTATCCCTCACTTTTCACACTTCCAAGCCAAGAAATCCAATTCTCTCTCAACTATCATCAAGTTTTCACCTTGATCGTCAAAGATGTAAGTATTCCTTCCAATGATTAGTTGATAAATTGCTTTATCTAGTGAAGATCCATGTTTTTCATCTATGAAAGTATCTCTTTTGTTTAGATCTTCAAGTCTTCTTCACTTTCACTAAGAACACCTACTAGTTCTTGGGTTGTGAACTCCTTAGAATCCTTCAAAAGTGTGAGTACCTCTTCTATCTTCTAAATGAGCTTAAGAAACACTTGATTTCTAGCCTTAAATCATCATCAAATGCATGAACACCAAGGGTGTACGACCGTACACTCATCATATGGTAGTAAACCCTTGTTTAGTGCATGTTTAGGCTTCATACACACCTTATGTCCCAACATTGGATCTTGAACAATTGTTTCAGATTTCGGAGTAAGAAAAAGATAGTGATTCCGAAGCGAAATACCGAAATGATGATTTTTGAGTTTCAGAAGAAATATCTTTCGAAAGAGATTTGAGAGGCAATCCGAAACAAGCTTTGAAGAAAAAAACTTCCGGAGTCAAAAAAAAATAAAAAGAATTTCGAAGTGTACAGTGCAATACCTTTCCGCAGTGGAATTCCAGGATGGCCTTATGGGGTGAATTTCGAGATGAAATATTTATCATTATGACTTATGTGGACTTGGAACAACAGACTATCAGGATGAACTGTACTACTTAAAAACTCAAGTGATGGTTAGATATAAAGACTAATAAAATGATCCTGTGTATTCCAAGAGAAAGCAGTTATGAGAGAAAGATTATTTTTAAGTAGGAACCAGATTTCTTTCGAATACTTTCATCAGAGAGAACAAGTCTCTTGAAAGAACTGAGGATCTGGCATCATCATACCCATCTTGTTCAGAAAACCATTAAATTTGGTTTCGTCTAATGCCTTAGTAAAGACATCATCAATCTCATCGTTAGATGGAACAAAAATGAGTTCAATGTTTCCATTCAAAATATGGACTTTTATGAAATGGTACCATATATCGATGTGCTTCATCGTGGAGTGCTGAATTGGATTGTGTGAAATTGCAATGGCACTTTGAGAATCACAACAGATGGGGATGCGTTAAAAGCGGTAACCATAATCCAAGAGTTGAGACTTCATCCATAGAACTTGAGAGGTATAGTTGGTAGCAGCAATGTATTCGACTTCGGCTGTAGAGAGAGCAATGCAGTTCTGTTTCTTGGATGACCAACTAACCAATCAACCACCTAAGAATTGACATCCACCTAATGTGCTTTTCCTATCCAGTTGTAGTCCTCCATAGTTTAAATCTGAGTAAAGTTGTAACAGGAAACTCTCATTTACTGGGTACCAGATTCCGAGGTTCTTAGTACCTTTAAGGTACCTGAAAATTTCCTTAACAGCCAAAAAATGAGACATCTTCTGGTTGACTTGAAATCTAGCACACAAACATGTGGAGAACATGATGTCCGAACAACTAGCTTAGAGATAAATCAAAGATCCAATCATTCCTTTGTACTTCTTTTCATTGACTGCAACACCTGAAGGGTCAGCAAAAATCTTGTGTCAGAATCCCAAAGGTACCTTGGCAGAGGCACAGGTGTCCATTGAGTACTTTTTGAGGAGTTCTAAAATGTACTTCTCTTGGTGAATGAAAATTCCACTGTTAGTCTGTTTGACTTGGAGACCAAGGAAGGAACTTAACTCCCGGTTCATGATCATGTGGAATCGATTGATCATTAGCTTATCAAAGTTAGCAACCATTGATGAGTCAGTAAATCAAAAAATGATGTCGTCCATGTAAATTTAAACCATCATGAGATGCTTTCCATTCGATCTTCAGAATAGAGTAAGATCTAGAACACCTCTTTGAAAACAAGAGCGCTTGAGAAAGTTAGTGAGGGTCTCATACCATGCGCGAGGAGCTTGCTTGAGGCCGTAGACTGCCTTCCAGAGTTTATAGCAATGGTTCAGAAATACAAGATTGATGAATCCGGAAGGCTATTGAAGATATACTTCAGTGTCAAGTTCACCATTTAGAAAAGCACTTTTAACGTCCATTTAGTAAACTTTGAAGCCTTTATGAGCAGCATAAGCAAGGAAGATTTTGATAGCTTCAAGTCGTATAATAGGAGCAAAGGTCTCATCGTAGTTGAGGCCTTCAATCTGAGTAAAATCTTTAGCCACTAGTCTTGCTTTGTTTCAAATAAGGACTCATGCATCATCTAGTTTGTTGTGAAACACCCATCTTGTACCGATAATAGGATGATTTTGAGGAGGAGGAACGACAGACCAAACTTCATTTCTATCGAATACTGTCAGTTCTTCTTGCATGGCGGTGATCCAATCAACATGTTCAAGTTATTCTTTAATGGATTTGGGTTCAACCATGGAGATAAATGCCGAAAAGTGACATTCATGTTGAAGACTTGCAGCATATCTAGTTTGTACACCAGCATTCACTTGGTTCGGAGGATGATCCTTGGTCCAGACATGTAACCTTGGAAGTTCTTGAGCAGCAGATGAGTTAATATCAATGATGCGATTGACTTGATCCCCTTGAGTTTAAACTTGAGGATGATGCTCCCCCTAAACTTCTGAACCGGAGAGATTGACATCATCATCAGAAGGGAACTCAAAGAGGTTTTCATTTTCATCATTGTTGATCGGATTTGAATCAACGAAGTCAGCAGCTGCATCTTGAAATCCATTCACATTTGATTCAAGGGAAGGTTGACCATTCTCCCCCTCAACCTGTGAAGGTTGAAACGGTTCGGAATCAAATGGAGGAAGACTTGGAATCGGACCAGAGACATTTTGAGAAACAAGAACATCCGGAGTGGCATGATTCCTTATACTAGATTCTGAATGAAGAGCTATTCCGGAAGGTCCAAAGAGAGTTTCAAAATCTACTTCATGGATTACTTGAATGTTTAGACATTCCGGAGGAGGAGCATTGGACTCCATAATGTGAGTGGTGACATGAGTGTGGCCAGAATTCTGAACAAAATTGTCATCAAAGGTAACATCAAAACTTTCTTCAATAACTCGAGTACATCGATTGCGGACTCGGTAAGCTTTTGAATTTGAGGAATATCCATGGAAAATAGCTTCATCAGCCTTGGGTTGGAACTTGGTAAGCTGATCACGGTTATACTTGATGAAGCATCTGCATCCGAAAACATGAAGAAACGAGATTGTTGGCTTCCATCCATTCATGGATTCATACAGTGTTTTGTTCACACGCCGATTGATGATACATCTATTCTAAGTGAAGCATGCGGTGGAAACGGCTTCAGCCCAAAGATAGAGAGGAAGATTTGCAAAATTTGGCATTGATCGAGCAGCTTCAACTAGAGTTCTATTTCTTTGTTCAACTACACCGTTTTGTTGAGGAGTGTATGAAGCGGAAAAAATATGGTCTATGCCCTTCTTGACAGGGAAATTTTCAATGGTGGAGTTTGTGAATCCCGAACCATTGTCACTTCAGATTCACCTTACTAGGAGTTTGATAAGAACTTATATTCCTTTGATGAAATTTATGAGCTCGGAGGCTGTTTATCACTTTAGCCTGAGGAAGAAAACTCAATTGAACCTAGTGAAATCATCTACAATCCCAAGAATGTATTTTTTGTGATGTAAACTTTCAACTGTTGATGATCCACATAGATCAACGTGTATAAGTTCTAAGGGCTCGGAGATTAATTTTTTAATGATGACTAGATGACCTTTCTTCGATTGCTTACCACACTCACATGCAGCACATAAGTGGTCATTTTCGAATTTGAGGAGTGGTAAACCTCTAAATATTTTTCCTGAAATAAGATCATTCATGCATCTGAAGTTCAAATGAGAAAGCCTTTGGTGCCATAACCAACTAACAATAGGAATAGCTTTGGAGAGTAAGAATAGCTGGGACTTGCCAATGATCATGTTGATATCAAGAGGGTACATGTTTTTGTTGTGGTTGGACTTGATCAAGCATTCTTTTCTATCTTCGGTCATGATGTAGCTATGGTTTTTGCAGAATTCAACTCGATGATTTGCATCAGCGAGTTGAGCCACACTTATCAAGTTGTGCTTTAGATCAGCTACATATGCCACATTTGAAATTGAAAATTTTCCATTGGTAAGGATGCGATAACATCGGATTTGAGAGTTGGAATTATTGTCATTTGTTACATATCCAACACTTGTTGCAAGCTTCAAATCTCGCAGATAGTCCTTCTGCCCCGTCATGTGGATGGAGCAAGCACTATGAATATACCATATTGTCTCTTGCTCCGAAGAATAGAGTGCCTGCAAAATTAGTGAATATTGGAGTTTGTAGGCTCCGAGTTATATTTTGGAACAAGGGCACGAGTCTTGGGCTTTTGAAGTGACTTATGAGCAACTAAGGGTTTTGAAGGCTGATTTCGAGATTCCTTGGGAAATAAACAGAATGACATTATTCTTTCATCTATCCAATAGTCATATTTAATGACACGGACTTCAGGAGTTGTTTGCTTCAGAACATACTTGACACTTTCGGAACTTCGATTTCATCAATGCGAGATTTGATTTTCCACACAAAATTTTGCTTTGAAGATTTTGAAGAGATTGTTTTCTTTAAACTTTTTGGTTTGCTTGATGACACATTGGTTTTTGAAGATTTTGGTTTAAAAATTGTGCCATCAGATTTAGCAATAAAAACATATGAAACAGTCCGAGGAAAGATCTTTTGGACAGAAGTGGTATCCACATGAGTTTTAGGCTTGGTAGAACTGACCACATTCTTTGGTTCAACAGGACTTGTAGAATTTGAAGGTCTCTTGAGGATCTTAGTGGGAGTGAAGGAGTTTTGACTAGGGGTTGAGTATCGAGAATTCCATGATACACTCTTTTTGGAGTTCTCAAGGAACCTAGTATTTTGTCTAGAGTTAACCTCCTTTTTTTGAGCATTTCGAGCTTCCACTTTGGGATCTAAAATATCCTTCCTATTGAGCATTGGTTTTTTCTTGGATTGAAAAACGAAGATTTTAAGGTTTGTCCTGCACAAGGATTACTAAATTCGGGATTAATGGGAACCAACATGGTTTTTGAGGTAACTAAGGATGCTGATTCACAAGAATCGGAGGAAACACAACTTGAGGTTTCAATTTTATCATCTAAGTACGCCCATACAAACTTAGAGGTAGCAGTTTCAGTTGTCACCAGAATGATTTCCTCAATAACACAGTTTTTAGGAGGATTATGTCTTGGAACATAATCTACACAATTTGAAACACTGTGATGAAATTCCATGGTCTGTTTCAGGTCCAGGTTTGTTAAAGATGGAAGAGGTGTGGAATTAGTACACTTGACAACAATTGGTTGAAACTAACAAATTAAGTAAGCAAAATGGTCAGGTGATAAGGGAGAAACGGGGGTGTCCGAATGTTTGATGTTCGAAACCTCTCCCATAAATGTTAAATTTTGAAATTCCTCCAAAGGACGAGCAATTAGCTTTGGAAACTCGCTTCTGAGGCCAGGTGCTTTAGACCATGGATGATGAAAGTTATGAGTCATCTGCATATCTGCTTCAAGCATGTCAATGGAATTGTGCAAAGCATCTATCTTAGCATTTAGACGTTTGTTATCACAAATAAAAACATTTCTTTCAGAATAAGTGATTTCAAATTTGTCTTTTAAAATGATACATTCATCTTTTGACATTACAAGCTCGTGTTCTAAAGAATCTATGTTTAACTTCTTATCCACGAAACGTAACCTAAGACGATTTAACTCGATTTCCTTCTTTTCACTGGCTTCTATGGCTGAGTCATAGGCTTTGTAAATGATGTTCATGTCTGATTGAATCTGAGTTAGATATGGTTCACAGACAGATAAATCAAAATTGTTTTCAGGAATCATAAATTTTACCTGCGGAATGATGCTTTTCTGTAACGCCAGCAGATCCGGGCTAGTCAATTTAGAGACAATAAGTGTCGAAAATGACTTTTCGACAAAATATTATTTAGAATAAATAATCTTAACCAAGTTTTAGAATATGTCTCAAGGTTTCTGTACATATAAAGAACGCCAAAATCCGAGTTATAACGAAGAAGTTATGACCCGTTGAAGTTTCGCGACAGAACCGACACGATACCAAGAAACGTAAATAGTGAATTTACGATAGAGCAAGATTTAGCCTTAGTGATCTAAACAAAAGTTGTAGAATGTGTTAAACTAATAACATCGATAAAAAGAACGCCCAAATCTGACTTCGTATGAAGAAGTTATGATTTTTCGAAGTTTTGGACTAGCAGTGTACAGCCCGAAATTCGAATGTTAGATCGAGCGGTTTTTAGTCGACACGACCTAAATGAGAATCGAATATCTCGTTAAGAGTAGCGTAACGAGAAAAAGATGGGCGAAAACGGACGTCGGATGAAGAAGTTATGAGGATTTAACGGACCAATCATGTCCCGGCCTGTTAATAATATAAAATTTAAAATCGAGTCAAAGTTAGTCAACAGAGTCTAAACGAAAGTTGTAGATTATGTTCCCACCTTCGCGTGGATATAAAGAATGTCGAAAACGGAGATCGTATGCGAAAGTTACGAATTTTTGAAGTTGTAACTCGCATTTGCGAAGCTGGTGCAATGGGTGATAACCTGGCTCGATCAGGGCCGTAGCTTGTGGGTCTGGTCTTCGGATTCGGACACGTAGCCCTCGCATACACCCCGCGTACGCAGCTCGGAATGCCCAGCATTCTCCTCTTTTGTGTGGTTCGAAGAATGCCCACGTCGCCCCACCCGGAGCGAGACATCTGCCCCTACGCGCAGCGTAATGCTGTTGTACGCCCAGCGTACCTCCAAAGGCTCGCACCTATAAATAGGTTGCGAGGGTTGCCGAGCAAAACACACCAATTTCTTTCTCTCTCTAGATTTCTTTCTCTCTCTAAGGGTTTTAACCCTCCCCTAAGCCTAGGTGATCCCCTAGCACCCGAGGGAAGCCACGAGACTCCCGGAGTCCCGAGAAAAATGGTCTTTCGGTTTCAAAACGCTGCTCCAAATAAAGTTCCGATTTTCGATAAAATTCGCTATAAATGAGCTACGCTTACGCAATTTTTAATATAGCTTTCGAATAATTATAGGAATGTTATTAGGTCCTTAAAATAATTATTTGGGCTATTATTATGAGTTATATTGAGTGATATTAACGCTTATATAATAATAATAGTCAGACTAATTAATTTGTCGTGGTTATCGTTAGACTAAACCCTAGTGGTATTGGTACTAGGTGTTATCGAAGGAAATTGTTTTGAGAGTATCGAAGCGTTGTCCGAGTGCTGAGTCACCACCTTTCAAGTGAGTGCATAGTTACTTTCATCTTACACATAGATATGAAGTATTTTATATAAATTACGTATTATGTGTGCATATTATCTAAATACTTGTTGTCTATGCTGGATGAACGATTTTATACATGTTTTAAATTATTTAAATTGTATATGTATTTTATATCTACGATAATGTTGGGGTAAAACATGGGTAGATGTAATAGATGGAGTATGAGTTGGATGATGAGTTGAGAGGTGAAATAGACCGTGAGGTGAGGATGAGAGGTGAACGATGTGAGAAGCCTTTTTCCCAAATGATGGCCCCGTCATTCAGCGGAGTATGGATGACAACCACGGACTATTCTAGACAATCTAGTGGAACACTAGTAGGCTCGCAACCTGTAGGTGTTGTGAACGACGTGTTCACCCGGTGTACTCTAAACCTTGGTGATCATGCAGCCTTGATGCCTAAACCCTGGTGATCATGCAGACTTGATGCCTGAACCCTGGTGATCATGCAGACTTGATGCCTGAACCCTGGTGATCATGCAGACTTGATGCCTAAACCCTGGCGACTATGCAGACTTAGTGCTCGTTGTGTAAACCGTGGCAATGATGGACTTTATGCCGATTCCTTAGGATAATCCTTAGGAATGAATGAACGAGGAATAGCTGATTCTTAGGGTAGATCCTTAAGAGTAAAGAAGATAATGGGGATGGGTAATTGGGTTGATTGTTTGATTGTTTAAACATAATAATTATATAATTGTGGATTGAAAACCCTATGTACTCACCAGGTTTCCCAACCTTACCCACTCAATTTATTTATATCACAGGTGTTGATACGAAGTCACTTTACACTGAGAGATTTAAAAGAGATGTAGATCACTAGTGTAAATAATTGTAGGTTTTGTTTATGCTTATGTTTTTGTATTAACGATGACATCCCAAACGTTTTGAAATGAATAAAATATGTTTCTTCGAAAATGTTTTAATAACGTATTTATCATGTTTTTCTGGGAACAAATTCCGCAACATTTTTATTAAAAGAAGTACTCTGATTTTTATAAAGCATAAACAAAATCGGTCTTTTCTGGCCGTGAAAATGGGGATGTCACAGTTGGTATCAGAGCATTAGTTTAAGCGAACTAGGAATATGGATTTATTTCTAGACTTAAACTTAGAATGCTAGGCAATGATTGTGAGGAGTGTGTCTAATAAAATTTAGGTAATACACCTGAATAGACACAAGCACTAGCTTATTTAGGAAATATTCCTACCATGCTTTTATGTGCTAAATGTTTTATGATATGCATTATATGAACGGATCTATGGTCTGTTGCCGACCGGATCTGGAAATTTTATGTGCTCAGGTTTCTAAACATTTAAATACGATATTAGAACTGGCATGTAACTTTTTGGAGTAATAAGAAGGAATACGCATCTAATTCTTCCTCTATCTATATTCTCGTCTCGATACACCAAACGCTTGCTTTGGAGAATAGAATGTCATGATAAGGACTCATAGAGAATTGAGTAAGTGGAGGAAATGAAAAGGCTTACGATAGTGAATGACACCTATCGGAAGATATAATAAGAGTGGCATATTGCCTTTAGAATATGTCATGAAGTACATTTAGAGGAGTACAGTACGTCCGAAGTACACCTTCGATTGGCAAGATAATGGGATGATTGGCGTAATTCATGAAGTTGACCCATCGTATGGCATTTCCACCGAGCTGAAGCAGAATTGATGATTGAAGATACGCATAGAATAAGTCCTAGTAGAGTCTAGGGAAACTTTTGTGATTGTTTGGACACATTTTTATGTGTTAAAAATTGTTTTTGTGATAATAACTTGGAAAACTGCGAGACAATACTTGGGACGAGTATGAGTAGGTGTGAAAGGTAGTAGAGGCCTATACAACCGGAAGCACGGGACTCACACTTGGATCTGGGAAAGTCACAAGGTTACCAAGAAGCTAGTAATTGATTTCGTTTTATTCAAGTATGTCGTTACCATTGTTTCGGTAATGACTAAGAAGATTGTTGTTATCCCGACCCTAGTAGTCATGTCACATTGAGTCCGACTACGATGAGTAGGTTACGTGGTTCAGAGAACCAAGTTTGATGTAGCAAACAACTTAAATGAAAGCGACCAATAGAAGTATCGCGCTCAACGCAAAAGAAGTTGGTAGCTAGAAATGCTACATGTTGAAGTGTAATTATATCACATTAGAACATGAAGGAAAGCATAGTCTATTTCAGAATTTAACTCTAAAAGACCTAAGTCTAAATGAGCATCACATGATGATACGTCGTAATCTGGAGTCTAACCTGAAGAAGAAAGTAGGTGCACAATTAAGTACTGCTTACAGACAATAAGTCTAAAAGATAGACTTGAAGGATTATAGAAGTTATAGTTATTACCTAGGATGAAGAGATAATGTATAGAATCATTACACTATCCTTTTTCGTTGATGATTCCGGGACGTAATCATCCTAAGGGGGAGATAATTGTAACGCCCGCAGATTCAGGCTAGTCAATTTAGAGACAATAAGTGTCGAAAACGACTTTTAGACAAAATATTATATAGAATAAATAATCTTAACCAAGTTGTATAATATGTCTCAAGGTTTCCGTACATATAAATAACGCCGAAATCCGAGTTATAACGAAGAAGTTATGACCCGTTGAAGTTTCGCGACGGAACCGACACGATACCGGAAAACGTAAATAGTGAATTTACGATAGAGAGAGATTTAGCCTTAGAGATCTAAACAAAAGTCGTAGAATGTGTTAAACTAAGAACATCGATAAAAAGAACGCCCAAATATGACTTCGTATGAAGAAGTTATGATTTTTTGAAGTTTCGGACTAGCAGTGTACAGCCCGAAATTCGAATGTTAGATCGAGCAGTTTTTAGCTGACACGACCTAAACGAGAATCAAAGATCTCATTAAGAGTAGCGTAACAAGAAAAATATGGGCGAAAACGGACGTCAGATGAAGAAGTTATGAGGATTTAACGGACCAATCCTGTCCCGGCCGGTTAATAATATAAAATTTAAAATCGAGTCAAAGTTAGCCGACAAAGTCTAAACAAAAGGTTTAGAGTACGTTCCCACCTTCGCGTGGATATAAAGAACCTCGAAAATGGAGGTCGTATGCGAAAGTTACGAATTTTTGAAGTTGTAACTCGAATTTGTGAAGCTGGTGCAATGGGTGCTGACGTGGCTCGATCAGGGCCGTAGCTTGCGGATCACGGTCTGGTCTTCGGATTCGGACACGTAGCCCTCGCATACGCCCCGCGTATGCAGCTCAGAACGCCCAGCGTTCTCCTCTTTTGTGTGGTCCGAAGAATGCCCACGTCGCCCCACCCGGAGCGAGACACCTGCCCCTACGCGCAGCGTAATGCTGTTGTACGCCCAGCGTACCTCCAAAGGCTCGCGCCTATAAATACGCTGCGAGGGTTGCCGAGCAAAACACACCAATTTCTTTCTCTCTCTAGATTTCTTTCTCTCTCTAAGGGTTTTAATCCTCCCCTAAGCCTAGGTGATCCCCTAGCACCAGAGGGAAACCCCGAGGCTCCACGAGTCCTGAGAAAAAGGGTCTTTCGGTTTTGAAACGCTACTCCAAATAAAGTCCAGTTTTCGATAAAATTCGCTATAAGTGAGCTACGCTTACGCAATTTTTAATATAACTTTCGAATAATTATAGGAATGTAATTAGGTCCTTAAAATAATTATTTGGGCTATTATTATGAGTTATATTGAGTGTTATTAACGCTTGTATAATAATAATAATAGTAAGACTAATTAATTTGTCGCTGTTATCGTTAGACTAAACCCTAGTGGTATTGGTACTAGGTTTTATCGAAGGAAATTGTTTTGAGAGTATCGAAGTGTTGTCCAAGTGTTGAGTCACCACCTTTCAGGTGAGTGCATAGTTACTTTCATCTTACACATAGATATGAAGTATTTTATATAAATTACGTGCTATGTGTGCATATTATCTGAATTCTTGTTGTCTATGCTAGATGAACGATTTTATACATGTTTTAAATGATTTAAACTGTATATGTATTTTATATCTACGATAATGTTGGGGTAAAACATGGGTAGATGTAATAGATGGAGTATGAGTTGGATGATGAGTTGAGAGGTGAAATAGACCGTGAGGTGAGGATGAGAGTTGAACAATGTGAGAAGCCTTTTTCCCAAATGATGGCCCATCATTCAGCGGAGTATGGATGACAACCACGGACTATTCTAGACAGTCCAGTGGAACACTAGCAGGCTCGCAACATGTAGGTGTTGTGAACAACGTGTTCACCCGATGTACTCTAAACCTTGGTGATCATGCAGCCTTGATGCCTAAACCCTGGTGATCATACAGACTTGATGCCTAAACCCTGGTGATCATGCAGACTTGATGCCTAAACCTTGGTGATCATGCAAACTTGATGCCTAAACTCTAGCGACTATGCAGACTTAGTGCCCTTTGTGTAAACCGTGGCAATGATGGACTTTGTGCCGATTCCTTAGGATAATCCTTAGGAATGAATGAACGAGGAATAGCTAATTCTTAAGGTAGATCCTTATGAGTAAAGAAGATAATGGGGATGGGTAATTGGGTTGATTGTTTGATTGTTTAAACATAATAATTATATATTGTGGATTGAAAACCCTATGTACTCACCAGGTTTCCCAACCTGACCCACTCAGTTTATTTATATGACAGGTGTTGATACGAAGTCACTTTACACTAAGAGAATTAAAAGAGATGTAGATCACTATTGTAAATAATTGTAAGTTATGTTTATGCTTATGTTTCTATATTAATGATGACATCCCAAACGTTTTGAAATGAATAAAATACGTTTCTTCGAAAATGTTTTAATAACGTATTTATCATGTTTTTCTGGGAACAAATTCCGCAACATTTTTATTAAAAGAAGTACTCTGATTTTTATAAATCATAAACAAAATCGGTCTTTTCTGACCGTGAAAATGGGGATGTCACATTTTCCCTGGAGGATCATTTGTGGCCATGTAGTAGTAATTGGGCTCAGCATCTTCATCGTCTCTTTCAGATCCAAACGACCACTATCATTCATTACACTTAATTTCTTGTCGAGCCATGAGGCACATGTTTCTGCAAGTAGTTATATCATCATCATCTCCAGATGACCAGTATCCTTCCACATCCCTTGACACGGTGGTGACAAAGGCCTTTTCACTTTCATCCAATTCATGAGTATGTCAAGCATAGTAAGCAGAGTCCTTAACCTTTAGTTTTTCAGTTACTTCAGCTAAGCAATCTTTGGCAAAGTGATTTGCATGTCCGTACTTGTGACACACAATTTATTGTTTTTCTTATTTCGGAATCTATGAGTGTTCCGAAGTGTGATCTTTATTTGGAAGATTTGTCTTGTAAGTAGGAGGATTTTTCAGAAGGTTTGTTGAAGGTTGAGGATTGTCTTGGTGAGGAGTTTGAAAGCGGTTATTTTGTTGAGAATTTTGAAAGTGATTGTTGAAGGGTTTGTTGTAGGGTTTGTGGAATCGATGATTGTACTTCATTGAGAGTAAAGCAAATTCATGATGGAATCGAAGTTCTGAGTCCGTTTCATCAAGATTTAAAATATCAATAGGAGGATAATTTGAGTTGGCATAAACCAGAGCAACAGGAAGTACGGAAGAATTAAGTGGAATAGCAACAGTGAGAGGGTCCGAAGTGCCTGGGTCGGAGGTCTGAGGATGGTCATATGAGCTGACTAAGGCAAGGGGACCTTCGAAGAGTTCTCTTATAGTTTGAGCAATGTTTGATTCATGACCCTGAAGCTCATCAAAAAGTTGATAGAGCTTAAGCTTTCTCAGAGATCCATTACTCTGAAGACAAGACTTCACATTACCCCATCCCTTTCCGAGGCTGTTGATGAACTTAATGTTGTACTCAAGAGGAGTTCGGACTATTCCATGAGATGTCATGTTGTTGACAACAATTTGGTATCTCTTTGAAGCTGAGGCAAAATATTCACCAGGATTGGTAGTGAATGTGTCGAAGTCATTAACAACCGAAGTCAGCCGTTTTTCCTTCATATTCTCTGACCCTTCAAATAGATCTTGGATTGTGTCCCAGATCTCTTTAGCATACTTACATAGTTTGATGTGTTCGAAAAGAGAAGGAGGACCACCAAACACCATTTTAGAGAAGGCAACTTGATTAGCATACAACTTCTCAAGATCATCAGTTGTTAGAGGAGATGGACAAGTTTCATCTTAACCCATAAGCTGAGCAGCAGCATCGCTTACAGTTGTTCGAAATGGAACAGGAGTACCTTCTTTGACGGATCTCCAGATAGATTCACCTTTTTCTTTTCCAAGTAAAAATCTATCCATTCTTACTTTCCAGTGATCATATTCTTCAACAACTAGCAATGGGGCACGAGTAGGGCAACCCACGCTATTTGCTATTTGCATTGAATACATTTTTTGAGAATTAGAAGCAGCCATTGAAGTTAAGATATCTTGAGCAAAAGTGATATACATAAGAAATTTTATCCTGAACACAGAAATGATTGAAATACCAAGGTAATTTCAAATCAATGATAATCTAATCTTGTGGATTCAAAGGACAACCACTCAAGCTCTGATACCAATAGAGAGAACAAGGATGATCTGATGCACAGTGAGAAGGTTTGAAAACTCAAACCTTGAATGAATGCTTGAGATCAATGTCTGCTTACTGATAAGTGTTCCAGTCAAGTCTGAATAAGTACTTCAAACAAAGTATTCAAGATATAAATGAAGAGAGAAGATAATGATCAATGTAACGATCTGTCTTTGAATTTGCATTGAAAGCTCCTATAAACAAGAGTGAAAGTTACATTGAATGAACTATGATACTTACATAGGACTGGACAATAGAAATGTTTCTGAAATTTTGATTGTCTAATATTACAAAAGACTAAGTCCTATGAAATGTCATATCAATACAAAGACAAACTTTAATAAATGCATAAAGATAAAATATAGTGACTCCGCATCAGTACCCATTCCAGACATGAGGATCATTCCCTAATGCATTCACTATAGCTTCTCATCTTCTTCTCTTCTGATCTGGATAGATTCCGGACCACTCTTCACATTTTGACTCCTGACCATTCTTTGTTTCGGAACATCTTCACTTCAGAATTAGAGCTTAGGATTGCTAGAGGTTCACTTTCAGGTTACAACACTATACATAAAGCCTCCACATCCAACATGCATTCAATGTCAAATCTTGATGAGAAGCCCAAATGTTCAAGATGAAGTCACTCACGTAGAAGATTCATTTGGTCATATTGAAGTTGTGAAGAAATCGAAGATAAACACTAAAGTCAAGCTCACAGAGTGAAGACTGAGAAGAAATGCAAGCTACCATCCTAGGGGGAGTTTGTTGGGTCAAAGGAAAAGAAAGCTATAAACCAAGGGGAAGATTGTTGTGTCAAAAATATGGTTTATACTTTGATTTTCTTAGATATTGTAGTTTTCGATCTAAGGCCAAAAACTCATTGGGTTTATTTGTAGCTTGGACCAAAAACCCATGTGTTTTCGGTCAAGCATTTAGGTTTGGACTTTGGGTTTAGTCCATAGCTATAAAAATTAGGGTTATCGCTTTACAAATTCCAAAAGTTGAGGGCAAGTTTTGAAACTACTCAAAACCTTTCATAACTTGAGGAAAAGACTCTTGGAATTCCATAACTTGGGGACAAGTTATGGAGTCCATTAAAAAGCATTTAGATCAAAAATTACACAAACAAGCATGTCAAATAATTTCTATGATCTAACAAAACTCATAAGCATGCATAATTCAAATCAAAAAGTTTCAAGTATCATATGAAATTAATATAAACTTGAAACTTAGACAATTATCTTTGAAATTGGATAAGCACAATCATTACCACATCAAAAACAGGTTTAACAATCTAAAAACAGTTTAGCGTAATGATCTTAGTCCAATTCCAGCAATAAAACATGAAATTCTACACTCAGGGCCTCCAACTTGTTGAGTGCATTAACCAACTCGACGAGTTGGATGAGTTTTCACATGGACTCGTCGAGTCCCCCCATGGACTCGGAGAGTTCACTGAACAGTGGGCAGAAAAATCGATTTTTTTAGCAATTTGCATCAAGTATAATTGAAAACAAGCCTAGTCTCTGATACCATTGATAGGTTTTGATCATTCTAACACTCCTATGGTGTACATGCAACCCTAGAAACCTTGGATCGATGTTTGCTCTATTATACATCCAAACTTTCATTTTTCCAAGGTTTCATCCTAACTAGCATATCATCGGCATATGTAATACAAAAAACTAGTAGAATGACATACCTTTCTTGTAGCTTTGATTCCTTAAGACTTTGTGAGTCTAGCACCCCAAATGTGATGCCTCAAATGCTTCACACAACACCACCAACAATTAGACTAACTTGAGAGAAGATTATATGCACCAAAATTTCTAGCCCTAACTAGAATCACTTAGGTGCCAATTTTCTAACATGAGTCTTCTTTATATAGTGTGCATATTATGGTTACACCATGTAACTCATGCCTTTCCACATTCCTCATGATCCATGGGTTTTAACCTTCATGGAGCATCCATGGGTAACCACATGGGTTTAGCCCATCATGAAGAACTATGGATCATAAGCCCACTATATAAGAATGAATGATTTACCAAATCAATCCCCGTTTATTTAATTAGTCTCTTTTGATCACAAAATTAATTCCAAACTTGATCAATACTAACTAAATAATTCATATTAATATATTAGAACTTATAATATATTAATAAACCATAAATATCCTCTTCTCACAAAAGTCTATCTAAATTGTTCTAATGCCATGCAACCCAAATGGACCATGCCAAATCGGGTCAAGTACATACCAAATATAGTTATGGACTTAGACACCTTATCCAACACAACATTCGTGTGAATCCAAGCTCGATCTAGGGATATGTAAAATCTTTCAAAATTGTTTTCAAAAGTAACCAAGGAAGGACGAGATGTGTACGATCAACCGGAGCAAGAAGTATACCCCAAGTTACCACATTGTTACTTGTTGTTGATGATTATAATAGAACTTTATGCTAGTGTTAGGCTAAGGATCTTCAGGGATTGCATGATAGAATTGTCTTATGTATATGTCTGATAGCCTAGGAGGACTTCAAATATGACTTGATGAAATTGACATTATTATTGTAGTTTCTTAGTGTATGCATCATAGTTGTACATAACAAAGATTCTATAGCCTGAGAATGTCTAAGTTACCCTTATTTCATGTTCCTGTCCGATAAAGGGTTTAAGTTAGAGTCACATATTCGACTGTCTATAGGATCCAATGTTATCTATGATTAGCATGCACGAGTGGCTATAGGGTTGGTGGAAGTTTCATAAGTGAGCATGTGGGTGTAGCAAGCCAGTTGAGGAAGGACTTACCACTCTCGAGAGAGTGAGGATAGGTTTTACGTGTATTTTAGTTGTGGGTATGTTTCGGGTAGTTTGTGATGATCCATTAATACAAATAAGGGTAGGTGTGGAAGGTAGTATGGGCCCATACTACTGAAAGCATATGACCCGTATGTATAGCAAGGAAGTCACAAGCCCCAAGGGCTAGCTTTGTCTTGGTTGTTATAGCAGTATGAATTGTGGCCTTTCTGATGTGTATCTTGGTTTATTTTTTAGTATGGAAATTATGAGAGGTTATGGTTCAAGAGTTGGTGGCCAGGATAGGCCGATTTTGACTGATGATGACATTCATGATTTGATTGCTATCGAGGTTGCTGCTACCATTCAGAGCTCTATTCCAGAGCTATTTGGTTCTTTCAAGACCGCTATGATTGAGCTTTTTTTAATGATCACTATGTTGTAATCATTGATGTTATTGTTGTTGCAGCTACCACGACTGTTGCTGCTGTAGGGATTCGAGGGTAGAGATCATTTTAGTATCGGGACATCGATAATATGAAGCCCCCATAGTTTTATAGGGTCAAGGAACCGATTGTGGTGATGAGTGTTTGTCTGATATGGTGGGTTGTTTCTTCACATGTTCTTGCCCGGATGACCAGAAGGTCAAATGCGCCCTAAACCTTCTCCGGTTAGGGGCGAAGGATTGGTGTATATTGGTGACTGGCTCATACACTCCTGAGCAGAAGGTTGCTGTTACTTGGGAGTAGTTCTCGGATATGTTCTATTTGAGATATTTTCCATTAGTGGAGAGGGAGAGATTGGCTTAGGAGTACTCGGATCTGAGACAGACGACTGAGACGGTGACGAAGACTTCTATGATTAAGCTTTTTGATTATTGCTACGATGCAATAACTGATCTTGATGCTTTAGGGATTCGAGGGGAGTGATCATTTCAGTATCAGGACTTCGATTATACGAAGCCCCCATAGTTTGATGGCTTCAAGGACCCAATTATGGTGATGAGATGGTTGTCTTATGTGGAGGGTTGTTTCTTCACATGTTCTTGTCCGGATGACCAGAAGTCCAAGTGCGCCCTGAACCCTCTCTAGTTTTGGGCGACAGATTGGTGGAGACTGGTGATTGGCGTGTACACTCTTGAGTAGAGGGTTTTTGTTACTTGGGAGTAGCTCTCGAATATGTTATGTTTAAGATATGTTCCATTGGTGGACAAGGAAAGACTATATCAAGAGTACCTAGATCCGAGATAGACGGCTGAGATGGTGACGGATATCACCAAGAGGTTTACGAAGAGGGATTTGTTCTGTCTTGAGTTTGTTGCTTCAGAGTAAGCTCAAATGACGTAGTACTTGAGTATGCATAAGACTGACATCTGACAGTTTGTGTCCACCCAATATTATGGTACCCTCACCAAGCTTCAGGGTCCCACGAGGAGGTGAGAGATTGAGATGGAGCTTCAGTCGAGGGAGTAGCGGCAGGCTCCCGTTCAGTTATAGTCGGTGTCGAAGCAGTTCAAGCTCGTTGATTTGCATTCTGGGAGGCAGAGGGGTCGTGCTTGTTGCAAGCGTGACAAGGTTCATGAGGGTGCTTTTCGATCTTCTTTTGGATGCTACAAATGTGGCGAGGAGGGCCATATTGCTAGGGACTATCGCCCGTAGGCCCCACCAGTGAGCACTAGGATTTCTTATTACTGTGAATAGGTAGGCCAAGTGAAGGATAGTTGTCCCTTGCTCGATGCGAGACCAGATTAGGCTATAACACCATTTAATTTGAAGATTACGGATAGATGCTAGGGTAGGGTGCAGCCCCCGAGGGCTCAGGGTCGTACTTTAGAAATCACTGCCGAGGAGGCCACCCTGGGACCAGACATCGGTACTAGTATGTTTAAATCTATCATTATGTCGATTATTTTATGGTGTGCTTATATTTATGATTCTGCTAGGTACCTTCTTAGTGAAATCCTTTCCTACTCTAATGATTTTTGAATCGGGTGCGAGTCAGTCCATTGTATCTCAGTCCTTTAGTAAGAGTTTTGATATGCCTCTTGCAGAGTTGGAGTGTCTGTTGCAGGTTCTTATCGCCAATGAATACGGGGTTTCTACATCGAGTGATCTGATCCCTATTCCTATGGGGGGGGTGTGCGTGAATGTAGGGATGGAATGGCTAACTAGATCTGGTGCGATGTTTGACAGCGAGAGGAAGAACAAATGAGAGCTATAATATTCCACACATTCCCCCTTGTTCAAGAACCCTACATTATTCCATGGAGATAATCAAACAGAACAGTAGCAATTTAGCTCATCCCGACCCAAAATCAGATAACATGATTGGGGTGCTTAAATGTATACCCAACTTATTAACAAGTTATAACTAATCAATTGTTCCCACGAGCACAACCATGGGAAATATCAAAACTCATGCGACACTCAAGCTCCCAAAACAACACAAGTGCATAATCATCTGCCAAAACTCCCAACGGTCTTATAACCACCTGCACCACCAGCCTCCTGGTGTCCCCAACCAAAATACCATTACCCTTATGTCAATCTAAACAACTATGGATTATTAGTAACCCTGGGACTATCAATAGTCTTGAGGACTATCAGTAGTCCTGAAGACTATCAGCAGTATTGGAGTTATCAGCAACTCAGAAAATACTTATAACAAACATCAACTACTAAGACTCGGCTAGTCTAGCATGCACACTTCTATGGCATCAGTAAAATAACGATTGAATTCACATGGTACCTCATCATAAAAAGAGCACGATTTAGATAGGAAGAATCCCCGTCATAGGTTGCCAACATACAACCATGACTTTCCCAGTAAGCCAATGATCTCCAATTACATAACTCAACCTATCGATCACTAAGACACCACTGACAACACTATCCGGCTCAGACACCCTCCAGTGGCACTCAATTAACAAATCAACACACGTGTCTTCACTACACAACTACCAGCCCCACTCGCAAGAGTGACATCCATAATGGCTCACAGCACGTCATGATAGTTTCCATCCCTTTAGATGAGAGGCTTATAGCCCTTCATTGTTCTTGCCATCATCCAACCCCAAATATGAAGACTACCGACCCACATCTAATTGGCCTAAGGACATATTTCCCTAATCCCACTGGCACATACGAACTCACTCAAAATCTCACTCAGTACTTCCAAAATACATGAGCCATACCATTCTAAAACACACACTCTTCCATAGTCCAACAACCACTGACACCACGTCTAGACGAAACGTGAACACAAACAATCAGGAAACAAAACAGACATCCAAATGCCTGCTCTAACTTGTAGACACAACATGACACAATTCGTAGGAGAAATCACAACACTCCTCAGGCCAACTGTGCTTCTTCTTAAATGTGACCTTACCCTAAAGGTGACGTACCATCAAATCGAACGAAACAACGACACTCAACCGCTATTAGATACATTCTTCTAACAACAAGAATAAGAAGATCCCACTAATGCGCAAAAGATCAATAAAAATTTCAATTTCGTAGATGCGACCTACCCAGTCGATGCGACCTACCAAAACTGAATCCTGCGCAACCACAATCCTACCTTAAAACTAAATATCTTTGCCCCGTTATCCGATCTTCCAATAACTAAGGCCAGTTGTCATCTCAAACCTACTAGGAACAATAATTCCATAACCAAAAAATCGAAGAGAACACCTACACCAAAACCAAGATACAAACTTTACTGAACTTGACTAAGGGGTGACTCATTAATTGCACCCTTGTTGATACATCTTGAATCCTTTGAATAACCTCAATTGCTACTAATAAACAAAACAATCAATGATAGTAAATAGGTCAGGAACTAAACTCGATGACCTCATACGTACAGAACAAAACCCCCGCAAAAATATTCTTATCAAACTCTAAAGCTTCCAGACATATCAATGACTGTCTTCTCTAGAATAAATAAATGAGCTATACCGTGAGTTAACCATGCTTCCTATAATCAATGCACAAAAGACCAGCTCAATGCCCCTCCATCCTGATCTGTGGGGTTACCCAAGAAGGAACTATTAACTACAACAAGTTCTTTACCCACCAGCCTCTTTTGGTGAGAATAACACATACATCCTTGAAAACATACACCTAATGGAAACTTGCTATGCACCCACGATGTGACCAAATCCTTAAATTTTATGCAACCATGGAGGACTCCGACGAATCTTTGTGTAATGCAATGAAAAACTTACTAAATGCATGCACTTTGATTGTAACCCACTTTCTTTCCCCTATTCAGCCATAAAAAAAATCGGATTGATAAATTATCTTCTAAGAATAATTACCTAGTTCTCCCCCATTAAGGGTTCGAACTACCATAGACTGATGCTTGCATACCCAATGCCTCAGATTGGATTAACCTCTCAGAATGTATAGAACAACACCAGATGATCCTTTGAATAATTCTTAAGGAAATCCTGAATCTTATATGGAGACTTTGGAGACCTTTCCTAGCATCACCAACTCAAGCTTAGCAAAATCCATCAGAATACCATTCTATTGATGAAGAACCTTACAAACTAAACTTATATACAAAAAAACCTTATATTTAAAAGCTTAATCCATAACCCCATCCTCCTCCTGAGGCTTTAGTAATCCATTACATATGCTCCAACATAGCTTTAACAAACTCAACACATCTACAAAACTCTCCTTCCCAGAACAAGAACAACCTGATGCCATTTGGATGCACCTGGTCTTTCACAACATCCCTAGCCATCAGCTAACCACTCAGCCTCAGGATGCAATCCCTGATTCAATCATCACAACAGATTCCTTCTTGAGTCTTGCGACTCAAACTGACACTACTTTGAGAAAGGTACTCGAGACCTCTAAATCAGCTAACTCACACAAATCTGAATCATTCAGTCCCAAATAGCCACATGCACTAAAGCCCAATCAATTACTAACCTTATTTTTAAAAATCAAGGTTGATAAGCCGACAACGACGGAGACGAATGCAACTAATGCTAGTGTTGTACCATGCTATCTATTCTCCCTCAGTTCCTTAGAACCTTTTCGACTCTTTGTAATCCCCATACGAATCATGTAAGTTTAGTAGTACGAACTCATACTACCTTCCACACCTATCTGTATGCGCCTTAAGAATTGTCTTAAAGCTTTTTAAGTCACTACACATAACCACTATCAACCACAAGTACCCATGCCACCACACACTACCGCTCTTCCTAGACTCTCCCTCTAGGATTCTGCTCATACGTGAGCAGGCACTAGTATTCTTTTATAGGAACTCCACCACTTACAGGTCATTCAGCACACCTATATGCTTAGAAAAACCACTACAACTGCCTAGATTCCCACCTTAGACTTCCTTATAAGCAAATGCTCACACAAGCACACTAATACACTCTTCCAAGGTCACTAGGAATACTCACCCCCACCCTTCTATAGCTGTGAAAGGAACTTATACCAATTCCAACTAACTTTCTTACGAATAAAATTACATGCAGCAAGGATTAAATAATCCTTTGGCTAAAACATCATGCACTATAATGGTGGGACTCAAAATAGAGTTGTGCAATAGGAAAATCAAACATTCTAAAACTATCTAATCCTTGTGGCATTGAATTTAGCGTATTCTCTTAATAGTCAACTACCATCAATATAGATTTCACATATCACTAAGAAAACCACATTCAAGTAGAGGAACCACCATGAAAAAGGTATCATAAGGATCAGCTAATTCTAACAAACAATTCCTAAGGATCCTTGGCCCGTATCATTTACTTAGATTAAAACAGACTTGCTATTGTTCATTTAGTTATTCCTATGATTAGACGAGAGGACGATGAGAGTTGAATAGATGTGTAGACAAGTTTAGTCTTTCTTTGAATGGTTACTGTTAGGAATCTTTGTTCTTGTGTCTATATGACAATTTTTTGGCAATGATGTTTTGTTACTTATTCTATTATTTGTTTATCAGTAGGATGGCGTGAGACCGGGGAGATCTTGTATGGATCGAATTTGTAAGTGTTGGCTAGCATGTTCATGTATGGAATGGCTTTTTCTGACAGAAAGTAAGAAAAATATACAAGTATTTGACCTATGATTAAGGAATTAGTTCATCTTGATGTTTGCAGTTGTGTTAGGCGTTTGTTTCTTCGTAGAGTCGCATGTCTCTCACTAAGGATTGAATCGGTACCTATGTTATTGGGTGGTCGTCTGTTTTGAATGTTCTTCCATTGCTGCATGGGATTTTCCATAAGGTATAAACGTCTTCCTTTAGATTATCTTGTTGGTATTCAAACCACACACAAGAAGAGACCTTGGATGATGCCAAAATCCATGTTTTAGATGATTTGGTTACTCCTATTCTTGTCCTAGCCATTGTGGACACTAAGGTATGGTCTAGAGGGATTAAGATCGTCCCAAAAGAGGCTTTTATTGGACTCAAACTAGGTAGGAGAATGCAGTCAATTGATTTTCTGTTTTGTAACTAACAATCCTCGAGGACATCTGGTTGCCACGACGTGGCAATAAGAGTTGATGCAACATCCCCAAAATCCCAAGCTAAATTTTTCATTTTCAGAGTAATTTAAACTTCCATTTTAATAAAATTACATTCGATTCAAACCATTTGTTCATAAGCATTACTTAGGAATCAGATTTAAAGAAGAAAATATGGGAACTCAAATCATAAATTTGCTGATGTGTGTGTATAGTCTAGCCTTCGCTATCAGATAAATACCTGCATAATAGTTAATCCAACTCTATAAGCACAAATCTTAGTGAGTCGCCCAAAATATCTCACATAGCACAACACAATAATAAAATTTGTTTTATCAGTAGCTCTGGAAATATTAATAGTCTCAAATGTCACATACAATACACAATATAATCAACTATCGTTTAATAGCAACCTTGGGGACTATCTCCAGTCCCAATGGGCTAACAACATCCCTTATGGATTAACAACACACCTCACAAATTATCAACAACTCTGGTGACTATCAGCATTCCTATGGACTCATATCGGTCGTAGATTTATCAGCAAATCAGTTCACGTATAGCAATAATTAATAGATAAGACCAAGTTGGTCAACACATACTACTACATAGGAAAGTATAATGAGAAGATTCACCTCGCAGTTAGTAGCTAGACACCATAGCTTTCACCCAGTGAAGAATGATCCTATATTAAATCTAAAAACAATAAAGAGTGCCCTCTCATTCTATAGTCCTAAACCCTTAGTTTGACCAAAAGTCAACACATATCAAAAGTCAATGGTCGAAGTCAAATTCAACATCTAATAATACTAACAGATGACCCTCACATCGTGAACAAACCTTGGTCACGTCGTGAGAATGCACAGATGCACTTAGCCCGATTCTAACTCGACCACGCTCCAAATCAACTAAATCAGTCACGGATAACCCAAAAACTGATGTCACGACATGAACCTTCCATGGTCATGTCGTGAACACATCCAGAAAAATTAATCGAGGAACCTTCCATCGTCACCTCGTGACACTCTCCTGGTCACAACATGACTGATTTCTAAAGCAAAATCCTAATGGTTTTAGTCCTTAATCCATTAATTCTTTAACTCCAACTTTTCTAGAAGCTTTAGGGGACTCCAAAGGTCTATGAAAATGACAACAATTATGGACATGCATTCTTCATGCATGTCCTCTACCCATCATAGGTCAAAAGTCAAGAACCAAATTTCATACAAGGATCAAAATCTATAACTAATCCTTAGATCCACAAGATATGCTACTCTACAGACTCTGGAGGACCATAAAGTTGACAACTTTAATCCATCCATTCACTTAAATAAAATCCATGAATCAAAATGGGACCAAACAACTTAGATCTAAAAGAATAACCCATAAAGATAGAACCTTGAATCCTTACAAATGGTCTAGGAGATGATAACCAAGATGAGAAAGTGTTTCTTGCTTGATCCATGCACCAATCCTCTTTCTACTTCCTTTAAAGAGCACCAAAACCACAAAAAATGGACAAAAACCACCAAGATGAGTTAGGGATAGAGTTTTTGAGGTTTGAGAGATATGAAGGCTGGGAAATGAACCCTAATTCTAAGTTTAGGGTGCTTAAATATGATACAAACCCTAAAAGATCATGGGCTTGGGTTGTATCCCTTTTCACGTTGTGACTAGCTATGTGTCACATCATGACCACTCCTCTAATGTACGTATTCTTCAACTCAGCTTGTCACATCATGCCCACCCTATGGTCACATCGTGATACTCGATTTCCCTAAAAACCAAGTTTTTGACTCTCTAATTCCCTAAACCAATCCACTCCAGGAAACGAGTGTTACGATTCTCTCCCACTTAAATTAGATTTTATCCTCGAAATATTCCATTACCAATTATTTTGTAGCAGCACCCTCCGAGATCCTCTCAAGGGATCTTCCCAGACCAACCATTTCTTACTTGATCCATCACCACTCTGGATGCACGAAAACTATGACTAAAACCCAAAGATTCCTGAAACCCAACGTGTACACCAAACCTGAGCGGAGATTTGTCCAACGGTGAAAATTACGCCCCCTGCGAGAGAATGAAGATCAACACATCACAACCAAATAAATCAGGAAGGGTTGGCTCCCTCACCTTAACTTCAAATTATATGAACATGTTTGTATTAGCGGCAGACAAGGCCTCCCTCATACATCCACAATGATGACCAAGATTCAAATGTTTGATCCCAAATAAAATCTTTCAGACCTTACGCCATCCCACTAACAGCAGTAGGCAAAAATCCACTATTAACCACATAAATTGCCAACCTCTAAAAGCGAGAAAGAACAAGCGAGAGATATACTAGTCCACACATCTCCCCTGGTTCAAGAACCTTGCATTAAGCCCTGGAGATAATCAAATAGAACAATAGCAACTTAGCTCATCCCGACCCAAAATCAGATAACATGATTGGGGTGCTTAACTGCAAACTCGACTTATTGACAAGTTATTACTAATCAACTGCTCCCACGAGCATAACCATGGGCAATATCAAAACTCGTGCGACACTCAGGCTCCCAGAACGGCACAAGTGTACAATCATCAGCCAAAACTCCCAACAATCCTATAACCACCCACAACACCAGCCTCATAGTGTTTCCAACCAGAATACCATTACCATTATATCGATCTAAACAACTATGGGTTATCAGTAACCCTGGGACTATCAATAGTCCTAAGGGCTATCAGCAGCCTGAGGACTCTCAGCAATACAAGAGTTATCAACAACTCAAAAAATACTCATAACAACCATCAGCTACTAAGACTCGTCTAGTCTACCATGGACACCTCTACAACATCGGTAATATAAGGAAAGAATTCACACGATACCTCATAATAAGAAGAACAATATTCCGATAGGAAGAATCCCTATAATGGCCAACCAACATACTACCATGACTTTCCAAGCAAGCCAATGATCTGCAACTAGCTAACTCAACATGTTTATCACTGAGACACCAGTAACAACACTATCTAGCTTAGATACCCTCTAGTGCAACTAGATTAACAAATCAACACACGGGTCTTCACTACACAACTGCTAACCCCACTCACAAGAATGAAATCCATCATAGCTCATGGCGCACTATGACGCTCTCCATCCCTTGAGATGAGAGGCTCATTTCCATTCACCATTATTTCCATCATCCAACCTCAAACATAAAGACTACCAATCTGCATCCAACGGGCCTAAGGACATATTGCCATCATCTAACTAGACCATAGGGACTCAGTCAACATCCCACTCAACACTTCTAAAATACATGAGCCATACCATTCTAAAATACAAACTCTTCCATAGTCCAACAACCACTAACACCATGTTTAGATGAAACAAGACCGTACACTATCAGGAAACAAAACAGACAACTGAATGCCTGTTCCAACTTGTAAACACAACATGACACACTCCTCATGATAAAGCACAACACTCCTCAGGAAAACTACGTTTCTTCTTAAATGTGTCCTTACCCTTAAGCTGACATACCAACAAATCGAACAAAACAATGGCTCTCAACCGCTATTGGATACATTCTTCTAACAACAAGAAGAAGATCCCACCAATGCACAAAAGATCAATAAAAAATTCAATTTTCTAAAAAATAACCAGAAATGTTGCCAAAACCTGATCCATTAATCCCGATATCTACCCAGTTGATGCGACCCACCAAAACTGACTCTCGTGAAACCATGATCCTACCTAAAAATTAACCATCGTTTCCCCGTTATCCAATCTTCTAATAACTAAGGCCAGTTGCCATCTCAAACCTACTAGGAACAATAATTCAAAAACCAACAAATCAAAAAGAACACCTACACCAAAACCTAGATACAAACTTTACTGAAATTGGCTAAGGGGTGACTCGTTAATTTCACCCCTAGATGTAGAGGTGGCAATCGTGTCGTGTCGTGTCGGGTTCGTGTCGAGTCGAAATACTAAACGGGTTGAAAGTGCTTGACCCTAACCCGACCCATTTAATTAACGTGTCGTATCGTGTCAACCCATTTATTTTCGTGTCGAGTTCGTGTTGGGTTTCGGGTTAGGGCTATACCTTGAAATATGTCGTGTCATGTGAGGTTCAAAGATTGGCATGTTAAAATAGTAGGAGTTGGGTATGCGGAGAGGAAAAACTAAAAGTTTGGAGGCAGAATAGATGAAGTCATAGCAAGTTCAGATGACAAAATTAAAAGAGTGGGAGTTGGGGAGGCGGATGAAAAGGTCGCGAGGATGTGAGATTGGTAAAAGAGACTAGGTAGTTTGGGAGAGAATGGAAAAACTGAAATTAAGTCTTGATCTACACGGCTAAGTTATTTCAACATTACAAAACGACTATATTCGAAGGCTTTCTTTTACTTATGGTTTTGGTTTTGTATCTTTCTACTTTATTTAAATAATTCAAAAAATTTGCATATAAATAAACGAGTCATTTTCGATTCATATTCGAGTTGAAATTCTCAACCCTAACCTTACCCGTTTAGTTTTTGTGTCGTGTCGTGTCAACCCGTTTATTTAAACGGGTTGAAATATCTTACCCAAACCCGTTTATTTCGTGTCGGGTTTCGTGTCGTGTCAATTTTTGACACCTCTACCTAGATGATACAACTTGAATCCTTTGAATAACCTCAATTGCTACTGATAAACGAAATAATCAACAATCAAAAATGGGTTGGGAACCAAACCCGATGACCCCACACATGTTGAACAAAATCCCCTGCAAAAATATTCTTAGTGAACTCTGAAGCTGCCAAACACATCAATGAATGCCTTTTCTACCATAAATAATTGACCCATATTGTGAGTTGACCATGCTTACTGTAATGGATACATGAAAGAGCAGCTCAATACCCCTCAATCATGATCCGTGGAGTTACCCAAGAAGGAACTACTGACTACAACAAGTTCCTTACCCACCAACGTCTTTTTGTGAGAATAACACATGCATCCTTGAAAATATACACCTAATGGAAACTTGCTTTGCACCCACGACCTAACTAAATCCTTAAATTTTCTGCAATGATGGAGGACTCTGGCGGATCTTTCTGTAACGCAACGAAAAACTCCCTAACCACATGCACTTTGATAGTAACCCACTTTCATTTCCCCGATTCATCCATTAAAAATTAGACCGATTTATGATCTTCCAAGTATAATTACCCAGTTCTCCCCCAATTAGGGTTCGAACCATCATTGATTGACATTTTCAACTTCAAAGCCTCATATCAGCTTAATAGTAAACATACCCAAACTTCATACAAGGTTCAAAATGCATAACCAATACTTAGATCTACAATATATACTACTCTAGGGACTCAAGATAAGTATAAAGTTTCCATCATTAATCCATCCATTCACTCAAATCAAATCCATGAACCAAAAAGGGACCAAACAACCTAGATATAAAAGAATAACCCATAAAGATAGAAGCTTGAATCCTTACAAATGGTCCAGAAGATGATAACCAATATGAAAAAGTGTTGCTTGCTTGATCAACGCACCAATCCTCCTTTTACTTCCTTCAAAAAGCACCAAAACCACCAAAATGGGCCAAAGCCACCAATATGAGCTATGGTTAGGATTTCTGAGGTTTGAGAGAGATGGAGGCTAAGAAATAAACCTTAAATATGAGTGTAGGGTGCTTAAATACGATGTAAACCCTAAATGATCATGGTCTTGGGATGCAACCCTTTTCACGTCATGACAAGTTATGTGTCATGTCATGATCACTCCTCCAATGTGTGTATTTTTCAACTCAGCTTGTCACGTCGAGACCACCCTATGGTCACGTTGTGACACTCGGTTTTCCCTTAAAACCAAGTTTATTACTTTGTAATTCCCTAAGTCGATCTAATCCAGGAAACAAGTGTTACAGTTGATCAGGTTAGGATCATGACTGATGCTCGGACCATGACGTGTTACCTTCCTTGATACAACATTCCTTACTATGTCTAACTGATTGTGTGTGATGCCATAATCTGGTAATATTATATGTATGGAATATGAAATTGTGAAATACTTGGTAATAGTTGATGTAGGAGACCATTGGTATGCTATAATTCTTAAATTGATTATTTGATGCAAAAAAGAGAGTATTAGGTCCATGCTAGTAGTGAGGGTCATTCATGTTGTTAAAATGTGATGTTGTACATGTTATATTTATGTTTGTCATACTTGAATGAATTAGGAAATGAATGTTAGAAGTTGGTTGTTACAAGGTGTTTTTCATTACATGATACTAAATGATGTTATGTGGTGGTTTTGAAAGTATACCTTTATTGTATGATGTGAGATGTAATCTTCTTTGGAATAATAATAATATACAAGCAAGATTACATAATGTTATTAGTGAGGTGTGTGTATACCCCATGTGAGTGGATTAATTAATTATAAAATTAATTAAAATAAAGGGAATACATATAGTGGGGGTAAAAGGGTAGACACCTAAACTTAGGTACATTCCATATGAGATATCGTGGTGGAAAGATATCACCAGTGGAAAGAGATTAAGCCAAGTCGATGTCGAGTGGTTTTCTATGTAACCATTTTGAAACATGGTTCCGGTGCACTTGGTGTATGAGGACTTGAGTGATGTTGGCTACTCAAAGACGCTGGATCAAGCATCACATTTAGGTGGAGGTATGCATTTGGAAGTAACGTTGTACCAACCTCGAATGACAACGCATCATGTTCATACATGAAAATTCATAGTAGTGAGCACGGAGAACTAGGTACAGTGTTGCGGGTGGAAATCACGCCCCACTTTAGTAGCGAGCGGGGTCTTTCTTTGGGGATTTAGCAATGTTTTAAACTGATGTAGTGAGGACATTAAAATTAATTATAGTGATGAACATAATAAAATAATTAATACAATGAAAGAATGTTCAGAATAATATATGCATTATATATTAATAATAATAAGCGATGAATGTTGATTGATATGATTGATTGCATGACTAAATATCTTGTATGAAGTATGTTTATTATCCTATACATATGTTGGGATTAACTAAACATCTTTTATGAAGTATGTTTATTATCCTAAACATCTTGATTGATATGATTGAATGCATGACTAAACATCTTGTATGAAGTATGTTTATTATCCTATACATATTCTTGGGATTGACTTACTGTGTTGATTCTGACACTTGGTTCTTTGCTTGTTGTTATGGCTTCACATTGGTATAGGTAGCTTGATATTGATGGTCTAGTGAGGTTGCGAGTTTTGGTAGTTCTTATTATGTTACTTAGAGAAGATACCATTTTGAGACCTGACGATGTTTGATTTATACTTGGTTTTGGTACTGGTTTGCAGCTTTAATTTTAGATGGTTTGTTTTTTGAAAGTAATACTAGTGATGTTTTCTTTTCAATAACTAAGTTTTGCATTGCTTAAATCTGTTAAATAATGTTTTTAAAAATAAAATAAAAATAAGGTGAAAAATCACGGTGTTACAAGTTCGTATCAGAGCCATGTTGTGAGCGGACTGAATACATAGGTCGGTATTCAGACTTACAGTGTAGATTGGCTTAATTAGGTGCATTATGCTCTTAGGGGGAGGGTGTATGCTGAGAGATATATGATAGTTGTTTGTAACTTTTAGAACTTTCCCTTCCTAAAATTGTTATGTATACCTAAAAATCTTAATTATTTAGGAACATGTTGCATGTTGAAGGGAATGCCAATGCTTGGGGTGCTGGCGGGGAGCTGGAAAACTACACACCAGAAACACCACTGTTTATCTTTCAGATCCATATGCTAGTCATCATCCATAAGCCCAGCCATAGAATAGTGCACACAACGTTGTCAGTATCTTTTTTATTATTGATCTCCGGGAGCAGCTCCATGTGCAAGATGCTGAGTTGAGGATGCGTGATTGAGAAATGGACCGTATGCAGCAGGCCATGTGTGCACACCGGTCTTCTACCCTTAATAATGAGTATGGGGAGGAGATACGCAAGAATTTAGCTAATATTCGCTCGGTCAACAGGGAGTGAAGTAGGGAGCTCATCATGGATCATGACGAGGGTCGGTATAGCTCATTCAGTATGTTCACATACCACAAGCCCCTGCCTTCCAATGAGGAGTAGACTCGACTATATACATGAACTAGTTAAGCGATATGAGGCATATATTATATTCAGGTGACTCCACCAAATCTTGGGGAGTAGCAGGAGGAGCACCTTTGACAGTTTCTAGGAGTTTTGAGGAGGTAGAGGCTTTATGCCAAGTTCTCAAACTGTGAATTTTGGTTAAGGGAAGTCTAGTTCTTGGGATACCTCATTAACTAGAACATGATTCTGGTCGACCCAGCCAAGATTGAGGCAGTTATTCATTGGGAGGTTCTGAAGTCTCCTTAAGGTGAACTATGCAATCTTTAAGCTGGAGGGTGAGGCCCTCGAGTGGTGGGATGTGCTGGACTTGTTTATTCCTGAGGTTGCTCGGCTTGCCATAACTTGGAGACTTTTATCTTAAAAGTATAAGAACAATTTTTTAACTTTGGGATAGATGCGTAGGATTGAGCGCGAGCTTCTATCATTAGAGAAGGCGGCCATGTTGATTGCGAAGTACAACAACATGTTTTCCAAAAAGTTGAAGTTCGCAGAGATTTATTTCCCCACATATGCAAAAACATGTGGAGCATTATGCTTAAATAAGTCGTTACATGAGTGTTATAAGATTTGGGTTGGAATAGACTCGTTAGTTGATATGGGTTGTTGAATGGATGATTGTACGACTACGATTTGGCCTGTAGCAGTCATGTGGGTTGAAACAGACCGATTATTGTATGTTTAGTTATTCCTATGATTAGATGAGAGGGTTGTCACACCCCCGGCTGATGTGGCGGAATATGTCGGGTTGTGCGATTTAGTTCATAGATCACAAGCAAATTGAATAAACATTACAAGTTACAACAATAACAACATAGTAGTTACATTCCACCTTAAGGTTTGAATACAAGGTTCATAGTAATATTAAATTCATAAATTTGCCTTAACATATAGGCTGATATAACAAATACTTAGATAAAACTAGGTTGTTTGAAATCCATGAATGTTTCTCTTGCTAAAAAAGTGGGTTCGGTGATCTCCTGAGAATACATGTAATTTGAGAGTCAAAACAAAGGTTGGTGAGAGTTACAGGTTTTCTGCTAACCGCAGTAATGATACTTTAAAAGTCTAAAAAGTATTCATTTTGTAGTTAAAACCATGTTAAAAATTTGGATCAAAAGAGATATTATAATTAAATTTGTACTTAAAGTGTTCGATAAAGAGAGAAAACATAAGTAAATACATACTTAAAATGTTTGATAAAGAGAGAATACATAAGTAAATCCATACTTAAAATGTTTGATAAAGATAGAAAACATAAGTAAATCCATACTTAAAATGTTTGATAAATAGATAAATCAAAGTAAATTTATACTTCAAATGCTTGATAAACAGAGAAACTGAATATGTGGTTTCTAGGTAAAGAGATCAAGTTAATGCTTATAATGAGTCTTATAACTGAACTATGTGATTGAAGTACCCCCTACAACGCTTCATTGGATGTAGTAGAAATGAATAAGTTATTTATCAACCGTTTTGATTGATCGGTCGAAGTTTTAGCTAGCAACCACATGTAGGGGTGTAAACCCTTATAGATCTATACATAAGTATCTCAACTCTGAAGATTAACGGTTATGGTGGTGTGGCTATCCTAAATACTTTTGCACTTAGGTAATGAATAATGTCTCATTCATAAGGCCCTTACCTAAGGTTTATCATGAAAAGCTGAGTATGGTCCATAAGAAAATTCATAAAAGTGTATAATACTAGCTTAGATAAATGACAAATCTCATGGTAGTGTACACGGGTACATAAATGATTTCAATATATGAGTTTGATAACTCGTGTATATATATATATATATATATATATATATGTGTGTGTGTGTGTGTGTGTGTGTGTGTGTGTGTGTGTGAATGAATGATGCGAACTTGAAATGCTACGAAGGTTGTAACTTTTGTTGACATAAATTTTATACATATTTTGTCATAAAATCATAATTTTTATGTAGTAGAATAATATGTTGTCTTGACTATTTTCATTAAAAAAAAAACTATAACATATATACATAGAACATATTTATCACTAGTTTATCTGTAAATGAAATATTATTTATCAAAATAATATTTATAAACTAGTATTGAAATCAGTAAGTGTTTGTCGTGAACAATAATTATATATAACACATGTATTCTCCCCTAAAGCGTAAAAGTATTAAAAATGGGCCGTGAACACTCACATTCATAGCGTGAGCGAGGTTTGTGGGGTGAAACTTGTTGTGAAAATTGATAAGTGTCATTCCTTGCTCTTAAAATGAATTATCGGGTGTATTTATATTACCTAATAAACCAAATGGTAGTTTTGATATTAATTGTTAAGTATCTAGTGGTCTTTGTTAAAATAAATAAATGTTAGGGATTGAAATCATCCCCAAAGGACTGATATTGTAATCCATTTTTGAAACAAGGGGCTGAAGTGAATATTTTAAACTCACGTTTGAGAATGGGATTAATTTGGAGAACAATTATCCATGGAGGGGCCATTATGTTTATTTTTAATTCAAGTTTGTAAGTTTAGGATTTAGTTTGAAAGAAAAATAACAAGGGATGGGTTCTTTTGTAGAATTTTAATTGAAGCTTCAGAAATGAGAGAACCTGTCCCTCTCATCTGTTCATGCAGTTATCACCGGGAAAAAGAAAAAAAATGTTGATGTTGCAACTAAAGGTTATCGGTCCAAGCTATATTATAACAAAAAGAAATAACAAAAGAAGAAAGAAGGTGGAGGTGGGGAGCCCTTACGGTGGCGATCGAAGGTAGTGGTGGCAGCAGGTGGTGGCTATGAATGGTGACTATAACGGTAAGGGGCTGCTCCCGCGGCCTTCTACTACTTCGTTTCGGCTTATACTTGATGGGAATGACACAAGGGAGGAAGGAGAAGTTGGTAGTGATCAAAATCAGTGGATGGTTATGGTTAGAGTGCCCTAACAACAATAACTTGGGAGTATGAGGTGGGATGAGGTTTGGTGGTTATTTTCGATGGTCAAAGGCCATCAGTAGGTGGTCCTTGGTGGTTAACCCCTAGAATGAGAGGGAGGCAGTTGGTGGTGGTGTTTTGATTAATCTAACAGTGGGGAGATATAGGGTGTAGTTTGTGGTGAGTTATTGATAGTGGAGTTTTATGGTGGAGGTATGGGTTTAGTCCAAGAGCAACCCAACAAAGTCCTTGCATTCTTTCATAATTTATGTAGAGGTTTTTTTGTCAATACAAAGATACATTTCCTGCACTTCCTTCTTAATATAAATTTTTGAGGTTTATGAGAGTGGTAAGGGGTTTAACTTTCTAAAGTCTAAGATAGGTACATGGAGAGAGGTAGTCACATGAGTCGGAGAAAGAAAGAGAGAAAATGAGAGATGGGAGAGAGTGAGAGAGAGAGAGAGAGTTGGACATTTTAAATCCCTTAAATTAGTTTAATATTCTAAGTGCAACGTATCATTAAATCCCTATTATGCCTTAAAAACGATTCTCATTTCGTGTGTCCAATCCTCAACGTCGAGTAATTTTCTGAAGGGGGCGATTGATAAAATAAATTCAAGGATTCCAAAAACATGAATGAATAAATTTTTCGAGTTGGAGAAATTTGGGAAATTGCGTTTAAAGTTTCACGCCTAATTGGTCTGAAATGTCTGATTTTTTTACTGTTACAAATATTTTCATAAAAAATATTTCGAGAATGAAATCAAATATTAGACCATAGCCTGATTCCAAAGATGCTCTCAAAATTTCCATCTGAGGTGTACAAGTGCCTCAACGAATCGAAAGGGTTTATGAAATCAGGTAAAACTAGTGTTATATTGGTTTGGTTTCTTTAAACAATTGTAACGTTCGTATACAAACTCCGTTTTGGGCGTTCTTATATTTTTGGACTCATGTAAACATGAACTACGAGACTAGAGTATTTTCTTTACTCACAGATGCTAAATTCAAAATATCAATTTTTCAGACGTTAACTAGGTTACAGTTTGTGCTTTATGACTCGATTGAGATTTTCCACAATAGGAAGTAAAATAGCATTTCATATCTTATGGTAATTGAAATGACACTACATTTTAGCCACAATATGTATTAAAATTTAATAGGCCATGTTACAAGAAGGTTCACGGTGAACCGACTGTTTCGCAGATTCATCCCTAAATTTCGGGATGTCACAAGGGTAGATAGAGCTAAATATATGTATAGACTAGTTCAGTCTTTGTTTGAATGGTTACTGTTTTGAATCTTCACTCTTGCGTTTGTATGCAAAGTTGTGGGCAACAATGATTTTCCGTTGATTCTATTATTTGGTTATTAGTAGGACAACGCGAGACTGGGGAGATCTTAGATGGATCGAATCTGTAAGTGTTGGTCGGCATGTTGATGTATAAAATGGCTTTGTCCAAAAAAAATTAAGAACAATCTAGGAGTTTTTGACCTATGATTAACGAAATAGTTCATCTTTATATTTGTAGTTGTATTGGGCATCTGTTTCTTTGTAGAGTCGCATGTTTCTCGCTAAGGATTGAATTGATACTTGTTTCGGTGGGTGGTCGTTTGTTTTGAATGTCGTTCCAGTTCTCCAGGGGATGAAATTCAATTAAAAGTTTTCAGTTCGGAATATATCATGTGCTTGCTTGTGGAAACCTTTAATTGCTATCTGCAAACCTTAGTAAAGGGAGATTTGTCAACTAGTTCAGAAAGGAATAAGATCAGAAAAATCCATAAGAGGATCGTTTAAGGAGTAATGGGTAAGGACAAATTTCGATGACGAAATCTAATAAGTGGGGGAGAGTTATAAAATCGTTTTCCTAGTTTGCCAATTGAATACTTAAGTATTTCATACATAAGATTTTTTGGGAAAAACTTTATGCCACGATGTGATGGGTTTTGGACCATGACCTGACCATGCCATTTAAATTAGAATCGTGTTTGGCTGGCAACCACGATGTGGTGAGGAAGTGACCATGATGTGGTGATCATTACAGCCTAAGCCCATGAAATCTAGGGTTTGTCCCATATATAAGTGCACTAACTATTTGTTTAGGGCATCCTCATAAGCTTCCATTCCCCTATTTCGAAACCCTTAGTGGCTTGATCTTGAGCTTGTCTTCTTGATTTTATGAAGCTTGAGGGAGAAGGAACTTCACATTGGTGCAAGGAAATAAATATCTAACTTAGATCCTTCATCTTCTTTATATTTCCTAATTATTAGAGGTATAAAGCTTGCCCCTTGATCTTTGTTCTCTTATATTCAAGTTATGGCTCTTTTTGGATGATTTGGTCCCTTTCATGCATGCTCTTGGAGTTTGAGGAACTTTAAAGCTTATTATGGAACTTTATTGGTCTTTTGACCTCTATTAAGTAAGAAAAGGGTTCATGTATGAGATTATCTTGAGTCCATGCACTAGAACTTGGCCTTTGGAGGACTTAATGCACTTAGGGTTGTAGATCTTACTTTGTAGTGATGTCTTAATGGATAAAGCTGGAAACTTTATCCATTAAGTCATTGAGAAGAACCGGATATGAAATTATGATTCTTGATCTATAAGGATTACACTCTTAATGAGAAAAAAGCTTCCTGATTGAATCCACGACATGGCCAAGGAGGGTCCACGACGTGGTGCTGCTCTGCATCGTGACTGTTTTTTCTAGACATGCCCACGATGTGGCCAAGAGTTCACCATATTGTGATGATTGTTGACCTAGTTGACCATTGAATTTTGTTGACTCTTGACTTTTAGCCAGTTTGAACTTGAGTCATTCTTGAAAGATTTGGGATAACTCCCTGTATTGTATGAGCAGTGTAAGAAACTTAGTGACATGACATGCTAGACTAGTAGGGCCTTATTTGTGTATTGTATAATACTGTTAGGTATCATGATCGGTTAGGGTAAGGATGGTAATGGTTATATATGGTTAAGTTAGATAGCCTGAGAACTCTTGGTCCAAAGCCTTATTGCATGGTTCTTATTTGATTTATTGTGTCTGGGTGGGATAATCTGTCCGACTATCTATCTTATCCTTGACTACATATAACCTTATGTATTGTATGAAAGACTAGGATTTGGTCCTTGTATGAAAGACCAGGATTTGGCCTTTGTATGAAAGACCAGGATTTGGTCCCTGACAATTGTATGAAAGACCAGGATCTAGCATCTGGCACTTGTATGTAAGACTAGGATTTGGCCCATGGTAGGAAGTGACTGTAAAATTACGATTTGAGCCATAACATTCATTAGAGTTGGAATAGACTCGTTATTTTATGAATGTTTGTCATGTATGGTATATGCATGTTGATAGGAGAGTTTGCAGGTCGGCGCTAAAGCCGAGGATTTTGTGTGGATGCATTGTATGTATGGTGGGATATGTAGTATACTGAGAACTCACTAAGCTTTATACTTACAGTTGTGGTTAAAATATTTTGCAGGTTGTTCATGAGAAGAGCTCGATTAGATTGTACACACACATCGAAGATTTTGGTTTTCGTTGTTTTTGTAATTCGACTCTGATAATAGTATGGTTTCAAACAAATGAATGTCACATGTTGTTTTTAAGTAAAAAAAAAATTAATTGGTTAATCTATTTTTAAAATGAAAATTTCTTTGTAATTTTTGGGACGTTATAATATAAGTATTATTTATTATTTATGTATTATAATTATTTTATATAACTATAAGATGGAAAGTAGATTTATGCAAAAAGAGTCAACCCCCCCCCCCCCCCCCCCCCCCCCCCCCTCTTTTGATGGAGTTTTGGGCACCATATGACCTTTGATATTGTTTTAATGTACTTAATGGGTTAAGTGCAAATATTCGCAACAACAATCCAACATTGTCCGCCTTAATGTGTCGAACAAAAGCAAAAGGCTTACTAGACGCAGACGAAAACTGTTTATAGATCCTCCATAATATAATTCTCTAATAGTAAAGTGCGGTGGGGAAATTTAGGACGTACATATTATGTGGAATTTTATGAATCAACATTTCTTTAGATCGCTCTTTTATTAGTGAATCCTTTCATTACATGTGGCCAAAGAAAAATCAACCTTTGGATTTAAGTTTACATCTCTTATCTCTTATAAATAATATGATTACAAATTAACATTATATTACATCAATTTTTTTTCTTTATAATTTGACTTAAAACATTGTAATTAGTAATTGAATATACATTGAATAATTTCCGATTCATTCATTTATTTAATATAAAATAAAACTCAATTAATTTAATAATAAATATCATCGAAAGTTATCATGTTTAAAATAAACATGCAGTTTTTTTATTCTTTAAAAATTCTTTTTCACATGAAGAAAACATCACTTATAATTTATTCAATTCATGAAGATTATTAAATATTATAAATTGCGATCCAGAGACTTCCACATAAGTTTTCGTCATGAATTATCAACTTCTACAAAAACAACTTGCACAAGTGTGGACACCTATATATGAAAATAAAACCATTGGTATTAAAAAAACGATAGAGGGGCAAATTAGGGAATAAAAAGAGTTTGACATTAGAGACAAGTAGTCACCGAATCTTCGTCAAGAATCGGCTTTTAGTTCAAATCTTTTGTAGGCAGAAATTGAATGGTGCGACACCACCCACCCTTGTCGATGTATCTATTGAAGATCACATCCGTTGATCACTGTAACCACCATTTGATTTTAATCTTATTTCTTAATCATTGGATAGATCTCGGAATGTCAGATGATCGTGGGAGGATTTAGGAGCTTCCATTCGTACTAAAACAAGGAATATAACCCTTAATCACTTCCACTAATTGAGCTACGTACAAGAATTATTGAAACGACAAATTAATCAATATATTATATATGTATATATAATAAATAAAATGGTGAAATATATAACAAAAGTTATATGTTTATATAAAACCAAATCTCATGTAGCTTAATAACAAATGTATCGATTTGTGTGATAGCTCTAATTAGTTAATGATAACATGAATAGAAATAGTTGAAAGAGAATGGGTCGAAAAAGGTTAAATGAATCGAAAGTGATTCGGAATATGTTTCTAATCATATCTTATAAATTGTTTTAGTTTTGTCAGATATAAAAGAAATGGTACATATTTAACTGTTTTGATACGATTTTATATGGAGTCCTATTTATTCTTCAAAAGAGCTTTTATAAATAATAATAATAATAAATCAAAATATGTATAAAGACATACGTGACCATGTTTAGATGATAAGAGACCAACTAATAATATTAACCCAGTACTCCAACTTACCTATGTTTGACTATCTTATTAACTTGATTTTTATTAAATTATATAGGAAAACTAAATGTTATATATTTTCTTTAATGTTTCTTATTTTGGTCTTGAAATACAGCTCCAAGCCAACCATGCAAAACCATGCAGATAATTGGGAGGAAATGGCATTGGGACTCTAAATTACAAATATTTAAATCTTTATAATGGAGTGAGCCGAAAGCGAGTAAAGCACGAGATTGAATATATTATGATTTTAATCATTTTATGATTGTAATTCGATTAATGATATTAATAAAGTGGTACGCAAACGCAGCCTACTCATGAGTTGTTTAACGGCGAAAATGGATTGGTTCAGATTGCTCAAAATTTGTTTTTTTTTTTCGTTTGTTTAACTTTGTATAAGATTGTTCCGTTAAATATGATAATAATAATAAGGAAAAAAAAAAAAAAAACAAATCTATCGAATACACTTAAGCTTTTTTCAAGATTTATGTTAAATATGATAATAATAAAAAAAACAAATAGATCTTAAACATATAGGGGTTTTTCAAGATTTATGCAAAGATTATAAGTTTTTTAGAAATAGACATTAATTTCCACACAACCTAAGAAGTTAGCGAGTGGGCTGTGAAATATGTCAAATGGGCCGGAAATGATACCATATATAAAGCTATCTAATATCTACATCTACATGTATGAGGTGTACAAACCGGTTTTTTTTTTTCGAACCGGTTCGGTTCAGTGGACCGGTTCGGTTCAAGTTAACAAAGTCAACACCGGTTCGGTTTCAAACCGGTTCACCATCAAATTTATCTGATTCTATACAAACCGGTTCGGTTTAGTGCAAACCGGTTCACTTCAAACCGGATCATTTTAAACCAGTTCTTCGAATATGTTAAAAAAAAAATGGCAGAAATTGTATATTTTTTTGATTGTTTGTTTTATTTTTTGGGATATTATAGGTTACATAAAAAAAACATTTTCAAACATCTCGAAAAACCGGTCCATAATTGGTTCAAAAACCGGTTCACAATCGGTCCAAAACCGATTCGGAAGTCCAGTTCATTGTAAACCGGTTCGAAACCGATCCCGTCGTTCGGAAATACGAATTGGTTCAAACCGCCGGTTCGGTTCGGCATCGGATCGGTTCTAGCTTGGAGCGGTTCAGAGGTGAACTGGTTTTCGGTTCGGACACCGGTTCGGATCGTGAACCTGTTTTTTTGTGCATCACTATCTACATGTATGTACACCTTCTATATTCCGTGAAACTCGTAGCACGAACACGCCACCACCACAGCCCAAGAGGGCGGTGTTCACCTGTAGGAACCTACGCCACATCAGCCTTATGTTAACACATTATATTTTGGTAAAATCTTTTTGCGATCTGAGACTTTGTTTTACTAATGTATGAGTTCGAATACATTTTCTGGTGGACTTCTACTTTTTTAGACCCATATGGCCCATTTTAATTTTAGCTCTTTTTAGTTTTATTTATTCTTTTTTTAATGACATATCGACTCAATACTTATGCTAAGGTGATTTAAACAAAAACAATATTTTTTTTTTAAAAAGTTATGAAATCGTTGTGCTGTAAACAAAATGAACATTCAGCGAACTGTTCGTGAACCGTTTGGCAGGAAGTTCGTTTATTTTCGTTTATGTTCATTTATTTAATAAATAAACGATTATGAACAATGAACATGAACAATGATCTCGTTCGTTCAATTATGTTCGTGAATGTTCGTTTATGTTTGTTCATATAAGTTTTTTTTTATGTTCATATATGCTTAATATTGTTTGATTATATATTATTATGCTATATGTTCAATTATGCTTGTTTATTTTGTTCATTTATGTTCGTTCGTTTATTTTCGTTTAGCATGTTCATAAACATAAACGAACGAACATGAACAACATAATTTGTTAAACGAACAAACATGAACAAGAAAACTCGTTCGTTTATATTTTCGTGTTCGTAAACGAACGAACATGAACAAGCACTCATTCGTTTCGTCTACAGCCCTAGAAATCGCTATCCTGAAAGACTATTAACCATGTTAAGTCATTGATGAATCTAGGCTAAGGACCTCCTCGGATTTTAAGAATCGCAAGCAATGATATTGATCCTTCAGATTCTTCTCATGAACATGACTATCAATATTTTTGTGATAATGCGAAGGGTGTATGAAATTCGATCAAGTGAAAATGAAGGCAAACATCATGTATATATGTAGTTTTTATTCAAAATCAAAATTTATTAACATCAGCTGACTCTTCGATTTGTCTTATATGATTTCTCAACTCTCACTCTCTTTTCAAGACTTCAATTTGTCTCATCCCATACATATATTATCATTTTCTCTGTTGTTTATGCTATTATGATCGAAGCCCTATTTATGCTCGTTATTTCTATTCGCATCTAGCATTTTATTTTTTTTCTTTTCATCTTTATGTTGTATCAAATTTGGGGTTTCTACGTAATAGGTGTTTGATTTTGTGCCCGTAAGTGGCAAATATATAGATTTTGATTTTCATTTGTTATTTGGATTTTGCATACTTAACCCATCTTTCATGTGAGATCTCACTGTATCATTCTCGATCTTTGATTACATTTTTATGATATAATCTAACGATTTTTTTTAATTTGTGGATTTACTATCAGAAGAGCTTAAACCGTAGAAAATCATGTGAAACAAGAAGGATTGTTTCCCATTATACAAATGATGCCAAAAAAATGCAACACTAGTGTAACATGCGAACAAATAAGAGAGCAAGTTGAGGATGTCATGAGATAATAAAAAAGATTACTTCTTAATGGGAGAGATGCGCCGAGGAACTTGGTTTGGAAGGAGAATAAATGTGCTGCTAAGATTTTTATTCTTGTTTCCTATTTATGCATTTTAGTTTGTAATACCACCATGAGACGGTTCTATACTTAAGCATGGTGATATAAGCAACATAAGTATCCAGGAAAAAAAAATTATGTGTCGTATATGAAAACGAAGTATGAACAATTGAACTTTTTAATTATCGTTATTATTGTTTTTCTTCTAGATGTACAAATGTATTTTTTGGACATTTTTATTAAATGGGTATCCATCAGGTTCCTTTACCCGATGAAGATTTTTTCACTCGAACCAATTGGAATTTAGGCGGTGCATAGGGATGTGTATAGGGATCAGTGACTCGGTATTCGGGTGCGGGTGTGGGTACATGGATTGTAGTTCATGTCAATATTCGTCCTCGTTTGCATCCATAATAAGATTTAGAATATGTTAGGGATTAATTTTTTAACCTCAAAAGTTTTTTTACAAAGAAGTCTTTTTTAACTTTACTTTTGAGGAAGTAAAAGTCAAAAGTTATTTTAAAAAAATGTTCGTATTATTATTTTTGACTTTTGAATATATTTTACTTTTTAACAGTCACAAAAAGACTACATTTCTTGACTTTTGAAAAATCAATGTTTTCTTCTCAAAGTTCTAAATAACGTAAGGTGTAACTTGACGGCAATGTGAAGCCTCAAGCTTTTTCGAGCCTTAACGAGCCACGTCGTTTATAAGGTGTGACTTAAGACGACAATTTTGTATATATTTCATATTTTTATATGTATTTTCAATTGTTATTCATTTTTATACGCATATACGAGTTAAGACGGCGTTTAGGTAGAATTTGACGGCAAGTATAAGCCTTGGAGCCATGATGTGCCATGACGAACCTTTTAGAACCTTGTTTCTTTTTAACAAAAAGTTATTTTCAATAGGTCAAACATCTTTTTGAATGTTTTGACTTTTTAAAAAAATCAAAAATCAAAAGTCATTTGAAAAGCAATCACAAACACCCTCTTAAAGCATGTTTGACATGGAGCTTTTAAGAGTTTTTAGGTTTTAGCTTTTAGAAAAAAACTTTTTAAAAAAAAAGTTTCACGGTAGACGTGTTTAGCTTTAATTTTTCTTAAAAAAAACTAATAAATAAATAAATAAAATAACAAAAAAAAAACAACTTAATCCAAAAACTATTTTAAGGACGTGTTTGGCAAAACTAGATGTTAACGGGTAGCGTTTGATTTTGGAGCGTTTTGGTGATTTTTTTGTATAATTTTATACAATGATTACTTTTTCCAAACATTTATACATAATAAAAAATACATTTTTAGCAACCAGTTGTCTAGCTTTTACCTATCAACTAGAAGTTTTTAACTTCAATTATTTTTACCAAAGTCAACTTAAATAAATAAATAAATAAAAAGGACAAAATTGCAAGAAATGTCCATGTGGTATGTCAAAATTCGTATGTTTTAGCCAAAAAAGTTTGGACTAGCACTCATAATCCAAAAGTTTTATTTTTTTGCAAGTTTGGTAAAATTTAGTTTGAACTTTTTAGTAAATACGATTTTGCCTTTTATTATTTAATTTTCCATTTTATTATATTGCCAGCAGTTAAAAATAAAACAAAAGTAAAATACATCTCTCTCTCTCTTTCTCTCTCTCTCTCTCTCTCTCTCTCTCTCTCTCTCTGGAATTGTGTTTGATAAACACCTAAGAACATATTCATATATTCAATAACACTCAAGAACATCTTACACCACCACCACCGTCCGCCACCACCAATGTCTGACATCACCACCGTCTACACCTCCATCTTCACCTAAACTTTTTTCTGCCACTTTATATCCACCAAAAAATCATCCCAAAAACAAAATCGGATTTGATGAACACATACATGAAAATAGATGAACACACACACACACATACAAAATCTGATGGAGACACAACCTAACCAAACCAAAACATCTCGATGTATAGATCTAAAGCAGATCTGACAACGAAAAGAAGCTTGAACAGAAAAGAAGCAGAATGGCGACGGTACGATGGGAGGAAGAGAGAGATGGTGTCGCCGGAGAAGGAGATGTTGGATTAGGTATCTAAGCTCATAATTATTATTGGTATGTACTTGACCCGAGAGTAACATGGTCCATTTGGGTTGCATATCATCGGGACAATTTGATAGGATGGACTTTTGAGAACAGGTTATTTATGATTTGTTAATATATTATAAGTTCTAATATATTAATATGAAATCATATTATTTAATTAATATTGATCAATAATTAATTTGGAATTAATTTTGTGATTAAATAGAGACTAATTAAATGTAAGGGGTTGATTGGTAAGTCATCCATTCTTATGGTGTGGGCCAATGATCCATGATTCTTTAGGTTGGGCTAAACCCATGTGACAACCCATGTATGATCCATGGAGGTTTAAACCCATGGATTCTAAGGAATATGGGAGGTCATGACTATTAATGATTAAATGGTGTAACCCTAATGTGCCACACTATATAAGAAGCCCTTAGCATCCAAAATTAGCTACTACATACACTAGTGATCATTGGAATCCATGAGCTGATTTTGGAGTGTAAGAAACTCTCCCATAAGTCATCCTTTGTCTTAGGTGTGTTGTGATTCCATTTGAGGCATTCATACTATTGGTGCTAAGTTCTTAAATGCCAAATATAACAAGGTTTCCAACTAAAACAAAATGTATGTCATCTAACTAGAACTTTATAGAAAAGATACTCTATTGAATGCTAGTTAGGATGATGCTTTGGAAAGTTAAAGTTTGCATGTATATTAGAGAAACACATAGATCCAAAGCATATAGGGTTGCATGTACACCATAAGTGTATTAGAATGCTCAAAACCCATCAGGAGAGACACCGCCGACTACCGCTTTATATGTGACATCCCAAAAATCACGGCCAGAAAAGACCGATTTCATTTATGCTTTTTGAAATAATTTCAGAGTAAATCCTTTTGATTTAAAAGAGTTGCGGAATTTGTTTCCAAAAACAAAATATGATAAAATAATATTTATCAAAGCATTTCATCAAGAGATGCATTTTCATTATATAATCAAAACTCGGGATGTCATGTTCTGATACAGACCATAAAGCATAAACGATAACATTACAAGTCATTCAATAAATATATACATATACAGACTTGTAAACAAAACAACTCGATGATTCATCCATCTTATGCCCTTGCGCCACTTCCTGTAATACAAATAAAATTGAGTGGGTCAGGCTTGGGAGCCTGGTGAGCATATAGGGTTTTCAACCCACAATAAATAAATTATATTTAATTTCACCAACCAACAATAACCCGATTACCCATTCCCGTTATCCTCACTTTACGTCCCTAAAACAACATCTATCTCAAGGGACCTAATCTAGGATTTCCATTGGGACGGACATTACTGCTAAGGGGTTTCCTCAACAATAGATATCCTAAAGGCAACCATGAGGGGGATAGAGTACACCGGTGAACACATCGTTCACAACACCTACAGGTTATGAACTTGCTAGCGTTCCACAAGACTATCTAGAAGGAGTCTGTGGTCGTTATCCATACTTCGCTGAATAACTAGGTCAACAACAACAACATCGAGACCTCTCATTTGTTTATCACACATCAACTATCTATCCATGTTCTACTCAACATATTAGTAGATAAAAATATATATATTTTTATACATAGTTTAAAACCTGTATAGCATGTTCAATCAATACATATTTCGCATAACAGATGAGGCACACACACATAACACATATTTCATAGAGAATAAATCGGATCTATGAGATAGAAGAAAGTGAATATACATTCACGCATATAACAACCAAATATACACATAACACGTATTTTGTATAAAATACTTCATAATTATGCATTAGAAGAAGGTAACTACACACTCATTTGATCAGAAGATGATCGGACAACACTACGACTTGTAGAAGTAGTATTCTTCGGTAGATCTGGAAGATCTTCACAAAAACCGGGCTCCTCGCGGGCAGAGCTTCGGCTCGGGAATCACACTTCTCGGGATCTTCAGGGCTTCGGGACTTGCTTCGGGGCTCGGGTTGATACCGGGGCTTCGGGATATTTCTTGCACGTACATCGATGTAAGATGGGAGAGAGAGAGAGAGAAGAGAAGAGAAAATGAGCAAATAAATCGGATGCACTCGACTCCTTTTTATAGGGTCTGGATCCTCGATTTACGCTGGGCGTAACCTGGATAGGATCACTGACTCCCCCCCTTTGGATAATATCCGAAATTTATATTTAAATTTAATATTTTATTTATTTAATAAATTTCAAAAATTCATATCTCCTTCATACGAATTCCGTTTGTGATGTTCTTTATATCCCCGCGTAGGTGAGACTATGCTCTACAACTTTCGTTTAGACTCCGTCAGCTAATTTTGACTTTATTTTTATTATTTATTTTTTAGTAGGCCGGGACAGGAAAACTCCGTTATAAAATCATAACTTCTTCATCCGACGTCCGTTTTCGCCTATCTTTTCATCGTTTCACTACAATTAATGAGATCTTCGATTCTTGTTTAGATTGTTTCGGCTAAAACCCGCTCGATCTCAAATCGAGTATTCGGGCTGCATACTGCTAAGTCGAAACTTCGAAAAATCATAACTTCCTCATACGAAGTCCGATTTGAGCGTTCTTTTTATGCACGCTCTCGTTTTAACGAACTCTACGACTTTTTTTTCGATTACTAAGGCTAAATATCGCTCTAACATAAATTTCACTTTTTACGTCGTTCAGCGTTGTCGGTTCTGTCGCGAAACTTCGACGGGTCATAATTTCTTCGTTATAACTCGGATTTCGGTATTCTTTATATATTCAGAAACCTTATTCCAACTACTACAACATTATCCATAGATATCAAGCTGATATAACATTTCATTTTGACGCTTATTTTTATTCTTAATTCAATTAAGTCACATAGTTAAGTACAAAACACATAATACTCAAATAATACACTCTTATTATTTCAAAACGGGTTACAAAGGTTAACCTAGACTATTATATCAACATTAATGACAAGCCTAGAAACACAAGCGTTACATTATATGTCTACATCCCTCTCATTCTCTTGTTGTTGTCATTCTCATTTCCTGAAACCTAACGTCGTCACCCTTCTTGTTTCAAGATATGTAAGAATGAGTTTAGATTAGGGTTTCATTTTGGTTTCAAGATCTGAAACCCTATATGTAGGAGATATGGCAAGAGATAGATGACGAGAGAGGTGTCGTTCCATCAAAGTCGATCTGTAGATTCCTTCGGTTCTTGAGTTCTAAAAAAATGTTTTTTTGTTGTTGGATATGGGTTAGAAAACACACACACATAGAAATATTTTTGTTCCTGAAATCATCGATTACACTGTGCTCTTGATGTTGTGTATATAAGAGAGATGGAGTATGTGGATTAATGTTTAATTTTCATATCACAAGAACACACACATGTTGTAGTTTTATCTCCAGATCGAATTTTTGAAAATCGGAGCATTAAAGAAATGGATTTGGAACACATACACACAAGATGACAATAACACATACAAGAAACTTGGAACATGGACAAATAAATATAAGATCTGAACTCAATAACTTAAATTTCTAATTTTTTATAAGCAAGAACAAGTTTGGATTGTAATGTATAATTTGCTAAAGCTTTTTCAGAACCTGAAAGAGATAGAGAGAATCTTTTCTTTTTGTTTTATTTATGTATATCTTTTAATTTATTTTAATAAAACAAAAATTAAAAATTAAATAATAATAAACAAATTGTCTTTACAAAATTTTCAATGACCAAAATCAAATGAAACTTTTAGACTTAGTATAGATGGTGGTACAAATCTTTTTGGCACAAGATAAGACTTTGACATAGAGTTGCAATTTGTCAAATAATAATAATAATAATAATAATAATAAACAACCCCTTTAACGATATGCCTACACAGCATCCGATTTGGGCCCATGGTTTGGGCTTCTAGTTAAACTTATTAGTGATGAGGCGAGCGAGGACGATGTTGTAGCTAATGCATCAACAGTTGTACTGTAAGTCACAAACAGAGCGATTATAATATAAGTTCAGTAGAGTGTGGATTAAGGACGCTTGTCAATGGCGACGATCGCTATGGATTCGTCTTCTTCGTCTTTGCTGTATCCTCCACCCGAGGTCCCGAAAAAGCTTCACGCTGAAAATAGACAAAAACTGTTGAAACACCTCCGAGAAAACCTTGATTCATCCTCTCGTCCGTTACACGGATTCGTACTTCTTCAGGTAAAATAATTACATCGGGTTTAGCTATACTGAATTTGTTTATTATTATTTTTTTTTTATAAATCGGTTTTATTTGTCAGGGAGGAGAGGAGCAAACTCGTTACTGCACTGATCATGAAGATCTTTTTAGGTATTTCCTGCGATTACCTTGTACAAATCATTCGTGCAATTGAATATGTTTAAATTAAATGATATGATTTGAACTCCAAACAAAACAATGGCTGTACAACTGTATGCTATCTATATAAGAACTAGAAAGTGGTATGCTGCAATGTAATTGTGGATGAGACATTTCCCTGTCTATAGGTGGATTTTGGTATTTCTGTAAGTTAAGCTATAGAAAAAAGGTTGGCGGAATGTAATCGTTAACCTTAATTTCATTATTAAAGAGAACCTGATGTTATCCGACTTCCTTCCAGGCAGGAAAGTTATTTTGCATATCTTTTTGGAGTGCGGGAACCTGGTTTTTATGGAGCTATTGTGAGTCGCTTCTGTTTTCATGTCATATTTTAATATATATATATATATATATATATATATATATATATATATATATATATATATATATATATATATATATATATATATATATATATATATGTATATTTTTTTGTGATTAGTTATGTAATCTTTTTCTATTGCTACTCATTCTTTTTGTTTTGCTGGTGTAGGATGTAAATACAGGGAACTCAATCCTTTTTGCTCCAAGATTGCCCTCTGAGTATGCTGTTTGGATGGGTGAAATAAAGCCATTATCTCATTTCAAAGTAATTTTCATCAACCCTACAAAATACAGAGAAACTATTAACATATTCCCTATTTTAGCTAATTAAATCCATAACTTGCAGGAAGTATACACAGTTAGCATGGTCCATTATACAGATGAGATTACAGAAGTCCTTAATAATCAATATCATGGACCTGAAAAACCCTTGTTGTTTCTTCTACATGGGTTGAATACTGATAGCAAAAACTTCTCTAAACCAGCAACATTTGAGGTACCTGTAAATATGATTGCATTATTTCTCTTTCTAACCTTCAATTACTGATACTATATTTGTTCTTTTTGCTACTTCAGGGGATTGAGAAATTTGAGACAGATCTTAAGACCTTGCACCCTATTTTGACTGAATGCCGTGTTTTGAAGTCAAAATTGGAGCTTTCTGTGATCCAGTATGCCAATGATATAAGTTCTGAAGCTCACATTGAGGTAGATATCAATATCATTCCACTATGTAATGACTAAACTGAAATCACCTCATTACTAAATAATCTTCTGTTTCCTCTTATTTAATCAGATTCATATTATATCATTATAAGTTACTTGTATATGGTGACCTCATCTTTTGGTGATATTAATCAACTACTTTTGGAGTAGGTAATGAGGAAAACAAAACCAGAAATGAAGGAGTATCAGATGGAAAGCATATTTCTTCACCACACATACTACTATGGTAGCTGTAGGCATTGTTCCTATACTTGTATTTGTGCAACTGGTGATAACAGGTGATAATTTTTTCCTTCTTGGGTTTCCATCTTTTTTGTATGCTTGTTTATCAGCTAAAAAATTTAATTAATTTTTTCATCCTGCAGTTCTGTTCTTCATTATGGGCATGCAGCAGCTCCAAATGACAGGGTACTATTAATTTTACTTCTTTTATTATATAGAAGTTTATTCATATCAAAATAAAACACACAATTGATATCATATTCATATCAATATCATAAACGTATAAAATATTTGCTTTAGTAATATGATAGTTAATGCGAATAATATGTTTTACTTATATTGTGTAGACATTGCGAGATGGAGATATGGCATTATTGGATATGGGAGCTGAATTCCATTTTTATGGTTCTGACATTACTTGCTCCTTTCCAGTAAGTGTGTGTGTGTGTGTGTATAGGCAATAGGATGCTTCTGAATTCTCATTTGATGTGAAATTCCAACTTATTGATTGTTATGTGACATATGTAATGATGAATACAGGTGAATGGGAAATTTACAAGTAATCAACGTCTTATTTATAACGTAAGGCTTTTTTGTTTTTATCTTTTGAAAAAACAGCTGTGTATCAACATATGCTTTGACTTTTTGACTTTTTTCCAGGCTGTTGTTGATGCTCATGATGATGTTATATCTACCATGAAGCCTGGAGTAAACTGGGTAGATATGCATAAGTAAGATTATTACAAGACTCCATTGATAGAAATAGCAACATACTTTCACTTATTTGTTTATTATGTAGTTTTTTTTAATTTTTTTTTAAAGTCTTAATGTCTTAATAGGAAAAAATGTTTTCATTTTTCCTTTTATCAGATTGGCAGAGAAAACTATTCTTGAGTCACTGAAGAAAGGGTCCCTCCTTGTTGGGTATTTGTTTGTTTTCCTTGGTGCATTTATATAATAATAATAATAATAATAATAATCTAATAAATATAAATGACTTATGTTTGGTAATTCATTAATCAAGTATTTTATTGATATAGTGATGTTGATGAAATGATGGTTGAAAGATTGGGTTCTGTTTTCATGCCACATGGGCTGGGACACCTCATGGGACTTGATACACATGATCCTGGTGGCTATTTAAAGGTCAATTTTAATTGGTCAAAAAATTGTTTGATTAATAATCATTCTTAAAAATAAATATTAAGACACCAATCATATATCTACAGGGAGCTGAAAGACCTAAAGAAGCAGGACTAAGGTCCCTACGCACAAGCAGAGATCTTATGGAGGGAATGGTTTGTTTGTGTTCACACTAAACTTTATTATTGGAGTATTATTTATTTATTTATATTTATAATAAAATGGTGAAAGTAGGTGATAACAGTTGAACCTGGATGCTATTTCATTGATGCATTGCTGATTCCAGCCATGGATTCCCCAAAAACATCAAAGTTCTTCAATCGTGAAGCAATCACCAAGTTTAGAGGATTTGGTGGAGTTCGTATCGAGAGTGATCTGGTAAATAAAATTAAAATATCTTTCATGTTTCATGTGTATGTTATTTTATTATAAGCTTATGACGTATATTTTTAATTGTTTATTTGCAGTATGTTACCTTGGATGGTTGTGTGAACATGACGAAAGTTCCTAGAAAAATCAAGGATGTAGAAGCTGTGATGGCTGGTGCACCATGGCCAGTTAAAAAATCTGTATTTGAAAATGGAGGAGCTTAGATTAAGATTAGCTAATAAACTAGTTATATAACATATATATGTTACTAAAATTTAAATATGATCTTCAAACTATGTTTTTAAAATTAAAATTGATGACCGAAATAAGGGGTTGTTTTGATATGTTTTTTACTAGGTCTTGTATGAGGTCAGATTCAGTTTTGATTCGGCCCTAGAGCCTATGATATGTGATCTCTTGTCTTTGGGTACACCAAATACTTTTAATTGAAAATTTGCAAATAAGTATGCAAGGTATGCTTGCTTTTGAAATACAGAGAAACATAAAGGGGCAACTTGTTTATTGTTTATTTGAAAAACATAAAATAAAACCATACTTAATGAAGCAAACAGGACGATATGTTTTATAGAATATGTAAAGTGTAAACTATAAAACTACTAATGTTGATTGTCTTTGTAAAGGAAATTGAAAACAAGTAACATTGTTGGTATAATATTAAAGGGTTTGAAACAACACGGAAACAAAAAGGATACAACTTGTTCATCAATAAAACCAACTATACTTTTATGGAACATGTAATCGTAAACTACTACTACTTTAGTAAACTACTGGTGGTACTTTTGTAACGAGGTTGAAGGGCCATTTAAACATTGTGAGTCATTTATTGCTTTAAACAAACTTATATTTGTTATTTAAGAAATACAATTTTGACCGGTTATTGTAGGTCTAACCACTATAATATTCAAAAACCCCTTTAAATTTACATTTATACAAGATTTACCATTAAATTAAGTTTTGTATACATTTAATCATTTCAGGTCATAATCAATTTTCTGATTATTTTTTGTGGCCAACACAATCCCAAAGAACAAACACATTTCTACATGTTTATTTTTAAAAATATTGCAACACGTATATTTTTACTTTCTCCAGTGAAGAACACCCACACCCTTAGCTGCCACCATCCCCTCTGCCACCGCTAATTAGCATATACTGGGTGCCTCTTTCGAACCCTGTAGCCACACTTTCATTGTTGTCTTAAAATTTCCTCTTGCAAATTCATTAATAACCTAAACTAATATTTTAACGAAAATGATGATTAATTACGTTGTAAGAAAGTAAAAGACGATGATTCAAGAGGGGAAATGACATAAATGCCCTACAAATTTTTTAGGGTTTGGCCGATTCAATCCCTAAAATTATTTCGTTCCTTTATAGAAAAAGAAAGTCGTGAACAACCTGTCTTTTTAGTCATCTTCACCTATTTTAGCAGGTTTCAGCGCTACATTATGACTATCTGATGTGCCAAGTGGAATTTTGGTCTAACAAAACTTTCCACATGTCACTGTCTCAGATTTTGTGTTAAATTAAAAATTAAATTATTAAGTATTTTAATATTTTATTTTATTAAAGTGTTTTTATATTCCTTTTTAAAATCTTCAAGGATTCATTTGTTCTAAATGATGATAAAAAGGTTAGACCATCACCACCATCATTGTTCAAACATTCACCACCATCATCGTCCACCACCCATCACCTTCCTCAACCACTATCGTGAACTAACCAAAATGAAAGGCAAAGCTTAGAATGCCAAATCTTTAAAGCTTTGAATAATAACCACAAATCTTTAAAAGTAAATAAAAACATAATTATTCGAATCTTAAAAGAAAGGCAAAAATAACATGATGAACGTGAAGTATACAAGAACACGATAAGATTAAGAACACCAGGTTCTTCAAAATGAAAAAAAAAAAAAAGAAATAAAATAAAAAATTAAGATTTGGAAAATGATTTGAAAGTCAGCTTCTACACATACTATACATAACGAAAACCCAAAATTAAGATTGGAAGAAAATTTAAAACCCAATATTAAAGTCAGGAAGAAGATTTGAAAATCAACTTATTCATAACCAACATTTTCCAAATTTAACTAGAAGCAGAGAAGTGAAGTTGAAGATTTGAACACAAAATTAGAAACCAAAAATTGAGATATGGAAGAAGATATATATGAACACAAAATCGAGAGCCCAAAATAAATGTCAACAAAATCAATCTAGATTTATACTTTTGTGATGAAAATTAATAGCTAAAATGAACATCAAGAAAATCAAACCACCTAAAATAAACATCAACGAAATCGAAACACGATACAAGAAACACAAATTTGAAGGATTGATCTAACGAGATTTGTTTGACGACAGCCGGAGTGTTTAGCCAGAAGAGAGATTTGGAGAAGATGATATATGCTCTTGTTTCCTGGAAAAACAAGATGTTAGGTCCGAGGGCAGGCAATAGGGGCAACGGAATCAACCCAAAATACCTACCTTTATGGTGTTTTTGAGTTCATGCATGTGTTAAGACCATCCATTAAGTTCTTTTGAGCAATAGAGCCCCATTAAGCCATGAATGCTAGTAAACTTGCCAATTTTACTTGAAAAGTCATCCATAGGAATCAGAATGGAGAGTTTGGAGTAAGGGCTGAGGTGATTAAGTGCTTAATGGAGGAGATTGGTGTCCAGGGGAGTACGTTGGGCGTACCCATCTGGTACGCTGCGCGTACTGGCCCCAAAGGCAGTACGTTGGGCGTACCAGCTGAGTACGCAGGAAGTACTCGGCCTGGTTGACCCTTCTTGTTTTGTTGACTTTTTGGGCTTTAGACCTTTAGGGTCGTTCTATGTGAGCAGTATTCATGTACATGTGTTGTTTGATTCAGGTGCCACTCGATCTTTTGTTTCTCTTGCGTTTATCAAGAGGTTTCCCGAGTCTTCGGGCATATTGGATTGCCCTTTAGAGGTAGAGATTGCCGATGATCGATCGGTGCGAGCATCAGCAGTATTTCTAGATTTTGTGCTGAGATTATTCAAGGAGTGCTACATAGTAGACTTGGTTCCCATATCTTTGCGGGGGAACAAGGTTATTATCGGCATGGATTGGCTAAGCTCAAATGGGGTGGTGATCGACTACGCGCAACAGTTGGTGCGGATCAGGACCCCAAGTGGGGGAGAGCTGGTGATTCAGGGCGAGAGGCCACAACGAGGACCAAACTCATGTTCGGAAGCGAGGGCCAGGCGTTACCTTCAGCAGGGTTATGCAGGATATGTCGCCTATGTCATGGATACCCGGGAGGCGGGTGAGGCAACGGTGAGTGACGTTCCAGTGGTGCGAGACTATGCAGATGTGTTCCCAGAGGAGCTTCCTTGGATACCTCCAGAGCGATAAGTGGAGTTCAGGATCGACCGAGTCCCTGGTGCGGCTCCGATAGCCAAGTCACCATATCGATTGGCTCCTCCCGAGATGCAGGAGTTGTCTACGCAGCTGCAGGAGCTGCTAGACAAAGGATTTATCAGGCCGAGTAGTTCACCTTGGGGAGCCCCGATTATGTTTGTTAAGAAGAAGGACAGGTCACATCGCATGTGCATAGACTACCGGGAGCTGAACAAGGTAACGGTGAAGAACCATTACCCACTCCCGAGGATTGACGACCTTTTTGACCAGCTTCAGGGAGCATCTTGGTTTTCAAAAATTGATCTGCGCTCGGGATACCATCAGATGAGGATCAGAGAGGAGGATGTGTAGAAGACTGTGTTTCGGACTCGCTATGGCCATTATGAGTTCGTGGTGATGCCCTTCGGACTCACCAAGGCTCCTGCTACGTTCATGGATCTCATAAACCTCGTATGTAGGCCAATGTTGGATCGGTCCGTGATAGTATTTATTGATGATATCTTGGTTTACTCCAAGACGTAGTAGCAACATGCATATCACATGCAAGAGGTTTTGGATACTCTGAGGAGGGAGAGCTTGTACGCCAAGTTCTCTAAGTGTGAGTTCTAGTTACGCGAGGTGCAGTTTCTTGGGCACCTTGTCAATCAGAACGAGATTCTGGTCGACCCGGCCAAGGTGGAGGCCGTGATGAGATGGGAGGTTCCGAAGTCTACATCTGAGATTCGGAGTTTCCTGGGATTAGTCGGTTACTATCAGAGATTCATCCAGGATTTCTCCAAGATAGTCATGCCCTTGACTCGGCTTATGAAGAAGGTCGTAGTTTTTCGTTGGGGACCCGAGCAGCAGGTCGCATTCGAGACTCTAAGACAGAGATTGTGTGAGGCGCCGATCCTAGCCCTGCCTGATGGCGTAGAGGATTTTGTGGTATACTGTGACGCGTCTATTGCGGGTTTGGGCGCGGTTTTGATGCAGAGAGGGCACGTTATTGCTTATGCTTCGAGGCAGCTGAAGCCTCACGAGGCGAATTATCCGACGCGTGATTTGAAATTGGGGGCTGTTGTTTTGCCCTCAAGATTTGGCGTCATTACCTCTATGGGGTTCGTTGTACCATTTACACGGACCACAAGAGCCTGAGGTATCTCATGGATCAACCGAATCTTAACATGAGGCAGCGTCGGTGGTTGGACGTGGTGAAGGATTATGATTGTGAGATCCTTTACCACCTGGGGAAGGCCAACGTGGTGGCCGATGCGCTTAGCTGCAAGGCAGCACGGATCAGAGATATCTGCATGCGGATGACAGTAGTGACCCCATTATTGGGGCAGATCCGAGAGGCCCAATAGGAGGCTATGAAGGAGGAACATCGGAAGAGTGAGTGTATAGTGGGTCAGGTTTCCTCCTTCGTCTATGAAAACAGGGGATTATTGACAATACACAGCAGGGTGTGGGTTCCATACCTCGGAGGCATGCACCAGGTTCTGATGGAGGAGGCGCACATATCCCGATTCTCTATTCATCCCCGGGCGACGAAGATGGATAACGATCTTCGTCTTGATTATTGGTGGCCCTGCATGAAGCGGGATGTAGCATGGTATGTGGAGAGGTGCTTGACCTGCAAGAAGGTCAACGTCGAGCACCAGAGGCCACACGACAAGATGCAGCCGTTGGATATTCCCCTATGGAAGTGGGAAGATATTACTATGGATTTCATCACCAAGCTTCCCAGGACCGCGCGCGGAGTGGATTCCATATGGGACATCGTGGATCGGTTGACCAAGAGTGCCCATTTTATACCGATCCAGGAGAGCATATCGGCCGAGAAGTTGGCCGATATTTATATTCGAGAGGTGGTGGCTCGACACGGGGTGCCAGTCTCCGTGATTTCTGGCAGGGATGTTCGGTTCACTTCCAGGTTTTGGAAGAAATTCCACGATGAGTTGGGTACTCTTCTGCATTTCAGCACCGCCTTTCACCCGCAGATGGATGGCCAGAGCGAGCGGACCATCCAGACTCTGGAAGATATGTTGTGAGCGTATGTGTTATATTTTGTCGGTAATTGGGATACTTACCTTCTGTTGGCTGAGTTATCCTACAACAACAACTACCATGCGAGTATCGATCGTCCTCCCTTTGAGATGTTATACGGGAGGAAGTGCAGGACCCCAATATGCTGGGGTGAGGTTGGCCAGAGGGTCATGGGGAGCGCCGATGTAGTGCTCAAGACGACAAAAAGGATTCAGCAGGTCAGGAGCAAACTTCAGACAAAACAGAGTCGGCAGAAAAGCTATGCCGACAAGCATCATTCAGACCTGGAGTTCCAGGTCGAGGATATGGTTCTCTTGAAGGTGTCTCCTTGGAAAGGCGTCATCCGATTCAGGAAGCAGGGCAAGTTAGGCCCCATGTATATTGGACCTTTCAAGGTCATAGCTCGGGTGGGCAAGGTGGCGTATCGGTTGGACCTGGAAGCTGAACTCAGTCAGATTCATAGTACCTTCCAAGTCTCTCAGCTATGGAAATGCCTGGTGGACGACTCGGCAGTGGTTCCCCTAGAGGATATTCAGGTTGATGACAGCCTGAACTACATTGAGCGGCCTGTGACGATCCTCGACAGGAAGTCGAAGGATCTGAGGAACAAGAAGGTCGAGCTGGTAAAGGTGCAATGGCAGCATCGGAAGGGCTCGGAATGGACGTGGGAGCCGGTAGACGAGGTGATGGAGCATTATCCAGAACTCTTCCAGGATCGAACAGTAGACTTCGAGGACGAAGTCTAAAATAAGCGGGGGAGATTTACAACACCTGGTTCCTGGTATGTATTTTATTCTAGTATTGTCACACCCCCAAACCAAGGATGGCGGAAACGTCCGGGGGTGGAGGACTTCATGTATAGCATCATAACCACAATTTCAATAGTAATTCAAGCAAACACAACCAACATATATATAATTGAAAAGTTACATCACTTGCATGAATTACATGTTTCAAAATCAATTACAATATGTTGTCAAAATATGAAAAGTTTGACGCCTCAACGTCCCATCCTCAAAAGCACTTGGTAACACGATTAATGCTTTCCTGTGAATACAAGTTGTTTGAAAAGTGTCAACACAAGGGTTGGTGAGTTCATAAGCTTTTATTAATAATCTTATTAGAAGTCTTTCACATGTAAATGTCGCGTTGTTTCAGAAAAATCCGATATTTTCCTTGAAATCCGAAAAATGTAGCCTTACAACCAAAGACTAGAATGTATGAAAAGTCATCGTTTCTTAGTAGGAATGTTGTGAGTTTAAAATGAATTGGAAAGTAAATTTATTTTATCAACCTAAAACCTACTTTGGTTTTTATGCAACCCCGTAAACTTTATGAATTGTTGTCTCCCTAAGTGAGTCGCTATAATCATACTGTGACTATGTGAACCTGCCACAACGTTTCTCAGGCGTCGCGAAAATGAAATGACATTTGTCACCCGTAGACCTGCAGGTCCCACTGTAGCTAGCAGCAAGGTGTGGGGTGTCAAACCCAATATAGATCTATATACAAGTATCACGTTCTCCCTCAAGGAGATTCTGATTATAACTACCAGGAATTATATCCCGCACTCGGACGTACGGGGAGAGAGAGAGAGAGTCTCACAACATAGGTTAACAAGTTTACTTGAAATGTGTGTGAATATAAATCTTTCTTGTATGAATGTACCCTTTTTGTACGAGTGCGTTGAGTGATGTATCATAAACTATACCTATTATAGTTTATCTAAAATGTATGTAATATGTATGAATTCTTTTATGGAAATGTATTAGTATTGTGAATTTATCAAACTATACATTTTATAGTCTAATAATACGTGTTCCAAAATGAATGAATAATATTTAATATTTAATATGAATGTCTTAATTCCAGTTCATAATGATAAACTAACACGGAAACACATTCAAATATTAGAACTTATGATTATACACTTTGCTCAACATAATACAAAGTGTTATGATATTTACATGCTGTTGGCTAACTTTAGCCATTCTGCCCTGTATTTGGAAAAATCATAGAAAAATCATACGAAGTCGAAAACTAGATCCGTAAATTCTGAGAGTTCACAAAATGTGTCTAGTTTGCTCATAAATTTTATCTCAATTTATAATGACCTCTAACTTGGGTGAAAAAGTCCAAAATCACAGACTGGTCCGGATTGTTGTTTGAAATGATAGGCAGTTTTGTAAAAATCGCCATAAATTGTAGAAAAATCGTATGGAGATGTGCAAGTAGCCATTTTAAAGCTAAAAACTTGAACTATTTGCACCTTGTACAGCTTTGAAAACAAAAATGTGTAAGATGCCCAAAACAGTCCGTGAATGGAGTTGAACTTTTCTGATGAAGGCTGTTAGAAAACTTTTGATAGGTTCTTAGTGTTTTAACTTGTATTCACCCCCTGAAAACTTGAGAAATCATGAAAATGTAGGGGTATGAACTCACCTTGAGTGATTTCAGTAGATGATTGTTGAAGAATGGAAGTGTTTAATTCAAGAACACTTGGAGATGCCTTGAAGGTTTTCGAGAATCTAACATCATAGTTAGGGAGTTGGTGTAAGCAACCAAAGATTTGAGTAGAATGAAGTGAAATAATAATAGGGAGGATGAATTTTTACTTACTAAGTGTGGAAGAACACTTGAATCCAGCCTTGGATCTCGAAAATTTGTGTAGAAGAGTTTGAGAGAAAAAGTGATGTTTGTTACTTACTGGAATGAGAGAAATGAGAGAAAATGAGGAGTGTGGTTGATTGTTCCAGCTCAAAAACGTGGGAGTGAGTGAAATTTGAGCGTAAGGGAACATTGAAGTGACATAGGTAAGGTGGGGAGGTATGGCTGGTCATAGAGTGGGTGTGGGGTGGTTGCTTGTGACTTTGATTTTTTTTTTTTTTTTTTTTTTTTTTAACTTGCAAGGCACAATGGAATATATTACTCCTATAAAGGAAATTGACTCAATCAAGGACGATTTCACAATTAAAGTTCGGATCATACGTCTTTGGACTCAAAAGTCAAGAACAATGTCTTATAATTGTCTATATCCCATTTTTAGTAATTTATTCTCAAAGAACAATGCTATAATCTGTAATTTATCATCTTTTAGTTTAATTTTCTAAATATATGTGTGGTTGTCTATGTGTGTGTATCTCTTTAAAAATTCTGCAATTTCATCATTTTATGACCCCCATTTGCGAAGTTGAGTATTTATTTCCAAAAATGCGAAACTCCAGGGACAATATTTGAAATCTTCTGTTTTCTTCCCCAATTCGCATTCTACTGTGAAATACTTCGCATCTTCATTCTTACACCCTTCGCATCCCTTCGCATTAATCACCTTCGCATTTTAACCTAATTAATCAAATGCGATTCACAAAATTTTTCATTCCAGATGCGAACACAGTTTAGTTCTTGAACTCTAAACTTGCGAAATCAAAAATTCATATGTTGAACCCATATGCGAATATTAACCCAATTGACTTCAAATTGATTCATAGATGCGAACACTCGATTGTTTTACTTTCGCAAAATGAGCATCAACAACTCCACAATCGAGTTTTTAAATTCTTGCAAACAACAATTTCATAGTCCTTGACTTCGCGTTTTTCTTCACGAATCATCCCTCAATCATCCATCCAATTGCGAATCAAAAACTCATATGTTCTTGCTTTATCGATTCATCGACTACACTCATACAAATGCGAACAATACTCAATTTCAAAATCGATTGAAACTTATAGCAAAGCTAAATCCAACTTCGCATTAATCACCTTCGCATTTTAACCTAATTAATCAAATGCGATTCACAAAATTTTTCATTCCAGATGCGAACACAGTTTAGTTCTTGATTAGTACGAAGGCTTAGGAAATTTTTAACACAAACTTTTCTCCTGTGATGTTTTCCCATTAACATAGCAAGTTATACAATACGAACATAACACTAACCCTAATACACAAGGTTTAATAGAGTTGACCGGCTTGACTTGATGACTTGACTTGACTCAAGATTGACGATTGTCACAAGTATTTTGCATTTTGGCCTTGGACTCGGTGAGTTGAGGTCTAACTCGTCGAGTCGGAGTGTATTAGACATAAAAGTTTAATGACCTACTCGATGAGTCCACGTCCAGACTCGGCGAGTAGGCGTTGTCCGTACAAAACCCTAGATGAGGGTTTGCATCCTATTTAAAGCGCTTATTTAGCCTCCCTTTCGTCCCCAATGCTTCCAGAACTCCCCTTATGCAAACCCTAGCCATTTTTTACAAGAACTAAGGCATTTTTGGTGGATCTTGCTAGTTGTGACCATAAGGAGGAAGGGAAAGGCTTGAGGAAACAAGTGAAGACCAAGGGAACCCGAGTTTGTGCATCTTCTACAGTTCATTGGAGGTATAAAGTTGTAACCTTGCTCTTTCATTTGTTAGATCCCTTTTTGGGGAGATTTAGGGCTTTGTATGAATCTTCGATAGTAGCCTGCGAGTCCTAAAAACTGTCGGATTTCTGTCGGCGTTGTAGGTGTTGACCAATCTTCGATTGCTTTGATCTTCGAGGGGTCCACATGTATTCCTTCTTTGCTTATTACGTGGCCAAGGAATCCTACTTCTCGGAGCCAAAATTCACACTTTGAGAATTTAGCGTAAAGCTTTTCGGTCCTTAAAACCTCCAGAACTAGTCGTAGGTGATGTCTGTGCTCTTCTTCGCTCCTCGAATAGACCAGGATATCGTCGATGAATACGATGACGAATTTATCCAAGAAGGGTCGACACACTCGATTCATCAAATCCATGAACACCGCGGGCGCGTTAGTTAACCCGAATGGCATCACTACAAACTCATAGTGCCCATAGCGAGTTCTGAATGCCGTCTTGGGGATATCCTCTTCTTGAACTCGCAGTTGATGATAGCCCGACCTCAGGTCGATTTTTGAAAAGTAGCTGGCTCCTTGGAGCTGGTCGAAGAGGTCATCGATTCGGGGTAGGGGATAACGGTTCTTGATAGTGAGTTTGTTTAGTTCTCGATAGTCTATGCACATACGAAAAGAACCATCCTTCTTCTTTACAAATAAGACTGGTGCTCCCCAAGGTGAGAAGCTTGGCCTGATGAACCCTTTGCTCAATAGTTCATTCAATTGGCTGGATAGTTCTTGCATTTCTGCCGGTGCTAAGCGATAGGGAGCCCTGGCGACGGGGGTAGCTCCTGGGATTAAGTCGATCCGAAATTCGACTTGTCTTGCGAGTGGTACACCAGGCAGATCGTCTGGGAAAACATCAGGGAAGTTGCATACTTCTGGAATTTCTTTGATGTCCTTCACCTCCTGTTTCTTATCTACGATGTGGGCTAAGAAAACATGGTATTGCTTTCGGAGGTACTTTTGGGTTTTAACACAAGAGATGATTTGTAGGTTCGCACTAGGTTTATTGCCATAAACGGTGAGAACGTTGCCATTCGGCAGATTGAGGCGGACGGCCCTTTCGTAACATAGAATGTCGGCACGATGAAGGCTTAGCCAATCCATACCAATGATTATATCGAAGCTTTTTATGGTGACCGGCATAAGGTCGATTTTGAACAAATGGTTGTCTAGAGTGAGAGTACACCCTATGTAAATATCATTAGCGCGCTCAACTTTTCCATTTGCCATTTCTACGATGTAAGAATCTTCTAGTGGTTGAGAATTTTGCTTAAGTATATGTTTGAATTGGTGACTTATGAAACTTCTTTCTGCCCCACTATCGAAAAGTACGCATGCATAAGAGTTATTGAGGAGGAACGTACCAGTAACCACAGAGGGATCCTTGACTGCTTCTCCCTGCCCTAAAGTTAGGACCCTCCCTACACCCCCAACATTAGGGGCTCGTGCCTTGGGGCAGTTCCTCCTGAAGTGTCCCGTTTCACCACACCCATAGCAGGCCTGGCTTGCTCCAGTGTTGGCGGTCGTAGCGACTTGTGTGGCGGGTTGGGTAGTCGTTCTACAGAATCGTGCAGTGTGCCCCTTTTTGTTACAGTTATTGCAGTGTAATTCACGACAAGCACCGTTATGGTGGTAGTTACACTTGTTGCACTTGGGAAGAGTTCCTGTATACTGTTTCGGTGGCGCTGGAGCGGCAGCAGTAGTGGCGGCGCGAACAGCAACAATCGGTTGCTTTTTGGCGGGGTCCTGAATTGGTTGTTTCCTTTTATTTCCCCAGAACTTCCTCTTGTTGTTCCCTCCTTTTGTTCGGTCGGTGGTGGTTATCACGGTACCACGGCTAGCCCTGTGATCTATGAGTTGTTGTGCCAATTCCTTGGCACTCTCAAAGGTAGTGGGTTTCGAGGCCAAGACACTATCTTGAATCTGGGATGATAGGCCCTAGAGATATCGTTCCACCTTTTTCTCTTCTGGAGTGACCATTGTTGGACAGAGGAGTGCTAGGTCGTTGAAACGGGCAGTATAAGTTTCAAGATCAGTGCTTGTCATCCTGAGGTTCCAAAGTTCTTCTTCAAGTTTTTGTATTTCGCCCCTCGGGCAGTATTCCTTCAACATTAGAGCTTTCAAATCCTCCCAGCTGATCGCGTTAGCTACTGCAGGAGTAAGTGACTTAACTCGGCCATTCCACCAAGTGAGTGCTTTTCCAGTGAAGGTGAATGCCGCATACTTGACCTTGCTCGCTTCGGGACAAGCGCAGATTTCAAAAACTGCCTCGGTCCTTTCGAACCATTGCACCAGTGTGATGACGCCCCCGCTTCCATTGAAAGGATCGGGTTTGCCATTCGTGAAGTCTTTGTAAGTGCACTCCCTCGTACGCCCTGTGCTGTCCCCATGAATGGAATTGGTAGCTCCGGATCCAGAACCGCCGGAACCATGGGTTCCCATTTGCGACATTGCTGCCGCCACGGCTGCCGTCACTGCAGCCTGGAACATTGCAGGATCAAACTGCGGAGGTGGTGGTGGAGGCGGCACTGGGTTGTTGGAAGGCCTTGGTCTTTTCCTTGGTGGCATGGTTCTGTCATAAAAAAAATGACTAGTCGGTAAGACTTCAATAGTGATAACGAGTCGAGTGTTACTGGTTTCATCCCTCTTGTATTTTATCATAACTTTATTATTCGTAATTGTTTGTGTGATCAGGTTATGATGTATAGTGTCCAACATTCAATAAATAAAATACATGCCAAATTTCATTGATAACTTTTAGTACATAACGCTTAGAGAGAAAAGTTTGACCTCATAGGGGTCTACATTACATCGTTACAAAAGGTAGTTTTTTTTTTTTTTTTTTTTTTTTTTTTTTGGCATTACAAAACCCCTTTGAATAGTGTAATCACATAATCGCAGGGTCGACCTACATACGAGGAGTAGCACCAACGCGTACTCATAAAATTCTACTACCTAGACGGGAGAATAGCAACGAGCTCTAATCACTGCGACCCTTCTTTGACGGAGGCTGCGATGATGTCGATGCGCCCTGTAGTTCCGCCAATTTGCGTTCGGCTGCAACCATTCTCTCTTCGAGTGCCATGTATCTTTCCCGATACTCTCTTGTTTCTGCTTGAGCCGCGAGAAGGTCTCTAATGAGTTGGTCTCGGTGGTGGGAGTCTCGTTCCAGGTTTCTGGTGCGATCCGTAGCAGACTGTACAATGGCACTTAACTCCCGGACCTGATCTGTCGTTGTCCTACCACGATCATCCATTCTTGCCATTCGTTGTATCGTGACGGGGAGAGCCCTATCAGCCGGTCCACCATGAATGAGATCATAGTAACCTCGTTGGTAGCCATATGGTGACCGTTGGCGTTGTTGTCGGCTCCATCTTTCGATCGTTGTTACCCAAGGGGGTTCAGGTCCATTGTAACCAAAACGGTGCGCGGGTACCCTCGCGATGTAGGGAGGGTTGAATACTTCTGGTGGTTCCTCCGCTTCGTTCCCAACCATGACTACCTCATCACCTTCCTCTTCTTCCTCTTCTTCCTCTTCTTCCTCTTCTTCTTGGTTGTCTTCCTCTTCTTCCTCTTCTTCCTCTTGTTCGTCTTCCTCCTCGGGCTCCTCCTCGGGATCCTCCTCGGGATCCTCTTCGGGATCTTCCTCGGGATCCTCTTCGGGATCTTCCTCGGGTTCCTCTTCGGGATTCTCCTCGGGCTCGTCTTCAATCCATCCCGCGTTTCCCTGATTGGGAAAGTAGGGGTCCCCGGGTATGTGAAATCCGGCCATGTCGTCTGCACGAGAAACGGGGTTAAGAAGTATGTATCGGAAAATAATAATTTGGCGCTATAGAAACGTACAAATACTCCTATAGTATTTTTAAATGTTTATATTTGGTTCTTAGCGTGTTCTTTATGGAGTGTTATTAGGTTTTCAGATTTGTCGCTCATTACGACTATTCCTTAGTGTGCGTAAGTTACTTCTTGGACGGATATAGTTGATCAGGCTATATCCTTCCCAGAACTGATTACACATGCTAAGGCGTATTAATAATGTTCGACTCCTCCTCTTTCAATTTACGTTCTCCTAAGTTATGACACCATGCTAGTATAGAATGCATGCAAGTATACTTTAAAACAAGAAATTATTTGTTTTCTAAAAGTACAACTCTTTAAATCACTTTAAGAATCAGAGACTTTTAGTCCCAAATGTGTTTATAGTTTGTATATCTTATGTGGTTGATATACTGAATTCACTATAAACCGTGCTCTGATACCAATCTGTCACACCCCCAAACCAAGGATGGCGGAAACGTCCGGGGGTGGAGGACTTCATGTATAGCATCATAACCACAATTTCAATAGTAATTCAAGCAAACACAACCAACATATATATAATTGAAAAGTTACATCACTTGCATGAATTACATGTTTCAAAATCAATTACAATATGTTGTCAAAATATGAAAAGTTTGACGCCTCAACGTCCCATCCTCAAAAGCACTTGGTAACACGATTAATGCTTTCCTGTGAATACAAGTTGTTTGAAAAGTGTCAACACAAGGGTTGGTGAGTTCATAAGCTTTTATTAATAATATTATTAGAAGTCTTTCACATGTAAATGTCGCGTTGTTTCAGAAAAATCCGATATTTTCCTTGAAATCCGAAAAATGTAGCCTTACAACCAAAGACTAGAATGTATGAAAAGTCATCGTTTCTTAGTAGGAATGTTGTGAGTTTAAAATGAATTGGAAAGTAAATTTATTTTATCAACCTAAAACCTACTTTGGTTTTTATGCAACCCCGTAAACTTTATGAATTGTTGTCTCCCTAAGTGAGTCGCTATAATCATACTGTGACTATGTGAACCTGCCACAACGTTTCTCAGGCGTCGCGAAAATGAAATGACATTTGTCACCCGTAGACCTGCAGGTCCCACTGTAGCTAGCAGCAAGGTGTGGGGTGTCAAACCCAATATAGATCTATATACAAGTATCACGTTCTCCCTCAAGGAGATTCTGATTATAACTACCAGGAATTATATCCCGCACTCGGACGTACGGGGAGAGAGAGAGAGAGTCTCACAACATAGGTTAACAAGTTTACTTGAAATGTGTGTGAATATAAATCTTTCTTGTATGAATGTACCCTTTTTGTACGAGTGCGTTGAGTGATGTATCATAAACTATACCTATTATAGTTTATCTAAAATGTATGTAATATGTATGAATTCTTTTATGGAAATGTATTAGTATTGTGAATTTATCAAACTATACATTTTATAGTCTAATAATACGTGTTCCAAAATGAATGAATAATATTTAATATTTAATATGAATGTCTTAATTCCAGTTCATAATGATAAACTAACACGGAAACACATTCAAATATTAGAACTTATGATTATACACTTTGCTCAACATAATACAAAGTGTTATGATATTTACATGCTGTTGGCTAACTTTAGCCATTCTGCCCTGTATTTGGAAAAATCATAGAAAAATCATACGAAGTCGAAAACTAGATCCGTAAATTCTGAGAGTTCACAAAATGTGTCTAGTTTGCTCATAAATTTTATCTCAATTTATAATGACCTCTAACTTGGGTGAAAAAGTCCAAAATCACAGACTGGTCCGGATTGTTGTTTGAAATGATAGGCAGTTTTGTAAAAATCGCCATAAATTGTAGAAAAATCGTATGGAGATGTGCAAGTAGCCATTTTAAAGCTAAAAACTTGAACTATTTGCACCTTGTACAGCTTTGAAAACAAAAATGTGTAAGATGCCCAAAACAGTCCGTGAATGGAGTTGAACTTTTCTGATGAAGGCTGTTAGAAAACTTTTGATAGGTTCTTAGTGTTTTAACTTGTATTCACCCCCTGAAAACTTGAGAAATCATGAAAATGTAGGGGTATGAACTCACCTTGAGTGATTTCAGTAGATGATTGTTGAAGAATGGAAGTGTTTAATTCAAGAACACTTGGAGATGCCTTGAAGGTTTTCGAGAATCTAACATCATAGTTAGGGAGTTGGTGTAAGCAACCAAAGATTTGAGTAGAATGAAGTGAAATAATAATAGGGAGGATGAATTTTTACTTACTAAGTGTGGAAGAACACTTGAATCCAGCCTTGGATCTCGAAAATTTGTGTAGAAGAGTTTGAGAGAAAAAGTGATGTTTGTTACTTACTGGAATGAGAGAAATGAGAGAAAATGAGGAGTGTGGTTGATTGTTCCAGCTCAAAAACGTGGGAGTGAGTGAAATTTGAGCGTAAGGGAACATTGAAGTGACATAGGTAAGGTGGGGAGGTATGGCTGGTCATAGAGTGGGTGTGGGGTGGTTGCTTGTGACTTTGATTTTTTTTTTTTTTTTTTTTTTTTTAACTTGCAAGGCACAATGGAATATATTACTCCTATAAAGGAAATTGACTCAATCAAGGACGATTTCACAATTAAAGTTCGGATCATACGTCTTTGGACTCAAAAGTCAAGAACAATGTCTTATAATTGTCTATATCCCATTTTTAGTAATTTATTCTCAAAGAACAATGCTATAATCTGTAATTTATCATCTTTTAGTTTAATTTTCTAAATATATGTGTGGTTGTCTATGTGTGTGTATCTCTTTAAAAATTCTGCAATTTCATCATTTTATGACCCCCATTTGCGAAGTTGAGTATTTATTTCCAAAAATGCGAAACTCCAGGGACAATATTTGAAATCTTCTGTTTTCTTCCCCAATTCGCATTCTACTGTGAAATACTTCGCATCTTCATTCTTACACCCTTCGCATCCCTTCGCATTAATCACCTTCGCATTTTAACCTAATTAATCAAATGCGATTCACAAAATTTTTCATTCCAGATGCGAACACAGTTTAGTTCTTGAACTCTAAACTTGCGAAATCAAAAATTCATATGTTGAACCCATATGCGAATATTAACCCAATTGACTTCAAATTGATTCATAGATGCGAACACTCGATTGTTTTACTTTCGCAAAATGAGCATCAACAACTCCACAATCGAGTTTTTAAATTCTTGCAAACAACAATTTCATAGTCCTTGACTTCGCGTTTTTCTTCACGAATCATCCCTCAATCATCCATCCAATTGCGAATCAAAAACTCATATGTTCTTGCTTTATCGATTCATCGACTACACTCATACAAATGCGAACAATACTCAATTTCAAAATCGATTGAAACTTATAGCAAAGCTAAATCCAACTTCGCATTAATCACCTTCGCATTTTAACCTAATTAATCAAATGCGATTCACAAAATTTTTCATTCCAGATGCGAACACAGTTTAGTTCTTGATTAGTACGAAGGCTTAGGAAATTTTTAACACAAACTTTTCTCCTGTGATGTTTTCCCATTAACATAGCAAGTTATACAATACGAACATAACACTAACCCTAATACACAAGGTTTAATAGAGTTGACCGGCTTGACTTGATGACTTGACTTGACTCAAGATTGACGATTGTCACAAGTATTTTGCATTTTGGCCTTGGACTCGGTGAGTTGAGGTCTAACTCGTCGAGTCGGAGTGTATTAGACATAAAAGTTTAATGACCTACTCGATGAGTCCACGTCCAGACTCGGCGAGTAGGCGTTGTCCGTACAAAACCCTAGATGAGGGTTTGCATCCTATTTAAAGCGCTTATTTAGCCTCCCTTTCGTCCCCAATGCTTCCAGAACTCCCCTTATGCAAACCCTAGCCATTTTTTACAAGAACTAAGGCATTTTTGGTGGATCTTGCTAGTTGTGACCATAAGGAGGAAGGGAAAGGCTTGAGGAAACAAGTGAAGACCAAGGGAACCCGAGTTTGTGCATCTTCTACAGTTCATTGGAGGTATAAAGTTGTAACCTTGCTCTTTCATTTGTTAGATCCCTTTTTGGGGAGATTTAGGGCTTTTATAAGCCATTTTTAGTGACCAACCATGATTGCAAGCATGGTTGGGGGTTGAGACTTCAGAATCAAGCTATTAAGAGAGTCACAAGGCAGTTAGGGGTTGCTTTTGCACCCATCTAAGGTCCCATGCATCATAAGAGCTTATTTTATGACCTTTTGAGCTCAAAGTCCCATGCATGCACGTAAAGTTTATAACTTTACATGCTAGAACGGTTGAAGGAGCTTAGATCTACCTTTTGGTCAAGAGTTGTACGCTGGAAATCGAGAAATGAGACTTGGACATGCCCGACTCGACGAGTCATTCTTAGGACTCGGCGAGTCCGAGGAAAAACTCCCCTTTTCTGTTAAGGTTTGAAGGAACCCAGTTGAGCTCTAGAATGGTTTTTAGAGTGTCCAAGGGAGTGACCCAACATATTGGACTTAGCCTTAGATCTGGAGTTCATGGGACTCGACGAGTTCAAGAACGGACTCGACGAGTCCAAGGCAATGTCCTTACAAGTGAAGATGAACTCGACGAGTTGTTCATACAACTCGGCGAGTCGAGGACAAGACTTGTTTATCAGATGAATGTGAACTCGACGAGTTGTTCATACAACTTGGCGAGTCGGATGAAGATTCATTCGACGTTCATAAAGAAGGGAGAGTAGAGTCGTAGATAAGGACGGGTAAAGAGTTAGGGACTCGATGAGTTGGCAGCCCAACTCGACGAGTCGGGTCAACTGGAAGTTGACTTTGACTTGGACTTGGTTAGGGGTAAAATAGTTATTTTACCCTAAGAGTAGATATCAGATTCTAACTGAGTGTTTTGTGGGAGCCGAAGGGTTACCGGAGTAATAGTTAGTCAGTTGTCGAGCTGTTTTTCAATAGTCAGCCTTACGAGGTGAGTTACCTTCCAGTAGTGGTGGGTCTATGGCCACAATGCCGACCCACTAGTAGGAGTTGTATGTTAGATGATTGTCTTTGTGATATTCATCTAGGCTGCTACCTGTTATGTTTATGTGCTTTCGATATGTGTTTATGTGGTAGTAGTAGTAGGGGGTGAAATAGTCCCCGGTAGTCGAGTGAAATAAACCGATGGGTACGTCAAGCACCCCAGAATGGTTTGACCTGGGTATGTCAAACACCCTAGAATGGTTTGACCTGGGTAAGTCAGACACCCCCGAAATGTCTGACAGTACATTATGTTATGCTATATGTTTATGTGGTAGTAGTAGGGGTGAAATAGTCCCCGGTAGTAGGGTGAAATAGACCGACGGGTACGTCAAGCACCCCAGAATAGCTTAACATGGGTACGTCAAGTCAGGCGCCCCATAATTGCCTAACAATATATTGTATGGTATGTGGTACTATGGGGGAACTCACTAAGCTTCGTGCTTACAGTTTTTAGTTTTGGTTTAGGTACCTCTTCAGCGAAGGAGAATGAGCCGGCGAGGTAGCTGCACATCATACACACACCTCAGATTCCGCATTATGAGTTTTCCTTGGAATTGTACTATGATATTATCACTATTTTATGATTTGGATTTTCAGACATTATACACAGTTTTATGAAATGTTATGATTTGACAATGTTTTCCTACGAACATTTTAATTAAAGTAATTTATAAAAAAAAAATATGAAATTTTTGGATGTGAAAAAATGGGTTGTTACATATTGCCTCCTTCGACTATTCCTTTCTCTAATCTTCCTTTCAATAAATAACGATTTTTTCTCGATCGGTTTTCTTTTATTCTTCTCATAAGGCCGGTGGGTATGGAGCGGGAAAGAAATGATGGAAGCTTTCCCTCACATTGGAACACCATATCGAGGGTGAGGGAAGATGAGTGCAGGAAAAGCGTGAGGGGAGCATATCCCACGCTCTCTCTCCTCGTGTGATTGGTTAGTCTTTTTTTTAATATTTATTAAATTATATATCTACTAAAAATTATAAAAAATATATTAAAATTCATGATTTTTAATTCCCTACAAAATGAATATAATATTTGTATAAAATATATTTATTTAAAAAATTAAAAAAAATGTAGTGAAAGGTAACAATTTCCTTCTTTTTATGTGGGAAAGAAAGGTGAGGGAAAGCTAACGTGACACTCAAAAAGCAAAAGATTTTTCCAATACATACCTTGTGGTCTAAGGCTAAGGGGTATGGCCACTAACCTATTAGAAAAATGATGTCATATATGTGCCACGCTATCTCCACTACCAAACCACTAGCCATTGAAAATGGTTAGGCTATCCGAAGTGGAGGGTGGATTCACACATGAAAGCGTATGTAGCAGCCTAAGGGATGCGTGAACCCCGCCTCAATGTCCGGTGGTTTGACTGTGTCATCTCCATGAAAACAGAGGAAGACACTCAATAGGAAAATGGCAGCAACATCAGTCTCTCCCTATCTCTCTCTTCTTTTTGCCTCTTCACCACTAACCCACCGATAACATCATTTCCACAACCTCGTGGGTTGGTTGTGAAATCGTAAAAAAAAATCTACGTGACCTTTTTATATATAAACCACTCGTGAGAATACCCTATAGCTGTACCACTCTATATTATTTATCTTTTTATTTATTTATTTTATTTTATTGAGATTATATTTAATAAAAACATAATTAATAAACATAAATAAATATTTTACATTACTTAAAAACTCATTACATAACTTAATTTTAAAACTTAAATTATTAAAAAAAAAAAACATAAAAACATAGAAATTTAAAACCTAAATCACTAAAAAAAACATAAAACATAGAAATTTAAACCTAAATTACTAAAAAATATAGGAAATAAAACATAAATATTAAGAATCTTAGAACCTAATTGTCATATTTTCACGGACTTCTTGTTGAATTTTTAGAAATGTTGCAAGATTTTTCGGGTCGAGATTTGGTTGGGGCTTTGTGTTTATAATTTAAAGATCGGTAAGAGCTATTTTTCGGCGACAAACTTCCTCCGATAATTTATATTTTTTTCTAGAAAAAGTAGAGTTTTGTCTATTTTTTCCGCAAGTATGTCTTTGCTACTCGCTTTTCCGGATGAAGACGCCGCCCGTTTCGCTTTGTCCTCTCTTGGTGGTTGACGATGTTGGACTTCCGGTGGACACTCCCCCTCAGTGTCGTCGAAGTCATCATTGGGGTCAAGGCCAAAACCCACATCCGAATCAGAAGTTCTTGGACTTTTATTGGAGTCGGTGGTTGATTCTGAATGCGCCATCACTGGATTAAGGACCCATTTTGGATCTTTACGACAAATATCCAGTACTTTATGGTCACCAAATGTTTTACCGTCATTGGTAGCTTTGTATTGTTGGCATACGGTTGATAAAATATGATCACGAGTTGATAGAGTGTTTGGAATGAATTGAGTATTTTGATTTGGATCCATAGTTTGAAGAAAATATAAAAAATAATGATAGGTTCGTGTGTTTTTGAAGAGTAAAATGTGTAAAATGGTTACTATTTATAGAGAAAGTATAGTTTTAAATTTAAAAAATATATATACTTTTTTTTAATACATAAAATGCATTCAACGGACGAATTTTTGACCGTTTAGGAGAACGGAATTTGATTGGCTGTGATATCGTGTGAGTAGCTCAATCCGTGGGGCGGTGCTCACGCGTGGTTAAGGCTTCCACGTCACCCTTTACGCGCGGAGGAGCATCATACCAGATCGCCTAAGAATAGAACTTACTTAACACTCTGCTCAACTGCATTATAAACCCTAAACGAACTCTCCTACCTGATTTTCTTTCATTTTCATTAATGTAAACCCTGCAAAAAATGCATCCTACAGATACCGAAACCTCAACGGTGAATGATGCTAGGCCGAAAAAAAATTCGATTCGAATATGGTGACGACGATGAAACAATCGAATAAGTAACTACCGGAAGCTCCAATCTCGATGAAAATTCCTCCATTGCCAGAGCCGATTATTATTTCGATTCCTACTCTCACTTCGGTAATTGAACCACAAATGTATCTTTATGATTATACATACAATTCAAATCATGAACGGATTATTATCTCTATTCCTACTCACTTCGCTAATTAAGCAAACATAAAGCTCTCATTTCTCTGTTTATGGCTATGTGTGTGATCCGAATGATGAAGGAATTGTTTTTCAGCTATGGAATTTGCATACCTCTTGAGTCTAGAACATCTGTTTATGTATCGCTGCTTAAAAATCTAATTTTAAGCTTTCTGATGCACTTCATGTCAAAACCACACACGTTATTCCAAACTATGTCAACAAGTGGTTCCATGATGGAATGCTTTCTGATGCACTTCATGTCAAAACCACACACGTTATTCCAAACTGTAGATTAAGCTAATTTTAAGTATTTGGATAGGAATCCTTAAAAATAAGCTTATTGTAGTATGGATAAGCTAAATAAGCTGATTTTAATTAGCACCCCTCATTGCTTATTATTTATTGCTTATTCCCACCACAAATAAGCTAATAAGCAATAAGTTAATAAGTTATAATCTAATTTATCCAAACACCCTCTTATTTTTTTAAATAACCAAATTACCTTAAGTTGAGTGTGCTTAGCATGACCCTTAAACCGTATCTAGTCTAAACTATAGAAAAAAAAAACCCTTAGTTTGGGGGTTGGCATGTATGGGTTGGGTTGACCTTTTCACTTTATATTATTTGTTTTTGGGGTAATTTTGGACTTTTTAAAGTAGTTGGTGATGTTAAACGATGTTGTTTCGTGAATCCATTTCCCATTGTTTGAGTAACGAGTCAAAGTGGACATGCGACCTTTGTTTCGACTTCTTTCTCCACTGCCACGTTTTCCCTATCGCTTTGTAAACCAATGGCTTCTCTATCAAGCAAAAACCTATTATGCCACTTTCTGAATACACGATATGACTTCCAATATCCCCTTCAACAACCACAACATTGTTATTATTGATTCAAACCACCACCGTTTCTCCTTTCTTTGTTTTACAATTTTAGTGATGAACCTTTGAATAGTGTATTGTTTTTCTCTCCGATTGTTGTGTTTTTCAAAAATTATTCAACAATAAGAAAGGCATGACTTGAGTTGTCATCCTTTGGGTATTTAATGAATCTTGTAAGTTCCATTAGCTTTGTCATCTGTTTTAAAATACTTATCAAAAAAAAATGAGTGAATGTATCTTATATGCATGATAAGAACGGGTTTCTTGGATATATAACGTTTGATGGTGGGACTGGACGAGACAAAGCTACATTGGATGGAACTGTACTAGACTGGACACAACTAAACTGAACCTGTTATATAGCGTTTGACAACACTGGAATAAGAGATCAGACATAATAACAAAATTACTAAATTATCCTTGAAATTATTTTTAATATTCTTTTACCATATAATGATTATAAAATAGACATCTTCTATGATAATTAATAACTTATATATATATATATATATATATATATATATATATATATATATATATATATATATATATATATATATATATATATATATATTATACACACACATAATTGTAAATAGACTTCAATATGATCTTATCTTTATCTATCATATGTATCAAGTCTTCTCAATATTCATTCATATGGTTGCCTTCCATTTCCTTGTCCACCATCGTTTCTTCCTTTAACAAACACAGAGGAGGTCTCATACTTCCATAGTGTTTTTTGCAGTAATATTTTTTCATAGAATATCAACGAATACACTTAGCTAGAAAATCATGTCCGATAGCTATGTTGAAAAACTTTCCAAAAAGTTTTTTTTTTTTTTTTTTTTGAAAATAGCTTTTCGTTTGATGAGAAGAGGATAACATTATATATATTATATAATGCTTAATTAGCTATTTCATACAACAATTTCTTTGTTTCTATTATATATACAATAATATACAGTCATGACATAAATAAGAAATTCAGAACAGTCGAATCTATTTTCTATAATAATCTTTTTTCTTTGAAAATATATTTTCCTTTATTTTTCGTAAACTATCAGTTCGTGAAAGGGCAAGGAAAGGGGTTTTTATAACTTCTATGAGAAATATCGTGAAAGGGCAAGGAAAGGGGTCTTTATAACTTCTATGAGAAATATCGTGAAGGGGTAAAGAAATGGGTCTTTATAACTTATATGGAAAATATGAATCGTCGAGGATAGAGAATAAACAACAAGAAACTGGAAAGATGTTTTTTTGTTATTTTGGTTTTTGTTCCATTGTGTTCTGTGATTTTAGACGGGACAAGATTTTTAAGAATTAGTACCATTGAACTTGATCAACAACTAATTTTGTCTCAGTCCCATCTCTCATTTGTGCCAAACACTTGGTGAAAATACTTTGTTTTGTTCTGTTCCATCCTGTTCCACATACCAAACGCGGCCTTAAAATCACAGAAGACATGGATCCAATTGCGGAATGTTGTCCAAAAAAAATTCTCATTTATAATTCTTTGGTTTCAGTTGCAAGTAAAATGTCTATGATAGGATAGAAGCTAAAGTAAAGATAGTAATAAAATATGTCAATTTTTAAATCCATATATCATTTTTAGGTTTTTGTAGGATTTGAGATTTTTTTTTTTTTTTTTTGGGGGGGGGGGGGGGGGGGGGGGGTTTGATGAGATTAGGGGAAAATATTTAATGGGTGAAATGGAAGAAAAGTTTCTGGCTTTCAAAGGTGGTCTAGTTATTGAAGTTTATTTATTTTTAATCATGCCCTTCTTATTATATGTCATCATAAATTTTTACCGAACCAAATTTTTTGTGGGTTTATACATGGATCGAATGGTGATATAGGGACTAATATAAATAATTCAAACAAATAAGGTGTGAAGTAATATTATTGCTTTCTTCGATAAGTTACACTATAATGTAAAAAGGGAAATAGACGCGTTATAAAATTTTGGAATGATTTTTGCTTCAATGATATATAATTCATATTCCATTTTTCGTAGAATGTTTTCAAGGAAAAACAAAAAAAAAATCTCTTGTGTGCGTTCATGTTTTGGTGAAGGGGTTGGGATGGTAATTGGCATATGTCTCAACGGGTCGAACATACCCATTAACATTTACCTCGAGAAATTCTTTTTCTAATCATTTTAGTAAGAAAAACGGATGAATGATTAAGAGATTTGGATTCGATAAGAAAGTACAAAGTTGCGTCAGTGAGGAAATTTATTTGGTTGTTGCAGATTATGATATTCGATGGAATTTATGACATCCAAATTTTGAGGTACTATTCTTTTAAGCTTCCATTGTGATTAAATGAATTGTGGATTTTGACATTACCACGGTATGGTATTTAGTCTACTACGGTGTGGTAATGTCATCCTCACCACGACGAGGCGCCGCTCTCCGCAAAAACCCTAAGTTTCGGGCTTTGGTTCTATATAAAGGATATGAGGGTTATGGTTTCGATTACCCTCAACCCATATTGCCCTAGAAGAGCTCCCAAGCAAACCCTAGCCTCTTGTTATCATTTTTGTGACTTTGTAGCCTTTGAAGGAAGGAGGAGGACCTTATAGAGTAGAGGATCCCCAAGCAAGTCCATCTCCATCCTTTTATGCATATTATGGACCTTTGTAAGTCCCTCAAACCATCATCTTTATGTTTGTTTCCTTCTAGATCTAGTTTTATGGGTTTAGTTCTTCTTGACGAGTTCATATGAATTGTCAGTTTTGATAAAGTTGGCAACTTTATCATTCCTTGAGGTCCCAAGAGTTGCATATGTTCTAGATCTAAAATGGTTCACTTGTTTGATTCCATGCATGGGTTCTTGGGGTCTTGACCCTATTTTTACCTTTTTTACCCAAGTTGAACGAGGATATGCATTGGACATCGATGTTCATAAAGTTCCGATTTTTATTGTCATTTGTGATACAAAGAATCCTTTTGGAAAATATAAAGGAATGTCTTAAGGGGTTAGTTAAGCTCTTAAGAAGGAAATGAACCTTTTGACTGAAAACCATAACGTGGCTAAGGAGGGCTCACAACGTGGTGGGGCGCTACAATACGTCTGTTTTTTTCGGATGTGACCACGGCGTGGCTTGCTGATCGCTACAACGTGGTGGAGGGTTTTTCTGCAACTTTTTTTCATCTGGCTGTCATGATGCCGTTAGTGGTTGGTCGCGATGTGCTGGCTGACTGTTAACCGTTGACTGGGTTAACTTTTAGTCAAATTGCAATTTTGGTTGGTAGACTAAGGCTTGACCTTTTGTGATTCATCAGGTGGTGTGTGGTATCAACTTCCCGTCTTTGTGAATTGTGATTTAATATATTCTAATTACGAGGTAAGTCTTCTCACTATACTAGGTAAGACACTAGGTGGCGTTTATTGTTATTGTCTTAGTGACTCTTGTTGTTATGTTTGCATGAAAGGCCATGAAGAGCCCATGGCAACTGTAGGGGTGTTGTAAGACTACGATTTGTCATGTAACATTCACTTGGGATGAAATAGGCTCTTTGGCTGAAATAGGCCATTGCAGGAGTAATTGTAAGACTATGATATAGCCCATATCATATCACTCGGGATGAAATAGGCTCGTTTCCTGAAATAGGTCATATTGTTATGTATATGGTTACGTATGATATGTGGTATTTTGAGGAACTTGCTAAGCTTTGTGCTTATAATTTAAGTTTAAATGTTTCAAATATTTCCAGTAACAAAGGAAATGACTCGATATGATTACTCTAATATTTTATGAAAACAAAATACTCATGTTTTGGATTACTTGAGTTGTGAAGTTTATGGAATTGTAACGACCCAATCTTCACGTCCGAAAATTTCGTTTTAAAACATTACTTTAGGAAACATTAATAATTAAAACATTGTTTGATCAAACCACAACACAACACAAACCATGTTTAAAAGCCAAAACATACAACCCATCAAAATATCATAGTACAAATCCCAGTGAATCTCGTAAATGCGGAAACCAGAGTGTGTGCATGATGTGCCGCTACCGCGCCAGCTCCTTCCCCTTCGAAGAAGAGGTACCTGAAACCAAAACTGTAAAACGTAAGCACAAAGCTTAGTGAGTTCCCCCACTGTACCACATACCACATAATCACATAACATACGTAAATTTGTCAGGCATATTTGGGTGCCCGACCTACCCCTTCGGTCCTCTCGACCGGCTATTGCCTAGCATATCTGGGTGCTGGCCACCCCTTCAGTCCTTTCGACCGGGTACTGCCTAGCATATCTGGGTGCTGGCCTCCCCTTCGGTCCTTTCGACCGGGTACTGCCTAGCATATCTGGGTGCTGGCCTCCCCTTCGGTCCTTTCGACCGGATACTGCCTAGCATATCTGGGTGCTGGCCTCCCCTTCGGTCCTTTCGACCGGATACTGGGGACTATTTCACCCCTACTACTACCACATAACACATATATCACATAGTCTATCTAGCATGGCTGGGCATAACCGCCTCTTCGGCCCTATCGACCGGTATTCTGGGGGACTATCTCCCCCTACTGTCACTAACACAAAACATAACACAGTAGTAACAACCCTAGATGAATATCACAAAGACAATTGTAGCACCTGGTTTCCGGTATGTGAATTTTATTTGAGTATTGCCCTATTTTAGCCTTGGACTCGGCGAGTCACAAGGTCCGACTCGCCGAGTAGGGACGAGACCCAGGACACGTTTAAGTTGGCGACTCGGCGAGTCCATATCCTGGACTCGACGAGTCACCGCTGTTGGATGAAACCCTAAGTTTCAGGGGTTTGCACCCTATTTAAACCTCATATCTGCCTCTTGCCAGCCCCCATTCACCCCCAGAGCTCCCAACCCTCGTCTTAACTCGTCCTAAGCTTGTTTCTTGTGAATTTGAGGCTCTTGTGTGGATTCTTGATGGTTTTGAGGCAAGAAGGGGAAAGAGATCAAGAGGAAGGAGAGCCATCCAAGCATCATTGTGTTTTTCAGCGGTTTCATTGAGGTATATCTCGTTTTCCCCCTGTTTCTATGCTTAAGATTTCATTTAAGACACTCTTGAGCCATTCCCCAAGCTTGTTTGTGCTTAATGTTTCGTAATAAGTGGGTTGGCCTTTAGATCTAGGCAAGATTGAGCTCCAAGAGCTCAGATCTGTTAGCTTTATGGACCCATGTGGCTTGTTCACCCTAGATCTACCCTTTTTGAGGCATTTTGGACCCTAAAATCCATATTAGTGAAGATCCACACGTAAAGTTGGAAACTTTACGTATGATTCGTGTCTTAGAAGCCCAGATCTATGAATGGCATGGACTGAAATCAAACAAATCGGTGTATCTAGTGGATGCATGGCGACGACTCGGCGAGTCGTTCATGTGACTCGGCGAGTCGGCTCGCGAGTCACCGAATTGGTCCTTTTTAGACGTATCGAGTTGAGCCGTGAGTCACAGGGGGTGACTCGGTGAGTTGAAAGCTGGACTCACTCATGATAGGACTCGGCGAGTCAATGCCCTGACTCGGCGAGTCCAAGGCAATCTTCATAGATCAAGAACAGACTCGGCGAGTTGTTCATACAACTCGGCGAGTCTTAGCATATGTGTTCTTCGGATGAAGATGAACTCGACGAGTTGTTCATACAACTCGGCGAGTAGGATGAAGGAGTTGAATGACAGTTTAGAAGATGAACTCGTCGAGTCATAGCCCAACTCGACGAGTAGAATCAGGGACCCAGGACAATAGTTTGCTAGGGACTCGGCGAGTGGAGATCCACTCGGCGAGTCGGGTCAACTAAAAGTTGACTTCGATTTGACTTAGGGCTAGACCAGGGGTAAAATGGTCTTTTTACCCAAAGGACGGTTAGCAGTGTATGATTAAGTATATTGTGGGAATTACAGCCGGGGAGTTTCCGGAGCCGCAGCAGCAGTAGTAGGTGATCAATTCCCACACAGACCAGCAGCTATTTCGAGGTGAGTTTCCTTTCAGTAGTAACGGGTCTAAGGCACCAAGGCCGGCCCGTATAGATGAGACGTTAGTATTATAGTGTGGGCCGAGCCCGTATCTATTAGTCGAGTTGATTGTGATATATACCAGTATGATAGAACTGTTTACACTTGTTGTCTGCGTGATACTTGTATGATATGCGTTGACGGTTGGGTGTGGGTGAGGCCCGTATCTCTCCGAGAATGGAGTGTGGGCTAGGCCCGTATCTCCCAGGTAGCGAAGTGTGGACGGGGCCCGTATCTCTCAGAAAGTGAGGTGTGGGCGGGGCTCGTATCCTCACGAGAGTGGGCGGGGCCCGTATCTCCTAATTGCATGTTATTTGTTATATGTTGTATGGTATGGGGTATTATGGGGGAGCTCACTAAGCTTTGTGCTTACGGTTTCAGTTTTGGTTTCAGGTACCTCCTCAGCTAGGGGAAAGGAGCCGGCACGGTAGCAGCATGTCACACACACACTCTTCGGTTTCCGCATTTACGAGATTCACTGGGATTGTACTCTGATATTTGATGGGTTGTATGGTTTGATTATTAAAACATGGTTTGCGATGTGTTATGGCGTGATCAAACAATGTTTTTATTTATTAATGTTTTCTAAAAGTAATATTTTAAAATGAAATTTTTGGACATGAAAATTGGGTCGTTACAAGTTGGTATCAGAGCCCTGGTTTGAGGGATTCGGACACGCCTTCGGGAGTGTCTGAACTCAAATCGAGGGATTGAAAGATTTTCCAAAAGAAAATGTTCTCTAAAAACTCGGAAAAGAGTCATAAGAAAGAGCGAAGTGTGTGACGTGCGCGACCGGCCGAGCTCAAGTAAGTATTCCCCATAGTACCCATACAAGTTTATATTATGTTTATCAGCTTACGTAGAACCGCATGCTAGAATAGGGCTAAGGATCTAGGAGTGATGCCTTATGTGCCTGCTTATGTGTTACAGCTTTATGAGTATTGCATGCTAGAATTGAGTAGACAGCAGTAGGATAGCCTGTTTAGGTTATGCCTGATAGTATGAGCTTAGCATCTTATGCTAGTGCCGTTTCTTGTTATAAGAATAGTTTTGGCTTGAGTCTGTTTCCCCTTAACCGAATGCTGCTTGCTTCGTGCTTGGTGGGGTTCTGAGTAATGGGAGTTAGCCACTAGGTGAACACGTCACACCACATGTAATCAGGTTTGAATAATCCCAAAGTACTGGAACTGGCCCTATTGCGCAGCTCTTGTTTGAGTCCAACCGTTGTAGGGACGGATCTTTTACTTGAAGGATTATCTAATCCTCATCACATGTGATGGTGTTTAGGTGGTGGCTAACTGGCATTATGATGAGACCTACAGCAGCTGAGGACCAGTCGTGTTGAACTTGAGTTTTCCCTAGGGCAAGCCTAGGATGAGAATAGTAGGGAGTAGCAGTAGTAAAGGGGATCTGGTGAAGTCTAGGAATTTCTCGGAGAAGGTACGGATAGATGTGAAAGGTAGTATGGGCCCGTACTACTGAAAGCAGAGGATCCGTACCCTAGCCGAGGAAGGCCAAGACGAGACCAAGGAACCTGTAAGTAGTTGAGATCCCTCAGAAAGTAGCAGTATCACTAATGATTATTATGATGTTTTGCAGAATGGTGGTACTTCGACCGAGACCGACAGATGGCGGGTCAGGAGAGGGGTCAGGAGAGGGATCAGGCACCGAGCCGATTGATGAGAGGCTACGTGAGTTCATCATGTCGGAGATCACCAGGGGCATCCTTGAGTCGACCCCCATCCTCTTTGGGTCGATCAAGGAAGGGATTATGGAGTTGATGGAGGATCGCCTACGGGCATTCAGGAGCGATTTAGCCTCTAGCCAGTCAGGATCTCGCACACTGTCCTTCAAGGACTTCAGGGGCAGTGGTGCGCCGGATTTCCATGGGGTGAAGGACCCCATTGTAGCCAGGTGGTGGATTGCGGATATCGAGTCTGCCCAGTTGACTAGCTTCTGCCCCGAGGGGTCGAAGGTGAGGTACGCAGCAGGGTGTTTACGGGACCGAGCCCGGGATTGGTGGGAGTCAGTGGGTGACTCGTTGGGAGCCTCGGCTATCGAGGCAATGACCTGGTCGGACTTTGTGACTAGGTTCAGGGCGGAGTTTGCACCGGCGGTCGAGCTTCAGCAGCTGGCCAGGGAGTTTCTAGACATGAGGCAGACGACGGAGACTGTGGCGGAGATCACCGCCAAGTTCCGGGAGAGGGCTTTATTGGTGCCCCAGTATGCCGGTGACGAGGATATGAGGAGGACTCGTTACCATGATATGCTACGAGCTGACATCCAGGAGCATGTTAGCTTTTCGGCTTGCCCTACCCTGGACTCTATGATTGCTAGGGCTAGGGAGAGAGAGATAGATTTGGAGCACATCCGGAAACGGAAACTAGAGGACGGTCAGGCAGGAGGGGCTTCGGGGAAGAAGCCCAAGGGATCAGACGGTAGACCGAAAGGTCATTCAGGATCGAGCCGCTGCGGGAAATGCGGCAGGACGCACGTGGGGATGTGTAGGATGGGATCAGGAGGCTGCTACAAGTGCGGCAAGACAGGGCACTTTAGCAGGGATTGTACTGCTCCAGTTTCAGCTATTCAGACATCCGAGTTGCTGTGTTTTCACTGCAACCAGAGGGGCCACAAGAAGGCCCATTGCCCCCAGTTGTCAGTTGCAGCGCCAGTGAAGGCGCCGGCTCCAGCGACCCTGCGGATCACGGACGGTCGGCAGGGCAAGGCAGAGGCTCCAGTAGTGAGGAGTCGGGCATTTCAGTTGACTGCCGAGGAGGCACGCGCCGCGCCCGATGTGGTGACGGGTATGATTCTTTCCTTCTATCTTCTGATTTATGTTGTTATGATATTGATATGTGCTCCGTGTGTATACATGTGTATTAGGATCGTTCCATGTGAACGGCATTCCGGTTCAGGTATTGTTCGACTCGGGTGCATCCCGATCGTTCGTTTCTCTTGCTCTTAGCAAGAGATTTCATGAGACTTCAGGCGAGTTAGATTGCCCGTTAGAGGTAGAGATTGCTGACGATCGATCGGTGCGAGCATCGATGGTGTTTCGAGATTGTGTTCTGCGACTGTTTGAGGAGCGTTACCTGGTAGACTTGGTTCCCATCCCATTGCGTGGGAACAAGGTGATTATTGGTATGGATTGGTTGAGCCCTAATGGGGCAGTGATAGATTGCGCGCAGCAACTAGTGCGAGTCAGGACCCCAAGCGGGGGAGAGCTAGTGATTCACGGAGAGCGGCCGCAGTGTGGACCCACTGTATGTTCAGCAGCGAGGGCTAGGTGCTACCTTCAGCAGGGATGCGCGGGTTATGTCGCGTATGTGATGGATACCCGGGAGGCGGGTAAGGCGACCGTGAGCGAGGTCCCGGTGGTTCGAGATTTTGCAGATGTTTTCCCGGAGGAACTACCTGGGATACCTCCGGAGCGACAGGTGGAGTTCAGGATTGACCTCATTCCCGGTGCGGCTCCGATAGCCAAAGCACCGTATCGGTTGGCTCCTCCCGAGATGCAGGAGTTGTCTACGCAGCTGCAGGAGCTGCTAGACAAGGGATTTATTCGTCCGAGCAGTTCACCCTGGGGAGCCCCGATTCTGTTTGTAAGGAAGAAGGACGGGTCGCATCGGATGTGTATAGATTATCGGGAGCTGAACAAGGTAACGGTGAAGAACCGATACCCGCTTCCGAGTATTGATGACCTATTTGACCAGCTTCAGGGAGCATCTTGGTTCTCCAAGATTGACTTGCGTTCAGGCTATCATCAGATGAGGGTCAGGGAGGAGGATATGCAGAAGACTGCGTTTCGGACGCGCTATGGTCATTACGAGTTCGTGGTGATGCCGTTTGGGCTCACCGATGCTCCTGCCGCGTTCATGGACCTCATGAACCGCGTGTGTAGACCGATGCTGGATCGGTCTGTGATAGTCTTTATCGATGATATTTTGGTCTATTCCAAGACTCGGGAGGAACACGAGGAGCATCTGAGGGAGGTATTGGAGACCCTGAGGAGGGAGAGCTTGTATGCCAAGTTCTCCAAGTGTGAGTTTTGGTTGCGCGAGGTACAATTCCTTGGACACCTCGTCAACCAGAACGGGATTCTGGTTGATCCGGCCAAGGTCGAGGCCGTGATGAGATGGGAGGTCCCGAAGTCTCCATCTGAGATTCGGAGCTTCCTGGGATTGGCAGGCTACTATCGGAGGTTTATCCAAGATTTCTCCAAGATAGCCGTACCCCTGACGCGACTGACGAAGAAAGCCGTGGTCTTTCGGTGGGGACCCGAGCAGCAGGCTGCGTTTGAGATGCTGAGACAGAAATTGTGTGAGGCGCCGATCCTAGCCCTGCCTGAGGGCGTAGAGGATTTTGTGGTTTACTGTGATGCGTCCATTTCGGGGTTGGGCGCAGTTCTGATGCAGAGGGGGCATGTCATTGCCTACGCTTCACGGCAGCTCAAGCCTCACGAGGCAAACTACCCGACGCACGATTTGGAGTTGGGGGCGGTGGTCTTTGCTCTCAAGATTTGGCGACATTACCTCTATGGGGTTCGGTGTACCATCTACACGGACCACAAGAGTTTGAGGTACCTCATGGACCAGCCGAATCTGAATATGAGGCAGCGGCGGTGGTTGGACATGGTGAAGGATTATGATTGCGAGATCCTTTACCACCCGGGGAAGGCCAATGTGGTGGCCGACGCGCTTAGCCGCAAGACGGTGCCGATCAGGGATGTTTGTTTGAGGATGACCGTGGTGACTCCCCTATTGGAGCAGATTCGGGAGGCTCAACAGGAGGCTATCAAGGAGGAGTATCGGAAGAGCGAGCGTGTGGTGGGTCAGGTTTCCTCCTTTGATTATGATGGCAGAGGACTTTTGACACTACACCGTAGGGTGTGGGTGCCGTATCACGGTGGCGTGCGTCAGATTTTGATGGAGGAGGCGCACAAGTCCCGATTTTCTATTCATCCTGGGGCGACGAAGATGTATAGGGATCTTCGTCCGGATTACTGGTGGCCCTTCATGAAGCGGGATGTGGCATGGTACGTCGAGCGGTGTTTGACCTGCAGGAAGGTCAAGGCCGAACATCAGAGACCGCATGGCAAGATGCAGCCGTTGGACACCCCACTGTGGAAATGGGAAGATATCACGATGGATTTTATCACAAAGCTTCCCAGGACCGCACGTGGAGTGGATTCGATTTTGGTCATCGTGGATAGATTGACCAAGAGTGCTCACTTTATTCCAATCCAGGAGAGCATATCGGCCGAAAAATTGGCCGACATCTATATCAGAGAGATTGTGGCACGGCATGGAGTGCCAGTATCGGTAATCTCGGACAGGGATGTGCGTTTTACTTCCAGATTCTGGAAGAAATTCCATGACGAGTTGGGCACTCGTCTGCATTTCAGCACCGCCTTTCACCCGCAGACAGATGGTCAGAGTGAGCGGACCATCCAGACTTTGGAGGACATGTTGCGGGCGTGTGTGTTGGATTTCGGTGGTAGCTGGGATACCTATCTTCCTTTGGCTGAGTTCTCCTACAACAACAGCTATCACGCGAGTATTGACCGACCACCGTTCGAGATGTTGTATGGGCGGAAGTGCAGAACCCCGATATGTTGGGGTGAGGTTGGCCAGAGAGTCATGGGAAGCACCGAGGTGGTGCTAGAGACGACCGAGAGGATCCAGCAGGTTCGGAGCAGACTTCAGACTGCACAGAGTCGGTAGAAAAGCTATGCCGATAGACGTCGATCCGACTTGGAATTCCAAGTCGGGGATATGGTTCTCCTGAAAGTGTCGCCTTGGAAAGGTGTCATTCGATTCAGGAAGCGGGGCAAGTTGGGCCCAAGGTTCATCGGGCCGTTCAGGGTTGCAGCCCGGGTGGGCAAGGTGGCGTATAGGTTGGACCTGCCAGCCGAGCTCAGTCACATCCACAGCACCTTTCATGTTTCGCAGCTGCGGAAGTGCCTGGTGGACGATTCAGCAGTAGTACCATTGGAGGATATTCAGGTTGATGACAGCTTGAATTACATTGAGTGCCCAGTCGCAATACTTGACAGAAAGGCAAAGACGTTGAGAAACAAGAGGGTAGAACTAGTAAAAGTGCAATGGCAGCACCGCAAGGGTTCGGAGTGGACTTGGGAACCGATGGACGAGATGATGGAGCATTACCCCGAGCTGTTTCAGGACCGGGCAGCAGACTTCGAGGACGAAGTCTAAAATAAGTGGGGGAGATTTGTAGCACCTGGTTTCCGGTATGTGAATTTTATTTGAGTATTGCCCTATTTTAGCCTTGGACTCGGCGAGTCACAAGGTCCGACTCGCCGAGTAGGGACGAGACCCAGGACACGTTTAAGTTGGCGACTCGGCGAGTCCATATCCTGGACTCGACGAGTCACCGCTGTTGGATGAAACCCTAAGTTTCAGGGGTTTGCACCCTATTTAAACCTCATATCTGCCTCTTGCCAGCCCCCATTCACCCCCAGAGCTCCCAACCCTCGTCTTAACTCGTCCTAAGCTTGTTTCTTGTGAATTTGAGGCTCTTGTGTGGATTCTTGAAGGTTTTGAGGCAAGAAGGGGAAAGAGATCAAGAGGAAGGAGAGCCATCCAAGCATCATTGTGTTTTTCAGCGGTTTCATTGAGGTATATCTCGTTTTCCCCCTGTTTCTATGCTTAAGATTTCATTTAAGACACTCTTGAGCCATTCCCCAAGCTTGTTTGTGCTTAATGTTTCGTAATAAGTGGGTTGGCCTTTAGATCTAGGCAAGATTGAGCTCCAAGAGCTCAGATCTGTTAGCTTTATGGACCCATGTGGCTTGTTCACCCTAGATCTACCCTTTTTGAGGCATTTTGGACCCTAAAATCCATATTAGTGAAGATCCACACGTAAAGTTGGAAACTTTACGTATGATTCGTGTCTTAGAAGCCCAGATCTATGAATGGCATGGACTGAAATCAAACAAATCGGTGTATCTAGTGGATGCATGGCGACGACTCGGCGAGTCGTTCATGTGACTCGGCGAGTCGGCTCGCGAGTCACCGAATTGGTCCTTTTTAGACGTATCGAGTTGAGCCGTGAGTCACAGGGGGTGACTCGGTGAGTTGAAAGCTGGACTCACTCATGATAGGACTCGGCGAGTCAATGCCCTGACTCGGCGAGTCCAAGGCAATATTCATAGATCAAGAACAGACTCGGCGAGTTGTTCATACAACTCGGCGAGTCTTAGCATATGTGTTCTTCGGATGAAGATGAACTCGACGAGTTGTTCATACAACTCGGCGAGTAGGATGAAGGAGTTGAATGACAGCATGTCACACACACACTCTTCGGTTTCCGCATTTACGAGATTCACTGGGATTGTACTCTGATATTTGATGGGTTGTATGGTTTGATTATTAAAACATGGTTTGCGATGTGTTATGGCGTGATCAAACAATGTTTTTATTTATTAATGTTTTCTAAAAGTAATATTTTAAAATGAAATTTTTGGACATGAAAATTGGGTCGTTACAACAATCATCTAATCACACATCTCCTACTGGTGGGCCGGCATTGTGGCCTTAGACCCACCGCTACTGGAAGGTAACTCACCTGATACTGCTGAACTGCTGCTGCTAATCCCTTTGACCGCTACCTGACCTCTGTCTTCGAACTGCTGCTCCACTAGCTCCTTGAGCTACCAATATCAATATAACACTTAGTCCAACTGACCTCCAATGGTCAACTAAGTCAACTATTACCAATGCCAAAGTCCTGGTCACAGTCAACCTTCCAGGCCAACCCGACTCGCCGAGTCACCATACTGACTCGCCGAGTCCATATACTTAGAGATATTCCTGTTCGCGACTCGACTCGCCGAGTCAGCCACTGACTCGCCGAGTCTACTGATTCCCGAGTCTTGTCCTGTCCAACTCACTAAGTCCTGGCTCGACTCGCTGACTCGAGTCTTAACTCGAAGGGTTTGGGACCACGCGACCTGACTTGTCGAGTCCAAGAATAGACTCGTCGAGCACAAGGAAATCTCCAACCAACTCGCCGAGTTGTTCATCCAACTCGCCGAGTTCCTGCCCATCTTCATCCGACTCGTCGAGCTGTTCATCCCACTCGTCGAGTTCCTCCTCATCTTCAAGCTACTCGCCGAGTCCACTCGAAGGACTCGCGGAGTCCATTCGGTTCTACATACATGCAGAGGACTTTTCAGTCATGCATGGACTCCAAACTGTAGATCCACTCTTCTAAGGTCTATTCCTAACGTAAAGTGGCAAACTTTACGTGTGGCTGAGGAGATCTAGGCTCAAAACACTATAAACTAGGGTTTAAGACAAAGGGACTCAACAATCAACCCAACAATTGATGCTTTATGAGTCTCTAGGCCAAGATACACTTAGATCTGAAGTAGCAACTTCAGATCTGAGCTTCCAACTCGAAATGGGTCTTAATCAACCATAAAACCCCAAAACTCATAACAAAATAGATCTAGATGCAAGGAAGGGAAAATGGAAGCTTAATACCTCCAAAAAGAACACAAACTGAAGTAGATCCCGGATCTACACCTCTCTTTTGAAGCCACCTTCCTGATCTTCAAGTCCCTTCCAAGATTTCCTTCCCCCAAAACTATTTCTCTCAAATGATGGAGGCTCCCACGAATCTAGGGTTTACAGTTTCTCTAGGATGATATGGAGGCTAAGGGAGGGGGATAACTCCCTTTTATATAGGATACAACTCCCAGAATTAGGGCTTTCCTCGCACAGACCAGACTCGCCGAGTCTCCTTGGTCGACTCGCCGAGTCGGTCACTTACTCCCCGACCCGGATCCCGCTCGGACTCGCCGAGTCCCTCCTTGGACTCGCCGAGTCGACCCCTAAACTTAGGGTTTTCTTTCCTTTCTTGGTCTTCGAAACTTTGGGTGTTACAGGAATAGTTTTATTTACTTTAAAATTTGAACTTTTTTTCTTGGCATTTTTCAGATGTTACAAAATCAGTTAATTCTGATAAAGGTCAACATCTTAGGTTGGTGAAACTCTTTGGATCATTTGTCTCTTAGTGTGAATTTTGGTAAATGGGGAGTGGAAGTCAATCATTTACTTTGTACAACATGTGATTTGCATATGGAGACGAATGAACGCCTACATCTCTCTTTTCCTATGGCTTATTCTATGAGGAACTTAGTTGGGGTTGGTGGGATATTAGTTTCCTATGGTCGATTCTATAAGATAATGGTTACATTTGACATATAATTTAGGATGTTACTCTGTTAGAGACTACTATACTTTGCGTTCTTGGATTGTTTGAGCAAATGAGACCCCCCCCCCCCCCCCTTGTCCTATATATGTGGATTCCATGTCTCCATAGGAAGGTCCTAAAGGTTTGGCATACATATGAGTTTTCTAGAATAATCTATCAAGATCTATAAATACTTGTTTCTAAGAAAACCTATAACATTCGACCATGTCATAGATAACTCTAGAATGCTCCATGGTCTTCCAAGCTCTTCTAGAATGTTCCATAATCTTCTACAGTCTTCCATGGTTTTTTGGAATCTTTTGTGTCTTCTTATACATTCTAGAATCATGTGTGAAAATCTAAAACCTTCTTAACATCTTATAGATAATGGACTTATTCTCAAAATAATTGGGTTGAACTTCATTTAGTTGGTGATGATCTTTTAATAATACCCACATTAAATATATATATATATATATATATATATATATATATATATATATATATATATATAGAGAGAGAGAGAGAGAGGATAAACAAAAGTTATATAATGAAACTTCAGCAAGAGAACTGGTAGATATGTGAGAACAATTATTTGGTTTTTAACTTCACATTTGTAAGACCCGTATTCTAGAATGGTTCGATTTGTGTCTTGCATTGTGACAACGAGAGTGCAATTCACTTCGCAAAGAATCCAATGTTTCATAGTAAGACGAAACTCATTTAGATGATGTACCCTTTTTTATTCGAGAATTGAGAAATGAGAGGAATCTGAACCTAAAGAAAATCCCTGATATGAAGAATCCAACATATATGTTTACCATGGTGACTATAAAGAAGTTGAAGTTGTGTATTGCTTCAATTGGCTTTCTAGGTACTTGAAATGAAGATTTGAACTAAAGGAGAGGAATATATATATATATATATATATATATATATATATATATATATATATATATATATATATATATATATATATATAGAGAGAGAGAGAGAGAGAAAGAAAGAAAGCAATGAGAGAGATGGAGGTTAGAGGGTTCTTGTTTGGATGAGAGCAGATTTGTTCATCAGTCTTTAAGTGGGAGATTATTAAGTTGTGGAGACTGGTTCACCCTTTGACCCTATAGCCGTTAGGCATACCAAGAAATGGGTCCCACTCTTAAAAGAGCAGAGGGCAGGGACAAAGCTTTGGAAAGAAATTTAATGTGGGTTAGTTCTTATATCAATTTTGCCTTCAGTTTTCATCACATGCAAATTTTTTGTCAAAGAGTTAATATGTTTGGCCTTATTGGTAGTTTTAGGTCAAACAACTAGTATTTATATTTCATGAATTCGTGTAACCTAATGTATCAAAAAAAGTCATTCGGTAGAAAAGTAATAATATCTCTCTCTCTCTCTCTCTCTCTCTCTCTCTCTCTCTCTCTCTCTCTCTCTCTCTCTCTCCATAGACGTAAGCCGATCATCCTGATCGTATGAACCATATAAATTGGTTGTCTTTGTCTTTCGTTTTGTACTAGGTGTAAGACTCATGTATTACATGAGTTAATTAAAAAACATTAAATATAAATGTCTAAATATTTAGAATTTTGGATTTATAAGAAAATAAAAAAATAATGAATTATTAAAGTTGATTTTTTTATCTTATAAATTTAAATAAATAAACAAAATAAACTAATGAGTTTTAATTTGTGAATTTTGAAATAAGAAGGTAAATTCATTAATGAAATTCATATTCATTAATTAATTATTGTATTAAAATATATTATGTGGAATTTGTTAAAATAGAAAAGCCCATAAAATTACATATGGAAAAGAAATTAATTCAAAATAACCACAAAATAACATTTAACAAATTGAATCAGAATTTAACATATAGCAAAAAAAACATTCATTTATTAAAGTAGATTATTAGTATGTATGAAATTATCTATCACTTGTCCAAGTGTCATCTCAAAGATGACATCATTCCACCCTTCAAGCTGGTGGCCAAGCATGATGATTACTTGCATGCCCTCCCTCAAAGCATACTTTTATGTATCATTTACATATCTCAATAATCCAACAATACAAAATGCGTTAATACACATTACATATTGATTTGTTTATGCATCAAGTGTTGTGACATGAATTAATAATTTCAGTTTACTGGCCAAACTCTTGGTACAAAAGAGTAAATAAGCCACAACAATACAAATGAAAACTGCAAAAACATCGTTGTATTTTTATGTATGTTTGTAATTGAATGCGTTTATTCCATAAATACTAGTTGTATGACCAAAAACTAGCAATAAGGCAAATCATATATTTTAGTGATCATATACATGATTAGTTTTTTTTAGAATATGTTCATTGATTGATGAAATGATTAAAGTATTATGCATTTTTCCGTGATTACCTCAAGTATATATAATTCGTAACTTTTATTTGTTTAAATATGTGATTAGATAAAATAAAGTGTTAAAGTAAAGTGGTGAGGTGGCAGCATGGTTTCATATCATAACCTATGAATTTTCCCCTAAAAAAACAAAAATTATACAACTCAACTCCCAAAAAGAAAGTTGACTACAAAATTATGTTGAAAAGAGAAGAGAAGCCATGGCCCATACATTTAAAGTTCAACTTTGTTAGATTTTGTGTTTTGCTGTGTGAAACTTGCCTTCTTTGCTTTCCACCATTTCTGCATCCTAAACGCAATTTTAGTTGCATGATGCTTTGTTGCCTCACTGGCATCTATAATGCCTTTTCTTATCTTTTCCTTCCAATCCATTTTCTTGTTATTTTCCTTCTCCCTTAAAATCTTCCCCTTTTAAGTCACAAATACCATAAAAGTATTCAGTCTTTTAAACCCACATTCATTAAATCCGACAACAAAAATGAGCAAGATACAGAAATGCACACCATCATACTTACACAATTTTATCGATTTAATCGATTAATTATTTTATATTTTCTTTAGTGATTAAATCATTATACTTTTTTTTTTTTTTTTTGATAGTATAAAACCCCATTTTTTCCGGTTAAAACCAAAATTTAATATATAAAGAACATAGTTTCACCATTTATCAATTTAGCCACCGGATTTTTTTTAAAGATTATTTTAGTAATTGTTCGCTGGCTAAATCAATAAAAATGATAGTTCAGTGGCTAAATTAATAAGATAGGTAAATCTTAAAATATAAATGAGCCAAATACATAATGTATTTTTACCATTTTATCCATTTAACCACTTAACTATAATCTGTTATTATCTAACTATTATACTTTTTTGACCATTTAAAAAAACTCATTTTTTCTCTGCTTTCGCTTTTAAAAAAAATAATAAAAAATTTAATCTCATAAAAGATCTTATATTATATTTTGTGTTTTTTCTAGATCGAACCTGAATTTTATATTTTCTTGAAAAAGACCCCTTGCACTTTTTTCATTTTTTTCGATCCAATCCTTTTAGTCATTTTTTTCCAAAAAACTTATAAAATGCGAGGGTTTTTTTTTGGAAAAAAAAAAAGTAAAAAAGTTAGAGGGTTTTTCTTTTGGGAAAATAAAACAAAATTGAAGGTTTTTTCCGGAAAAAAAAATGCAAGGTCTGTTTCAGGAAAAAAAATTAAAATTTAATCCGGAAAAAGCCGCTTTATGAGATTAACCCCCAAAAAAAAAAAAAAAAAACAAAACAAAACTTACTTTCATTATTTTATCGATTTAACCACCCATATAATTATTTTAAAAAATGTTTTTTTTTTATTTTCAAATGGTCAAAAAAATATATAATTGTTTACTCACTTAGAAAATAGTTAAAGTGACTAAATCGATAAACAAATAAAAAAGTACAGGTCCTTTTCTGTAATTTCCCAAAAAACAAAAACACAAGTTTTCCTTTTCCCTAAATGCTTACCAAATTGGAACGAATGGGTGGCTCATCATCATCTTCATCATCTCCATCTTCATCATCAAAGTTTTTTCCACTCATCAATTCTTCCCTTGAATACATTTTCATTCCAGGTGCTCCTGGCATACCCTCCATTGATTTCAACATTTTTTCCATTTCAGCCTCTTTTGCTGATTTAGCCACAAATATCTCCCCTGGTTCCCTACCCTAAAATTTCAAACCAATAAATATAATAAGTAAACATTAAACAAATCTCTAACATTTTTTTTTTTTCTGTAAACTACCTTAGGAACTGGTGGTGGCTTTTTACTACATGCTTCAGTGAGATCTTTGCACAGGTATTTCACCAACGAATTTATTTGAGGTTTCTTTTTGTAAATATACTCTGCAACATCTGTGTCGTAGTATCCTATGACCTAAAACAAAATTATGTTAGCAAGGATATTAAAGAAAAAGGGGAATTTAAAGTAAAAAAAGAAAAATAAAAATAAATAGTTACTTACTTCTTGACAAGCTCGTTCAATGGTCTTGCATTCTGAACCACATTGACCTTCAGAATCTTGTTCAACGAGCTGCAAGTGGATCAAATTAGAAAGTAAGATACGGGAATTGTGTGAATTGAATTCCATGGGTTTTAGGATGGAATGTTGAAATCCAACCACAGGACTGGAATGGAATTGAATTCTAATTCTAATTCTAATTCCAATTCCGGCTATTCTCATGTGCCTTGTACTAATGGGCCAATTGAAAAGGTAGAGTATATCGGGAGCATCAAATGATACTGATGATATGAATTTATACTGTTTTATTTCATGTTGGGTTCTCAGTTTCATAAGTTGAAAATTATTATTCTTGCTGATAAGTTTGTTTTACTTGCGTCATATGAACTGGACCACAGAACCAAATTATTGAATGACATCGACAAGCAAAACCCTAACCAACTTCCCAATTTTCCAATCATATGATTAAGCACGACTTAATAATACTATAACAGAGATCAAGGCGAAAGCATTACCTCCAATCTATCCCCTTGTTCCACAATATCAATTTTGAGCATCCAATCAGCTTCTTGTTTCTTCAGATTGCACACATTCTCCGAAATTTCAATAATATCATACTCTGAGATCTGATATCGATTGACAAACAAAAATAAAACAATAGCAATCACATACACAGTTGCGAATGGAATCCACAAGCGAAATGTTAAAATTTTGATCCTTCATAAGTACTATAAAAATCCTTCCCCGTTGACAGGTAAGATTAGATGAGTAATGAATCATTGAAGTACTAGCAAATTTGAAAAGATTGAAAGAAACACAGAAAAAAAAAAAATTACCTTCTTGGGAGAAATCTTAGCTTGTTTGTCTCGAACTTGTTCGTACAATTCCTTCGCAAGCTTCTCGCATACTTGACATTTGATGAAAGGTATGTCATCTTTCCGAGCAACTCCAACTGGCTTTGAAGAATACGATATTTGAATCCACGAAGAACATAACAATAAATTCAACAATAATGAATTAAACACCACTGTTCGATCGATCTTCGCCATTACTGTGAGTGCTAGTGTGTTGGTGGAAGATCCAAGAGGGTTTTACTTGCAGTACACTGCCGTTGGGGGTCCCGATTTTGGTAAATTATGTATGGACGAAATTGCCCTCGTAGACTAGTACACGTGTTTCGTGGCTTGTGATTGGCTATTTTTGAAGCCACGTGAACTATAACAACAATCACAACCAATAGGAAACAAGTGACGTTGGCAACCCCTTTCAGCTATTTATACAAATGTTTATTGATAAGAAAGCAATTTATGTTATTATAATCATCTAGGAGGCTAATAATTTTTGTTTCGTTTTTTTTTTAATAGAAAATTCAATATATTTTGCTTCACAATATGTTAATTGTCATCGTACAATGAGTAAGATGGCAAACGGGCAAGTTGTGCTGCTAAGTCTTTTTGAATGGTAAAACTAATTATTTTAAAAACTACATCCGAAGATCTAGGGGATATAACATTACAATGCATGATTCGTTGTACTCTTTTAAAGAGCTCTACCGCATCCGGTGCAAGGAAACCAAACGTATCAAATGCAAATAGTATGAACACGTGTTGATTTTTCATGCACGATTTCTCATGTTTGGTGACTTTGCATGTAGCTGCTTTTAAAGCAGCATCTCCCGCCGTGAAACCCCCAGCCCTCAGGCCCACGAGAGGGGATACCCCTGTAAGATTCATATATGCATGTTTCCCTCTGACCCATCCAAATATCAAAATGTCAACCGGTGTGAGGGTTGACCTTGCTTCTGTCGGGTCAGTTAAGAAATTAACAGGTGCCTCTTTTTTAGCGGAAACCCCAGCACGCTTAAATATGTCAAACAAAACATCTCTAACCATATCGTGCCTGTATTTGAACCCCGGGAGTTCTTTACAGTGAACTGTATGCTCTCCAAAAGAGTCCAAACATGCCTTGCAACACACATGACATATCATGAGTCGATATTTGAGAATAGTACGATACTCCACGGGAGACATTTGTTGGTCAAGCCCATCTATAGGGATAGCCAGAAGAAAATCTTGAGCATGTGGTGCACGTAATCACTGGAAAACCGCTTTCTGTCGAGTCATCATGTCGAGATGCACTTCCATATCTTGGACAATTTTACGAAAAAGGGCGCTCGCCAGTGTATTCTGGGATTTTTTTTTTTTTTTTTGGGGGGGGGGGGGGGTGTCTTTAGTAGTAAAATTGTTAAGGTCAAAATCTGGAAGCTTGTTGCGAAGGGATGCCAATGCACAATCATAATCAGAATCCATACCATGTATACCGCTATCCCATAAGATGTGGTCTTACAATACCTAAGATTGGGCCCTTGAGGCAACAAAAGCATAGGAGGTAGCCTCTACTGCCGAGTATAAACCCAAACCGCCAAACCTAATGGGTAAGGAAGCAATTCGCCATTGTATGTCACCAAAGAAAGGGCCCCCCACAGACCACAATGTTCTCAATCGCCCCGCGCAATCCATTGTCAAAGAATATTGTCGCCTCCTCCATGTGAACGGGTTGGCATGTCCTCAACCCAAAGAAAAGCTTAGCAATACTCATACAAGACCGAAGAAGAAGGAGCTCACTCTGGGGGTCAGACAATTATGGAAGAAGGCGCATCAAATTCACAGCATTTTCGGCTCTCTTTATGGCTAAGTTGCGAATGAAACTAGCATCTCTACTAACAGCTCCCCCAAGAAGTTTCACCCCCAAAGGCGGCCTCCCGATGTCCACCGGAAATAGCCCCTCCCATAACTTCCTACCACCACACGAGGGCCAAAAGAGCTCAGTTTTCTTGATATTCAGTTGAAGGCCCAATTTTGGGCCAATCACCGTAATGATGTCTAATGCTTTGGTCACCTCCTCCGAATCTCCGATAAGTGTGCCATCATCCAAGTACCATGCATGGAGAAAAAGCTTGCAATTGTCTCTAATCTTATGCAAGAGCGGGTGCAACACAATAGCAAAGAGAAGTGGTCCCAAGGGGTCTCCTTGTTGAACCCCAGTAGAAGATCGAATATGTGTGTTGCCTAGATATAACCTTGCTGCTTGGCCATAAAGGAATTCTACCCACAAGGAAATAGAGGGACACCTCAAAATGACCTCATGAAGTAATGTGGATCTGTTAACATAAAACTTTCACTGCTGTTGTAAAATGTCCATCGACAACCTTACGAAGACATTGTCTGACATTGGTGCTTCCCGGTGTTCTTTTCTCCTGAATATACTCTTCTTTTTTATCTTGTTGCTCCAGTATTGTATTGTCAACTAAGTTTTTAACTAGCTTGGCGATACCGTCTTCAGTCCCCCAAGTAGCTAAAGCGCTCAAGATATTACGATGTTGCAAAGACTTCCTATTGCCAGACCTACTTTGTTGCTTATTCTTGGGCCTGAACACCTGAAGAGTACACCTAGGAAGAATTAACAAAGCAACCCACGCTTCAACGGATCCGGGATGAGCAACCACCTTGGAAAGGGCTGCTTTCAAAGCCTGAGAGAAAGCCATATGACAGTTATGAGGGATGCTTTTGACAGTGGTGATAGGTAGCTTAAAAACACGATCAAGTAATTGAGCATCCATCACCAACCCATCATTGAGGTCGGCTTCCGGTTCATTGGGTAGCGGCTTTGAAATGCCAACAATATGCATGCTCATGTCATCCGCCCCGTCAATAAACTTAATCAAGCCACCCGAGTGGTGACATAAACGACTCAGGGCATGAAGCTTCATGCAATCCCCACATATCCATTGACCAAACTCCTTCAAAGTTGTTGCCATAGACATAAACAATCCAATGTCAGAAGTAATATGTCACACCCCAAAACCAAGAACGGCGGAAACGTTCTGGGGCGGAGGACGTCATGTACAATATCACAACAATGAAAAGTAGTAAACAAGCAACAACATCATCCATTGCATTAATAATATAATTTTAATACAAGTGTTCTGCCAAATTATAATAGACACTAAAGTATAAAAAAAATGAAAGATGAGTCTTGAACGAGCTCCATCTTCTCTAAACATTGCATCGGTATCTATCTACTGTTGACCTGAGGATACAAGTTATTTTGAAAAAAAGTATCAGCTTTAAAGTTGGTGAGATCATAAGTATTAATGTGTCTTAATTTGTATGTAAGTACTTGTTTGACATGTAATGAATGACGGGAAAATGTTTTGAAAGAAAGTCCGTGTAAGTATTAGAATGTTTGTAAAACAACTGTAAACGTTTGAAAAACCCTAAAAATCCCTATGATTTCCTACTATTATAAAAGGGAGTCTTCTACCAAGACCTAACTGTTTTGTCTGTTCGTTTCTTGTAAAAGTGTGTAATTTTTCCAAGTATTAACAAAATATAGTTTGTACAATAATGTTTAAGTGAAATGATCACTAACTATATGTAAAGGGTAAATTAATGTAGTACTGTAGTGTTGTATTATAGGAACTACTGTTGTACTAACTACCTTAAACCGGATTTATACTAAGGTATCATGTGATTAATTGTACCATACTATCGACTAGGTAACAACGACAAATGTAGGTCGTAAAAGGTATGATGTTTGGCACCCGCAGACTTGCAGGTCCGGCTGTAGCTAGCAACAAGGTGTAGGATAGTCAATCCAGTATAGATCTATACACAAACTCACGCTCTCCCTCCAAGAGACTCTGGCTACAACTCGGGCCTTGACATTGAAGGCATGCTCCGATACAATGGATCACAAAGACCTAACCAAAAGTACTTACGGTACAGGATAGTGTTATAGAAAACACCACATCGGGCATAGACAGAAAAAAAAACAATTCCTTTTAACAAGGAAAATAAAGTAAAACATCTATTACTGGTGACGGTCATCCCTCTGGTGGACTCTTAGTTCAGCCAGTTGACGTTCCATATCAAGTAGGTGTCTTTCGTACACTCTCTGGCGTACGCAGAGTTCTATGACTTCGACTCGTGATTCAGCCAGTGCTTGCAGCAGGGTTTCATGGTTTCTCTTAGATCTCTCACGAGCATCTTCTAGACGAATGGTGTGGAGGGTATGCATTCTCGCATTGGCAACAACTTCGGTGATCTAATGTAGGGTTGTCCTGCCTTGAATCTCATTTCGGGCCACTCTGCAGACCAAGATTGGCAAGATTCTGTCTGCTGAGCCCCCATTGCTCAGGTCATAAAAGCTTCGGTCACCATCAAATGGCATGGGCTGATCTTGTCCTTGGCTCCATGTTTCCAAACATTCCACCCATGGAGGCATCGGGCCATGAAAAGTCGGACGATGGTTAGGAATTGGAATGGGAGCTGCCTGGGGTAGGTTCTCAACCTTGGGTTCGGAGTTAGCACTGTCCGAAAGGTCTTCATCATGGTGATCATTCACAGGGATAGGATGATCATTCTTTGGTTCTTCTTCAAACCATCCATCAATGACCTCATTCGGAAGGTATTGGTTGCCGTGGGGATGGAGTCCAGCCATGTTATCTACGCAAGAATTGGGGTAAGAAAATAATTAGTAGACGAACTATCTAGATAATTATTTAGAAAATCTTCATTAGTTACATCACTATTTGTGAAGTGCATACCGGTTATATGTAATCAAAACAGGATAGGCCTTCGAATAAGTGACCTTAACTCCAAATTCACACAGAATAGGGGTAAAGTAAAATTTTCACAGATTCTAAGTCTATAACATCCTAATTACATATAGCCTTAGTGTATCCACTTAGCAACTATCAACTTGGTAATGAATATCCCGTTTTATTTCTCAAGTATAAAGTACTTATAGTAACACCAAATACCCCTATAGTATTTTAAGTTTAATGTTATGTTCTACTGTTCTCATTATGGTAGGGTTGGTAAGATTTTAGACTTGTTGCAACCACACAACTACACTTAGGCACATGCTAATCAACCCTTGGATAATATAGTTGATCAAGCTATATCTTCCCAGTTTTGACTATATGTCTCTAAGTCCACCTGTGTTGCCCAAAAATCGTAATTCTTTTGTAATGTCCTAGTGACACTGATTTTAGTATGAATGCAGCACGTATACTTAGTTACATATTTTATTATTTAAAGTATAAACTCTTGGTCAGAGTATTTTTAATCCCCTTGTATTTATAGTTAGTATATCTTTTATGGGTTGATATACTTAATTCACTATAAACAATGCTCTGATACCAATCTGTCACACCCCAAAATCAAGAACGGCAGAAACGTACTGGGGCGGAGGATGTCATGTAAAGTATCACAACAATTAAAAGTAGTAAACAAGCAACAACATCATCCATTGCATTAATAATATAATTTTAATACAAGTGTTCTGCCAAATTATAATAGACACTAAAGTATAAACAAAATAAAAGATGAGTCTTGAACGAGCTCCATCTTCTCTAAACCTTGCATCGGTACCTGTCTACTATTGACCTGAGGATACAAGTTATTTTGAAAGAAAGTATCAGGCTTAAAGCTGGTGAGATCATAAGTATTAATGTGTCTTAATTTGTATGTAAGTATTTGTTTGACATGTAATGAATGACGGGAAAATGTTTTGAAAGAAAGTTCGTTTAAGTATGAGAATGTTTGTAAAACAACTGTAAATGTTTGAAAACCCCTAGAAATCCCTATGATTTCCTACTATTATAAAAGGGAGTCTTCTACTAAGACCTAACTGTTTTGTCTGTTCGTTTCTTGTAAAAGTGTGTAATTTTCCCAAGTGTAACTATCATTAACAAAATATAGTTTGTACAATAATGTTTAAGTGAAATGATCACTAACTATATGTAAAGGGTAAATTAATGTAGTACTGTAGTGTTGTATTATAGGAACTACTGTTGTACTAACTACCTTAAACCATATTTATATTAAGGTATCATATGATTAATTGTACCATACTATCGACTAGGTAACAACGACAAATGTAGGTCGTAAAAAGGTATGACGTTTGGCACCCGCAGACCTGCAGGTCCGGCTGTAGGTAGCAACAAGGTATAGGATAGTCAATCCAGTATAGATCTATACGCAAACTCACGCTCTCCCTCCAAGAGACTCTGGCTACAACTCGGGCCATGACATTGAAGGCATGCTTCGATACAGTGGATCACAATCCTGTTAACGTATTCATGTATATGTAATGTATTGTTACTCGCTCTAGTATCGTTGTATATGTTCTCTTTCTAGATGTATCCATGTAAATGTAATCATGTAACCATATATATGTAATAGTATAGTAATGTACTGTAATGTTCTATGTGTGCTAGCTGTAATGTGTGTTCTCTCTCTATCTAGCATGTATAGTAATGTACTGTGTGTACTAGCTGTATTGTATGTTCTCTCTATCTAGCAAGTACTGACTCATGAATGAACTGACTCATTGTATGATATTGCGTTCTAGTAATAGTTCTAGTATTTTCCTAAACTACCTATATGGTAGCTTACTAGTAATTTAACTGGTACGTATAAACATGGATGTATACCCTTGCTACCCAAGGGCATTGGATGAAGTGGAAGGACCTTTATGACTACATATGTACATATGATATATAACTAATATTTAAACGACCTTCAGACGGATACCCGATGTCCCACCAGACCACATCTCAAGCGCGAAAAGGAAATAGGGTGGATAGCCTTCCTAAGTCTTTTAAACATTTATTATATAACTATACATATATAGGCATGCAATTGATAAAATAAAAGCATAAAATAAGTTTTATTATCTAAGAAAATATCGACTTGATGTCAATCTATAAAAAGGTTTGAAAGCATGGGTTTGATAAAACAACTTAAGTATAAGGAAACATTTGTTTGAAACATAATTGTAAATGAGTTTGAAATGAAACATAAAGGGTAAAATGTACAGTTTAATAAGGAGTTTTAAACATATAAAGTGTTTATGAACAACATTTGAAGGAACTGTTTGGTAAAACGGCTAATGAGTAGTAAATCATTTGAATGCTGCTTATTAATCACATGTGATTGATATAATAAGTAGCATTATTCTACTTGTATCCCCCCCCCCCATAAAGTATTTAAAAACATTTAAAACATTGATTAAGGGGTATGAACTCACCTGTAGCAAGTGGATCGGAAGGAAGTGTCAGATAAGTGCTTGGTGTCAAGTGAAGATTAGACACGCACAAAGATCCTAATTACATATGAGGACATACGTATATAAACAATTAGTCTTTAAACAACTAATAAACAAGTCAAGACACTATAAGACATGACAAACACTTTGTATAAGTGTTATAAGTGCTAAGGAGTGCATCTAAGTGTTGTAGGGAAAGGCTAGTGTGTTTGGGGTTCAAGGAACACTCCTAAAATGAGTTTACTCCCTAAAGATCAACACCCCTTGAGTTTACGATCGTAAACTCCTAACCTTTTGACCATTTGTTGATTTGAAGTCTTCTAAGCTATTCCAAGCATTCCTACTTCATGACTTAGCCTTAGGAAGTGTTGTGTGGCATCAAAACACTCCTAAGTGGAGTTTATGGTCTAAGGATCATTTTTCATGAGTTTACTACCTTAAACTCATGAGTTTACTACCTTAAACTCCTAAGTTTATGGTTTTTGGGGTTTTCAAGTCCTTAGCTCAATCATGGCACTAGTCTAGGTTAGATTTAGGGTTAAGGAACAACTATGGGACATTTACACACCTTTTTGGGTTTGATCGGATGAAAATTTTGGGTTGTCACATAATAGCCTCGTGTAATACCGCTCTGCGTTCATTTATATAAAGGTGTAAGCTCTTGAGATGAGATATCATACGGGAAATCCCTTTACTTCCAACAATATCATTTGGGCAACATTGAAACCCCTAAAAAGGACATGGCCAAGCCCCGCTCTCAAAGGAATGAACGGACACCATAAACCAACAAATAAAGTTTATTTAAGCCTCAAGGTGAGACCCGAAATTAGAAGCACTAACCCAAAAGAAAAAGTGACATGCCAACAAAAGGCTGTAGTGTGCACAATGGAACCCACATCGGATAGAATCCCTACATCAGCTTGAGTCGAAAATTGGCAACAACACTTGAAAAACTCATTTAGGCATTTTATCAAACACTTGGCCTAAAAATCATAACTACCACCACCATGAGGTGGTGGCTGCCATCATAAACCACCATTGACCACCACCACCCGGGGTGTTAGTGGGTGGTGCCTAACTTATTAAACTCTAATAACTCTAATTAAACTAATTGGCTAGTATTTGGATTGGAAACCCAAATTAGGGTTTAGAAAACCCTAATGTCTAGAAACCCTAATTTTGGAATTTATCGGGACCCATACTGAAACTATTTATTAGACTTAAAATATTAATTAACAACCCTTTGTAATTAACTTAATGCAATATTGGAATTAATGGATTAAGTCCTTAATGGGTTAAGTGTTCTAACTTAACCATAATCATCATTTTATGTGAAAACCCTAATTTTGTTTGGGCTTGAGTTGGGCCTTCCTATTAGGCTTAGGTGTTTGGGTTCTTGTTGGGGCATCTGAGAATATGTGTATGGACTAGGATATGTGGATGGGCTTTAGGGTAAGGCCCATGTAAGGGGTTGAGCCTAATTTGGAAAATCGGGTCATATATTGGGCCTTGATTGATTGTTTGGCTTTTGGGCCTCCAGAGTTTGAGTTTGGGCCTTGGTTTTGGACCAAGTTAGGTTAGTGGTAAAATAGTCTCTTTACCCCAAGTATTGATTTATGGTTATCCATTGGAACCCAATTATTAATAGGGTGTTGTTTTGATGTTGACAACTTGGGGATCTGGCAGCCAACAACCATAGTTTTATCCGTGGGACTTCAGCAGTGTGAGGTGAGTCTCCTCACTGTTTGTATGGGTTGAAGGCACCAACACCGGCCCATTTGGTTTATGTATTATAGAAAGATCCAGGGGTTAGCCCTAGGTATTATATACGAAAGACCAAGAGGTGGCTCCTAGCACACTATATGCTAATTAGCTAAGTAAAGTAGTATGTATGCTAGTTGTCTTTGTGATGCTTGGATAGAAGACCAGAAGGTGGCTCATGACACTTGTTTGTAAGATCCGGGGGGTGGCCCTCGGCTTGGCAATAAAGATCACAAGGCAGCCCGCGACATAATGGCAAGACTATGTTCAACACATAACACCTTTATTGATTATGATATATGAATGATATGTATGGCTCACGGTTATGTATAACATGTATGGATCAGTTGATATGTATGGTATGTGGTATTTGAGGAACTCGCTAAGCTTCGTGCTTACGTTTTTTAGTTTTGTTTTCAGTTACATCCAGTTTTCAAGTAAAGGAGCTCGGGACGAGCGCAACGCATACACCCGTGTTTTCCGCAATATGTGATTTCTAGGAATGAGCTCTGATAAATGTTTTATTTGAAAAGCTTTTCAATGTGTGAACAAAGTTATAATAGTGTTTTTAGTTATGTTAAAAATGAAATTTTTACCTTGGATTTTTGGGTCGTTACATTTTATGTGTAGAATCACTAGATTAATGGAGAAAAGCTTATCAAATGATGAAGAACCTGTTGGATTAGTGTCTAAGTCCATAACTATTTTGGTATGTACTTGACCCGATGGTGCATGGTCCTTTTGGGTTGCCTTCACCAAAGCAACTTGATTGGAGAAATGAATAAAGAGAGAAAAGATAATATGATTTATTAATATGTTATAGGAATAATATATTAAAGGAGAAATCATATTTGTTTAATTAATATTGGTCAATAATTAATTAAGAATTAGTTTTGTGATCAAATGTAATTAATTAAACTAGAGGGGCTGATTTGTAATTATGTGATAGTTACAAAATAAGGTAAGGATTATCTTATTTATATGGTGGACGAATTAAAGGTTGGAAAGCCTTAGAATTCGAGTATGATAAGGATTCAAGGATTATCTTATTGGTTGCTTAATGGATAATCGACTAGATAAGGATAATGACTGAAACCCTATCTCTACACCTATATAAACACCCCTAGGGTCATGAATTCGTGGATCCCTTCCCAAGAGGTCCTAGATACGAATTCTAACCTCTCACCTCTCTCTTTATACCTTCTCCACTTGCTTATGGTGTTTGTAAGCCATTAGAGGAGTGACACTCGTGACTCTAAGCCTTCCAAAGCAAATTCAAGGAGGAATTGGGATTGTTATTGCTACATAACAATCAAGGTATGTTCTAAACCTAATTACATGTTAATATGATTACTTACATGCTAGAATTAGGGTTTATAGTCTTGGATTCAAAGCATGTACAATAGAGAAACCTAGATCCAAGCATTAGGGTTTGTATGAGCACATAGGATGTCTTATGACCAAAACCCATCAGTGGTATCAGAGCCTAGCTTGGTTTCAATTGTATTGATGCATTGTATAACAGGAAAATCGTTTTTTGGGCTTTATGGCTGAGGAACTCGGCGAGTACCACAGTGTACTCGGCGAGTAGACCTCAACTCGGCGAGTACAGTGTGGTACTCGGCGAGTTCGAGCGTCAGATAATGCTTATCTCGGGATTTCTTGCTGTTTTTGTATTAGGATAGTTACCTTATCATATTAGATCAATATAAATTCGATTTTATGATATATATGACTATATTCTTGATCTAATTAAAGATAATTATCAATTAATAAGATAATTGTTTCCTTATAAGATAATTGATTAATTATCTTGAGTAAATTGATAAATTGTTTTGCAAGAAATCATTAAATAAATCAAATATGGATAATTATGTGCTTAAATGTTAATTTAAAATTTGATCCTTGTTGTTATGAAAGGTTTCATATTTTCCCCTTTAGGTTTTATAGTTTAAATTTGAACCCAAAAGTTTTGGAGTTTTGAAATTTAAATAGTTAAAACCCTAATGTTTTGAAAAAGGTTTCAAAACTTACCCTCAAGTTTTAGAATTTAAAAGTTGATTAAAGGTTTAATTAGAAATGTTAAATTCTAAAACCCTAGTAATGTTTTGAAAAGTTCAAATCACACCCTTATGGTTTTATTAATTAATTAAGGGGTATAATTAAAAGAGATTTAATAAATCCATAAAGGTTTAGGTTAACTTTTTTAAAAGTGTAATTGTTAAAGTTAACCATATAATATTTTAAAAGTATAAAATACACCTTATACTATATATAAACATTAAAAGTCTAACATTATATATATGTATGAGTAAAAGTCAGTCTTGCCGTTAGTAGGCCTCATTCACGAAGCTGGTCTATAAGGGGTGTTTAAGGAAATTGCCTATAAAATGGCGATTGAATGGGTATCCACTCTTACCCACCGCACTCTTGACTAGTGGAGGGTCGTTAGCCGAACGGGTAGGATAGGATGAAACCTTCCATTATAAGTATAATGAAATACCAAGTAACTAAATGTTTTTCAAATTCCCAATCTTAGTTACTTAGGCAAAAGTGAATTGATGCAATTCCATGAAATTACACTTTGTGCCCTTGCGAAGACGTTAGTGGAGCGTGTGTGGTTTACCGGCACACTAAATGGTTCTAAGCAAAGGTAGCAAAGGGTGACTCAATGTTTGTCATAGTTCGGTGGAGCGTGTGTGGTTTACCGACACATCGAATAGGTGATTGTAACATGTGAGGGCACCATGTAAGTTTGCATGGTTATTCACACCCGCTTTGTGATCCTCGGCATCCCAGTCACAAACAAGAGGGGCATATCGAGATTTAAACATGCCATTGAAATGTTCAATGAATCTCAAAGTATCTAGGAGTTTTCATAGATTTAAAACTTAAATTTCTTTTTCGTTTTTCATGGTGGAAATTAGTGAATCGTCATTCACTTACCTTCAAATGTTCTGCAATTTGGGTTACAGCATCCCTCTCCCGAGTTGTAGGATATTGTGTTGGGTCCTAGCCTTGGAATTTCATTTGGGTGATTTACCAAGGACCCAATCAATCAACTAACTTGAATTCGTTTTCTCCCGATGTCAAAGTTCGACAACTATGGTCTTCTCAAATCCCGTGGAACAAGCATTCCACATGAAGATGATATTCCACGATTCGATCGAGGAACAAGAAATCATGCTTCACTTCCTCCTCCTCCTCCAATTATTCTCCCTAACCCACAAGATTGTAAAATTGAAAGGTTCAATATCACTCAAGCCCTTTTGACAAGTAAACATAAAGAGCGCAAGTCGGTGTGTGCACACGTCTTAGGGATGAAGTCACACATTGATAGATTAAGAATGATGGGATCCGTTGTCGGTGAAGCAATGGCTGTTGATTGGATTCTTCAGTCACTTCCTAACTCGTATAGTGAGTTTGTAAGAGAGTACTATATGATGAGCTACGACGTGACCCTTATAGATCTCACCTATATGCTTATTGCTGCTAAATCAGCAATGGTTTGGCGTAATAGAAAAGCAAAGTTGATTGGTGAATCTGCCTTCAAGACCTCTATGGATATAGACAATGGCAATGAAAGACATGCAATGATCGAAAAGTTTGATCATAAGAGAAAGGCGATGTCTGAAGTAGTTCCATGTGTTGTTCCAAAGGAGTCAATTTGCTTTTATTGCCAAGAGAAGGGGCATTGGAGACGAAGTTGCCCTATTTACCTAAGAGATCTAAGAGATGGGAGAGTCAAAAGTATGACTACACTTCAGGTAAAATCCACTATCTAACTACGTTAAGTTCCTATTCATTGATTCTTAATACATGATGTGATAAGATTGCATTTGAATGTTTTGAAGGATCGGTGAAAAGAAAGGAAGCTTGATAAGAGAGCAAGATGAATCTAATCACAAGAGACGGATCTCGATCTCATGGACTTGAAGATTGGATTTTGAGCTTAGATAGTTATGATAGAGTTGTTAGAAATTTTTCATTTTTTACATAGTTTTCAATGGATTTTGCATTGTAAGGACAAATGTTTTTCCGCTGCTTTTATAAATAAAATAAATTTTGTTTGACTTATTTATTTGTTTACTTCCTTGCAATGAAATCGTTATGTGAAAATTGATGTTTGCATATTTCTACAACGAATGGATATGATTCTTAGTTATGTTATTTATGGAAATGTCAAGAATTTACCAAATAGGGAGAATTTCTCATCGCCCAAGTTTCAATTGGACAGAAACTTGGAATCATGCAACGTGGATGCACGATGAATGAGAAATTTCGTATTTGGAAATTGGACTAATTCATTGACAAAGTGTCAAGTGAAGGACTAGGAGATCGAGTACACAAAGTTGTGTGTTGATCAAGTTCACCATAAGAGTAACAAAGATATTCGTCATGATTTACTAAAGGCTTAGTAAATATGATTACACTTACAAGATTAAGTGTAATTTTGAATTGATTAAAGGGTTTAGATCAATAGCAAAACGAATAAGAAGAATCAAATAGGCAGAAAGATAAGAGTTTCTCCATTCTAAGAAGAAGGGAGAGTAGCTTTTATGCTTTATGATAGGTCTTAATGATTAAGAACCATATCTCAATTGATCCTCTAATGAGTCTTGGTACAATTGTATGTCCAAGAAGAGGAATCAAAGATTGAAGAAATGGTCAAATCAAGAAGTCAATCATGCTTCGTTCCAAAAACAAGTCTTAAAGTCAAGACTGTGACATTGAGTGAATAGTATTAAGAAGGTTTATAACATTCATCAATTGGGGAAAGTTGTGATGTCTTGGATAAGACAAAGACCAAATAAGACCAAAACTATGGAGTGTTTTGTTTTGATAAAAGCTACACTAACTCTTGAATATTTGTTTGTCAAGAAATGTTTATTGACAAAAGAATCTTATATGTCAAGGAGTCAGTGGGAGTCTTAATGGTCTTGAAAGGTTTCAAGAACAAATCAAATAAACCTTATTGATCATCACTAGCACACGAGTTGAGGTTTACAACCTATCGTGAAGACATTATTTTGTTTCTGTGCCAATCCAATCGAGTTAATTATGCATGCGAGTCCTATGAGTTCTCATTTGAATGCATAAAAGGCAAGGACCTTGATCAATGAAAGGTACATTGATAGGAAAAAGGTGAGATGCTTAACTACTTGGAAGACGTGGTAGGCAGCTGTGCTACCATAAGGCAAGAAATCAAGATTAAGAAAGTTCGATCCATATGAGTTTGAATTTGTCGTAAACTTTGGTTTTTAACAAATTCACATGGATAGGAACACATACACCGTTTAAATCTAAGTGTCATAAGATTTCCTCCTTCATGAAAATGATTGTGAGAAAAATGCTTTCACTAAGAAAGATTTTAAAAGATAGTGATTGTAAAATTGCATTCTCGAATTCGATCATGGTTACGGCATCCCTTTCCATAATTTGAATTGTGAGGTTTAAAAATTAGTCTTAATTGTTAAGACGCACATATGAACTATCTAAGGCAAAAGTGTATAAGTTCAAGAAGCCTTGATAAAAGATTATCAAAGCACTAAGTATTAGAAACATGAACTTAAGAAATTCAATAAGTATTGTTTTTCTGAAAGTTAAGATGTTTATAAATACATGCCGAAGCTAGTGGGAGCATAAGTGTTATGTTTTATAATAATCATCATGATAGTTGGAGCATAAATGTTATGATTGTATGATTATTAAGGCACGTATTGCATAGTTGGCAATATTAATTATAGAAAACAAGAGTCATACTTTGCAAAGTTGTAAAGTTGTTTTGCTATAATTAAGGGAGAGAATATTATGCTTCATTTCAAATCTAAAGGATTAGGTTGTGGAATGTTAATAAATTTAGTCAAAGGTACATAGTGTGTTCTTAAAATTTCGATTATGATTACGACATTCCTCTTCATAATTTGAATTTTGAGAACATAGCAAATAAAACATTGTGCATCGTGTCCCATACGCTATGGGTATAGGATCGATTGCAAATACTTTAATGTTTGACCATTCTAAAATTTTCCAAATGTCTAGTGCATTTAGAGGGAAAAGGGACTAGAATTGGTTTTGACTAAAATAATTAAACAACTATCAAAGGACAATCCAAAGTTCGACGAGGATTGGTCGCTTGTGAGTAGTTGGAAGTATAGTATTGGAAATTATGGAAATGTTTCCATATTGGATGGACAATATCGACATCATTACGAATAGATAAGATTCTATTAAGAAATGAGTTGTCATATGGAAAATATGGAAGCGTGTTTATATTAGGAAGTAAATATTGAAAATCTATGTCTAGATTAGAAACTTTTATGCAAAAGGATGTTCAAAGGAATGTACTTTGAGTGAGAGACATCATATCTAAGGAATTGTCTTGTAACAATCTCCGATAGAGGACTTTGTAATATCATTGGAAATAGTCTTTGAGACTTTAGTGCAGTGACATTACAAAAGGATCGTTGCATAAAGTGTTAGAATCTAGTATATTCTATAAGTAACAAGAATTTGATATTCTTACACTTAAGAAAATGGATTTGGAGTTGTAAAATGAGAAGGATTGGAAACGTGTTCAATTTGTCTATTTCACAAAAGTAAGAACCATAGGTAAACATTGTGTGCATGCTAGGAGCATGGGACAAGTGTTGGAATTCAAGTAAGAAGTTGATTACCCAAAATGACAAATAATGAGTAATCGATATGGTGATAAATAAAACGTGTTTTGTTTATACTCAAAGGTTTGAGGCCATATGGGATTAGTATTATTCTTGTGTTTCACTTTGCATGTTTTGACTTCCAGAATAATTGAGTTTATTAAGAATAATCGAATTATTCAAACGGGCCACAGTCGTTCATATGTTGGAAGTAGATATGAATGAAGACTGTCGTGAATTGGTGTGTGGATTGTCTAGAAGAGTATTAGACATAAGCAAATGTTTGCTGCAACGTTCATGAGTGCTTATGAATATGATTTGAGCATTGGATTAAACCCATGCTCACTTGGATCACTCCATGAATTGTATTACGAGTGATTAGTGAGACGATAACATCTTATATTCTTGAAACCGAGATGTGTGAGTTGTATCTTGCTAATCGGTTGCACATTGATAATATGTAAACGCACTAGTAACTTGGTGTTATAAAACATATTGTTGTGTGTGATTTGGTTAGTGAGTGCAAGCAAGCATTGTATCAAAGTTTATCCGTTCCTTTTATTTAAAGAATAAAAGAGATATCTTTGGGCCCCTCGATGGTTTAGTGATGACATACGTAAATGCTCGGCCGGGCTAGGACTAATTTGATTTGTTCAGTTAGTCTGTCGTCATAAATCGGAAATCGAGATATAGTACAAAGAGAATGATTTGAAATCATATCTCATACGATATCTAGAATGGAGGAATATATGATCCCTTATCTAAGGACACGCGTATCTGATATGATCAGAGTTGACAGCGGCTTTGGAAAGCTACGATTGCAGATCAGGATCTGAAGTCATACGCAGAATAGTTGTTAGACTTATCCAAGTGGGAGACTGTTGGATTAGTGTCTAAGTCCATAACTATTTTGGTATGTACTTGACCCGATGGTGCATGGTCCTTTTGGGTTGCCTTCACCAAAGCAACTTGATTGGAGAAATGAATAAAGAGAGAAAGGATAATATGATTTATTAATATGTTATAGGAATAATATATTAAAGGAGAAATCATATTTGTTTAATTAATATTGGTCAATAATTAATTAAGAATTAGTTTTGTGATCAAATGTAATTAATTAAACTAGAGGGGCTGATTTGTAATTATGTGATAGTTACAAAATAAGGTAAGGATTATCTTATTTATATGGTGGACGAATTAAAGGTTGGAAAGCCTTAGAATTCGAGTATGATAAGGATTCAAGGATTATCTTATTGGTTGCTTAATGGATAATCGACTAGATAAGGATAATGACTGAAACCCTATCTCTACACCTATATAAACACCCCTAGGGTCATGAATTCGTGGATCCCTTCCCAAGAGGTCCTAGATACGAATTCTAACCTCTCACCTCTCTCTTTATACCTTCTCCACTTGCTTATGGTGTTTGTAAGCCATTAGAGGAGTGACACTCGTGACTCTAAGCCTTCCAAAGCAAATTCAAGGAGGAATTGGGATTGTTATTGCTACATAACAATCAAGGTATGTTCTAAACCTAATTACATGTTAATATGATTACTTACATGCTAGAATTAGGGTTTATAGTCTTGGATTCAAAGCATGTACAATAGAGAAACCTAGATCCAAGCATTAGGGTTTGTATGAGCACATAGGATGTCTTATGACCAAAACCCATCAGAACCACCTTGTGGAAAATTATCCTTAAGAGAATTGAAGTGTTCTTGAAGGAGAGGTGATGAAGTGAAGAAGTTGGAGAAAATGAAAAGAATAGCGTGAGGGGGGGAGGGAGTTTGGCCGCAACTTTTAAGTAGGGTGGGGAAGGGGCGGTGGGGGTGGGGTGGGTTGGGTGTGAGTGCATTGATGTGTGTTGGTGTAACGACCATAATTTCCAAATAAAAATTTTCATTCTTAGTTAATCAAACATTTCCATAAAATATGAAATATCAATGACAATTGTTTTCAAAATCCATAACATTAACATTTTATTTTAAATATCAGAGTGTCCCATCAAATCAAATATAGGAGAGTGTTTGGTAGAGCTGTAACATATATCTTCAATACCAGTCTTCAAAATCATCAACATATCTTCAGATAAACTAAATAAACACACTATGGCAGATCAGCTTGTCTAAGTTGTATTATTTACACTTGCTGTAACATCTGCCCTTTTAAGGTATGAAATTTGAAGTAAAATATGATTTTTGGGTGGGTCACGACATGAGGGAAGCACCGTCATGTTGTGACATGGTCGTAATAAACGGGAATGATCATTTAGGTGTCATGACGTGACACTATGTTGGTCATGACGTGACACCTGATCAGGGGCAAACACTAATTTTTGGACTTGGACCCTATTTAAAGGAAGCGATGGGCTAGGGTTTCCATCACCTCTAAAACCCTATTGAGATACCATAATCCCTTTCCTCCATTTTTGAGATCGTTTGGTGCTTTAGATTGTTTTTGAAGGAAGAAGAAGTCCTTGGAAGTGTTGAGAGCATCTTGGCAAGCTTGAGACTTCATTTTGGGTATCTCTAGACCTTTATAAGTCTCCAAGATCCAAAGTTTATGCTTCTAAGTTGCTAGATCTAAGTCCTTGTCCCTTTATCTTCAAGTTTGAGTAAGCTGGAGTAATAGATTCCATAAAGTTGACAACTTTATGGATCCTTGAATCCATTTGAGTATTATATGGTTCAAATCTAGAATTTGATTGTGTACCGGACCTATGCATGAGATCTTTGGTAATATTTCCCCATGTTTGACCTATTTTGAGCCTTAGACTCATAATGAGCATGCATGGCTAAAAAGCATTGATCTTTAAATGATATTGGACGTTAGGAAGTCTTCTGGGAAGATTGGATGGATGCCTTAATGGATTGAGAGTTGAATCCATTAAGTTGAGAAAGCTCGTCCTAAAGACGTGATAGCTCCGTTGTCACGACGTGACGATTGGAGATTTCCTGATTGTTTTGGACTGTTTATGGCTTAATGGATTGAGAGTTGAATCCATTAGGTGTTTCTTTTTTCTCGAAGAAAAAACTACTTTCAAGAATGTATCATTCATCATTGAAAGGGAAAACAAAATCAAAAAGAAAAACCAAGATGCCAAACTGGCAATCACCTATTCAAGACTTCAATTATATAAATTCATATGATGTAAGTGTTAGAAAAATATATCACTTTAATCTGCCCGAAAGAATAAATTGTTAATTTATACTAGGCATATGTTTAACATAGTAACTCATAAAGAATTAAAGAGCCTTATTAGTGAACCAAACCAAATTGACTCGTATTTGCACCCCCTTCCTTATGCGTACAACAAAGAACCTTTGTGCCATTAAACTTACAAAACTAAGAGCGTTTGTAGTTATAAAGCTATTTTCTTTTCATCTTTCCACTTATGTGAGATAAAACAAAAACCCATTAAACCACTTATTTAATTTCTTTTAAACACCTTACTTTGACATGTAATTTCTCATTCATTTATAATCCGTTTTGCACGTGTGATATATCAAAATGAAGGTATCACAAAGGAGAACACATACATACAATCATTTGATCGTTTTGATTATATATAGGGTTTGAAATTCGTGCTAAAAAAATAGAAAAAAAAAATCCATTTTTAGAAATTGATAAACCAATTTTTCCAACTTGATAAAAGATCATGTTAATAAATAAAAAGTCAGATACTAACAACTCGATTTTATATAGATAAGATATATAATTTACAATATATGTTATTTGGTATTAATGATAAAAAAACATTTATAATCACATTTCTTCATACAATTTATTTAAACGATATCACATTCTTCATATGCACTGCTACTAATTTGAACCTAATTTTTGTTAATTTCTTTATTATAGTATGCATCAATCTCTATGTTTACAAGTAAAAGCAACCTATTTTTTTAAGAAAAATGCTTGCAAATAACAAATGGAAATATAACCCAAAAAATGCAAAAAATGTGTAATTTATTCCAATAACCATGTTACAAAAAGGAAGCTTTTTTAATTTAGATCAAACATCTCATATTCGTGTTAAGATGTAGAACCCATTATTTTATATGTATTTAACTAATACAACAGCTTAATTTAGTTATTAAGTAACAATAACAAACAAGCATTTTTTATACTAACTTTTTTTTTTTTTGCTAATCTAGAAATATCATGATAAAAATGCATGGATGTTAATCATTTTTTTTAAACGGCTAACACACGTATCTACTACATTACTTTTAAATCTATACATTTCGCTCACCATTAGACTTGAACAATCTACCTTTGTTTGATGATATCTATCTGTTAACTCCTCCCATACTGATAGGCCAAATACCATTCGGTAAGCTGTTAAACACTATTTATTTGCAAATCAATTATGCAAGTCGTATCCATAAAACTCAAAAGATCAAAAGGATCTATTTATGCTCTTCGTTGCTATGGCATCATAAAGCACATTCGCCAAGCATAATCAACTATCCTAGGATCGTGGACAAGTCGTTTAATAAATATTGTTATACACATTCTTTATCAACTTAACATGTTGGAAGATTTGATGCTAACTTATTGTGGTTTGTGGACTGCATTATTTGTGCTTAAAACTTGGGATATTCTTTTATATTTGATTCATTATTTTTTTTTTGGCATATGTTGTTTAATAATTGGCATAAAATATGTTACAAGTGACTTGAAAAAGATCAATAGGTTGGTTTTACAACAATTATCATATTAAATTTGTTGATGACATAAATACATCTTTCGCAGCTCACAAACAAATAGTAAACACTAAACAAATATTTTTGGTCAGCCTTGCCCCTTTTCATGGTTGACATTAATAACTTTAAAATAACAAATACTCTATATTGTTTTGACTAGACATGAAAGTTCATTAAATATTATATTGAAAGCAAAAAAAAAAAAAAAAAAAAAAAAAAAAAAAAAAAAAAAAAAAGATGAAAAAAAATCGTGATAATAAAACTTTGTTGACATATATTTGGTAAATCACATAAAGTAACTATTATATTTGTTCAATGTTCATTTTAGGCGGTTTACTTTTATATAAAAAAAATCATAATAATAATAACATGTTTCTTATGATTTCTTCCCAATAAAAAGTTAAGAACTAGAAGCGTTATGCTTTTTCTTATTCAAAGTTTCAAACCACCGAACTTTTATGAAATCAGGGGTATGAGGAATAAAAACATTATAAGAAAGAAATAATAAGGGCCAAGTTTTGTAACAAACTAACCTATGATATAGTTTTGACTTGGGACTGTCTATGCAAAATCTAAAACAAACCACCTTAAGCAAATTTTAAAAAAAAATGCTATCTTTCTTCTCCTTTTGGCAATCAAAGACTCTCGCATTACGAAAATTCCATAAAACTCGAATCGAAAGAAGGATCACCACATCCAACCATGCTTTCACAAACCATCTAGCCACACGTAGGATGGACAAGATCCCACCCTCCAGCCACTTTAGACCAATCAAAATAGCAACGAGACACATAATTGAAGATGCGACCAATCGTCACCATAAACACATCATAAATGATAAACCAGACTCAACACCGACTCCCGTGTCATTTAAATTTACTTCGGTTGGAAATCTGATGCAAATACACGTGCCAACCTACAATGTTAACTTTTATCGGAACCAAAATGTTTGAACAGGTAGAATGATTACCAATCACTAAAGTTTGAGAATCAATGCACCTAGATACAACCTTACCTAATCCATTTGAATTAAGGTCTCAAATCCATGTGTTCGATTGATTAGTCAACACCACATCTTGCAGAGCTTCTTTTAGACCTTCACATTGCATGTTTCCCGCTCCTTCCCTAGATGCCCATTTAGGTTCTAGCACCCGATCTTTGATAGGACAATTCTTTAGGGATGGCAATTTGGATCATCGTGTTGTGTTTTTATCTGACACGACACGATACAACAATGTTTTATGTAACACGAACACGACATGACACGGTGTCGTATTTTTTTAAGTAACACGAAAACAAACCAATTAAAAAAACAAACATGACACGACACGATAAATATAACATAAAATAACAATTAGTTTATTTAACTAATACTTAATCATACATAAAACGACAAACACGAAAAACATGAAAAACAAATACTAAATGGTGTCAATTTCATGTCGAATTTCGAACACGAACACGAACACAACACGACATGTTGTCCTGTTTTTTACACTCGACATGAACACATATTCAAATTTCAGTTTTGTATATATAAAAAAAGAAATCACATCATTATAGATTTATACAAAAACATATCAAGTTTTAAGAAGAGTTATATCAACACCTAATAACAAAAACTCAATGTTAGATTTTAACAAAAAAACATGTTTTGAAAAAAAATTCGCACCAAAACACGCATTGACCCATCTTGGCATGTACAAAGTCGACATGAAAGTTTTTCAAAACGGCATAGTCAAACCTCACACCATAGTACACCATAAAGCACATCATTATATAGATCTTGTATAACCATGATTAATTTTAAAAAGTACAAATGTCTCATTCAAAAACATTTACCTCCCATAGAATCATAGATGATATCGGACTATTCGTTTTATTTGGCATGATCCTGATTTAAGTCGATTGAGATTGATTTGAACTTTTTTGATGTACATCTATTAAAATTATCAAAATCTTTATGTTTATCATTATCAGACGTTTGAACTTTTTGATATATACTGAATAAGCTTTGCGATATTTGATGTGTATTCAATAAAATTCCGACACACTCTATAAATACAAAATAAATTATTATTTGTTGTAGACAATCAAAAATATATTATTATCTTGAGTAAGAAAAAGAATGTGTAGAGCCAAAATTAGACAAACAATAACTGCACGACGTCGTGGGCAATCTAAGTGTATACTATTAATTTCAAAACAACCTGAAAATAAAAATTATTATATGTATAGGAAAATAAGAAACAATAACTGCACGATGTCGTTTTTCGCGTTGAAGGTTCAAGAGGCCAATATGTCGGTAACCATGGTTAAATGTAACCAAACGTCGAGTTAACGTCCGTTGTGACGGAGAGAAATCGCTATCAACCTCCGCGTCCCCATGTGAGCAAGAGAGAATACCGTCGGTGGAGGCTAACCGCAGCTCATGATTTATATTTATATTTAACATTTTTTTTCTTGGCTTTTAATATTTATCACAGACAGATGTAGAGAGAGAGAGAGAGAGAGAGAGAGAGAGAGAGAGAAGAGAGAGAACAAACAAATTATATACCGAAAAATAAAGGGAAGAAAGAATTGCTTCGTATATAAGCCACCGAAGCTTACAGCTTATAAATGATAAGAGAGGTACAGAAGAGTTTTTAGAGAGAGAAAGTAATACCCCAAAAGAGAGGGGGGAGAAAGAGAGAGAGAAAGAGGAAGAAGAAGATGTCTATGGCGGATTCCAGTGATTCCGTCTCTGTTGATATGGAAACTATATATCTTGGTGGAAAGGTTTGTGTTTAATCTGAGTTTTTTAATTCGAGATTTGTGTAATATGATTGACTCCATGAATACCCATCTCAATATGAACTCATTCCTTCACACCCATTTGAGTTCTGGGAATATTTGGTTTGACTTTGTGTACTGAATGTAAGGTGTTTGTTGAAATGCCTGAATGGGTTTAACTAATTTTTGATTATCTTTGAGCTTATTTGTTTACTTTTCTTTTAACATAGATTTAGTGGATGTGTCTGATACGCTTTTGGGGATGACTCATCTTCATTCCCAATTTAGAACACCCTTTTCTTGATTTTTAGGTTTTCTGTTTTGACCCTCTTTGTTGACTATACAATTTAAGCTGTAAATTTGTGACTTTTGCAATTGTAGATCTGTTTGACTTTTATTGTCATCGACAATGTTGAAACACCAAATTCATGAGTATCTATATTCAAAGCAAAGCAGTTCTTGATTTATGTACGTGATCAACAATTCTTGATATAAAACCAAGAAGAAATCTCAAAAAAAAAATTAGTAAGATGGTGGTGTAATGGGTTCTGGTTTTAATTACATTAAATATTTCCCTTCATTTATATACATCCAAAAAAACCAGATTCGTAAAGCTGAATCTATATCTTTATTAGGGTTGTTCTTGTTGAATTTACACAAACCCCAGAAAACGAATTTAAAAAGGTTACATTACTTTACTTAGTAACTTTATCGTTGAATTACTTTCTTATTGATTAACTTGGCTTAAGTTTTAAATTTTAATCCAAGATTCTTCTTTTAATGGTAAAATTTTGCTATCTTCAAAAGCATTTATGATGAAATGTCATTATCTTAACATGAAAGTCCCATCTTTTTAATTATTTTGTTAGGGTTAGAAGTTACAATCTGTTTCTTGTTAGCTTATCCGTCAATATCAAAGTCAATGTCAAATTTAAACATCATGAATCCCATCTTTATTTACAAACTTCAATTGACATTTGGAGACCCTAAACTAAACGAGAGTCCAATCAAAACATGCCACTCTTCTTTGTTTTTATATTAGATTCCTTATAATATTATAAGCCGAATTCACATGGAATACAACACAACAATGATCAAGAATTATGCCTTGATGCATCATGTATTTAGTTGTCATCTTTCTTTTTCGAATAAACAAAATCCAATTTTCAATAGTTTTCAACGCTTTTACACTTCTTGGATTTTAATATTCTTTTAAAATTTTATATTCAGGAGCATATCATTCGAACTGGGCATGGGTCCGTGTCTGTGATCGTGTATGGAGATCAAGAAAAGCCACCATTGATTACTTATCCCGATTTAGCTCTAAATCGTAAGCAAGAATAATTTCAATCTCTTGTCTATGCAAAAAGACATAAATGCCCTTCTATCTCATGACAAGACTGAACAGAACAGGTTGTACTATGTAGAACAGACCATACTGTATTTGGATATTTGGACTGGTACTGATGTCAATAGGACAAAAATTGCAACTTTTTGATTACCCCACTCTTAATCTCTCGTCTATGCAAAAAGACGTAAATACCCTTCTCATCTTTATCATTGAAAATAGCCCTAACATGGTGCAACAAATGACATGTCACTACAGATATGTTGTGTTTCCAAGGATTATTCTTCTGTCCTGAAGCAGCTTCATTGCTCCTCCATAATTTCTGCATTTATCACATCAGTCCACCTGGACACGAGGTCTGTGAACGTGCCAACTCATATTTAATTTCTTTATATTTACATTTTAATTTTCCGAATTATATTATTAATGTGAAAATTCTCTTGTGGGATTTGTACAAGAGTTGTTGCAGTTAGGAGCAGCAGCCATCTGTTCAGATGATCCCATACTCTCAGTGGAGGATCTTTGTGATCAGATTCTTGAGGTCCTCAATTATTTTCGGTAAATTTTCCACCATTGATCTTGGCACTTTTTATTTATTTATTTATTTATTTTAATTCGTGATTCTATCGAATATATATATTTTTTTCTGGTTGTTTAAGGCTTGGTGCAGTGATGTGTATGGGGGCGACAGCTGGCGCATACATCCTTACACTATTTGCAGTGAGTCATCTTGATTCAAATTACAATGCTATAAATTAAAAAAAAAAAGTATATTGAAAAAACAAATATGGTTTTATATATTGCAGATAAAATACAGAGATAGGGTTACAGGTTTGATTCTTGTTTCTCCTCTTTGCAAAGCACCATCTTGGACAGAATGGATTTATAACAAGGTTTGTTATTTTGAGTTTTAAATTCATTCATTTTGCGTTACATAATCATTTATTTACCAAATTAGAAGATTAACATATCATTACTTTGAATGTATAGTTGATGTCGAATTTGCTGTATTACTACGGTATGTGTGGATTATTGAAAGAATGTTTGCTTCAAAGATACTTCAGCAAGGTACATTCCAACTTCTTAGCTCTTATCGTTAAATCTTTTTTATATGAAATAACTTTTTTTATAGATAAAAATTAACGAGATATCTTTGAATTAAATCAGGAAGTTCGTGGTAATCCCGAAATCCCAGAATCAGATATAGTTCAAGCATGCAGAAAGGTTAGTTTTAAATATCTGCATTTATTACACATGACAAAACAAGTTGTACTGTGACTGATGTCAACAGGACAAAAGTCGCAACTCTTTTCTCTTATAAAAAAGGCACACAGAACAAGATGTACTGTGATTGTGACTGTGACTGATATAATTAAATATTATGCAGTTATTGGACGAAAGACAAAGTACGAACGTGTGGCGGTATCTTCAAGCAATTGATAGGTAGATATATAAAAAAAAAAAGCAAAAAGAGGTTGCGGTTGTGTATGTAAAATGGTTGATGAGCACGACATTTGTTGGTCAACGCCAAGATTTTGACTTTTTGTTATGTTTTTGAAATGAGTAGGAGACCCGACATCACGGAAGGTTTAAAGAAGCTAAAATGCAGAACGCTTATATTTGTCGGTGACAGCTCACCCTTCCATTCAGAAGCCCTCCACATGACAGCAAAACTGGACAGACGATATAGCGCGTTAGTTGAGGTAAACAAGTAACATGTTAATTCATTGCTTTTGTTTTGCACTATAATTAAACAACTGGTTATTTAATTTTGACTTTGAATTTGACTTTTTCAGGTACAGGTTTGTGGATCAATGGTGACAGAAGAGCAACCACATGCAATGTTAATACCCATGGAATATTTTCTAATGGGGTATGGGCTTTACAGACCAAGCCAGTTCACGGGCAGCCCGAGAAGCCCTTTAAGTCCTTCATGCATTGCCCCGGAATTACTCTCCCCCGAAAGCATGGGATTGAAGCTAAAACCGATAAAAACCCGGGTTTCACAAACCGGTGACAGGTAGGGCCCACAAAAAATACCGCGTACAGTTTGTTGGTGAATGGTGATTTTTTTTTTTTTTTTTAAATTATTTTTTTTTGGGGGGTTTTGGGATGGAGGGTAGATATATACATATGGGATATGTAGTATAGAGGGGGAAATGGGGAAAATATTCTTTGAAAACAAACGGTGGGGACATAATTCATTTGTAGGGTTGGTGGTCATAAAACAGAAACATTGTATTTTGTAAAGGAGAATATGATGCATTTATTTATTATGAACAAAAAAAAAAGCAATAATACCTTCTCTTTTTCTTGGCTGTCAATGAACTGTCTTTTTGTTTGGGAGGTGTTGAGTGGAATATTTAGCAAACCTACATGATTGGTTCAACTTATTTTATTCTATATAGCTTTTCTATTATAATTCTTGTACCAATGTACCTTATCATCATTTTAATAGTCAACTCGTTTGTAATGATTTTGTCGTTTAACACGTTTCCGGGTAAATTTGTACCTAAATTGAACAAAAAAGTAAAAACTAAATAATTACTATTTTGTGTAAAACAATCATGATTCAATATAAGAATCGACTTAAAGTATATTGATATCATGTGTATCTAGCATAACATAAAGTATATTGGTGTGGTGTGCACCAATTTTCTCAACTTCCCTTTTAAGCAGGGAGGAATTACTTTTTTGCAATAGAGACAAGAGGGACATATAGTTTACTTCCCAACAATACTTAACTACAACGTGAAATCAAACCGGAACTAAAACTTAACTTGCATGTTGCTAATAATATCATCACTAACTTGGAAGGCCTTTGCAAGAACATCAGTCGAAATATCTGGATTTGAACCGAAAACCACATTTGCTATAGGAACCACTCCAGGGTTTTGGCTACTCAAAGCTACCATCGCAACTGCATTCATGTTCCCAACATTCCTTTGGTAATGTACAAGATTCACTGGGAATACGAAAACATCACCCTTATTTAGTACTTTCGAAATATGACGGTTATCAGGGTTTGATGTCACAAACCCAACTTCAATCTGACCTTCTAACACGGTTAAGATTTCGGTAGCACGAGGATGTGTGTGAGGTGGGATGAGCCCCCATGGTGCAAAGTCGAGTCGTGCAAGTGAAATCCCAAGTGTGTTAAGTCCTGGGATTTGGAACACAAATGCTGGGGTCACACTTGACCCCAACCGATTTGAAGTGTTGCCCATCATGTGCATACCACTGAAGTAGAAGTCATTCGCTTGAACACCATTAGGGTTTTTGCAAGCGAATCCGTTTACTTGTACTGCTTCAAATTACATAAGACAATCTTACTATCTATTTGAAATAAGTTAAAATTTAGTTATATTTAAATATAACCGATCACGTATAAAACACCCGATTTAACGTACCTTGACCAGTTATATCAGCAACACAAAAGTCTTGAAGGGGACTATGGTCCGCGGCCCATGCCACAGTGAGAGCCAGAGCCAGAACCATGATGGAGCCTAGACCGTGAGCCATTTGTTAATTGGGAGTTGGGTTCGTGAGGTGAGGCTATGCGTTGTGGTTTAAATGGTGATAAATTAGTGTGGTTTATATAGTGACCGGTTCACCAAGTGTTGCCGTCTTCCGGTTCATCTGAACCAATGGTACAAATGCATGCAACCAAAGAGTCCTTTTTCATGGGTTGTTATATAATGAACCGGCCCTGTGGCCTGTGTTTGATTGTTTGGGGAGTTATGTATACTTTTATGCATGGCGTACAACCCTTTGAAGCAAAGGTTACTGGTCTACATCACGTAAAAGGCATCTCTTAAACTAACGACTAACCGATCTGCCATGCCCAGTCAAAATACGATGGAATGCCACACGATATGTCATGTCATATTATCTATCAAAATATTTTAATTTTATTAAACCATGGCATACTTCTGTAATTATTAAATTTAAAAGGCTCAGCATTTTTCGTTTTATATAAAACTTTATGTAAATGATTGAACACATAAGTTATTATTGGATAAAATGACGGTCTAGAATCTTAAGTTAACACAAATACAAAAATGAAATTAAGAGTAGTTGAGTATAATTATCTATTAATATTTAACTATATCGAGGTCATCAAAACGCCAACATGTTAACACCCTGATCTAGCGTTGAGGTTGAATATCGTCAGTGGCAGAAACTTGTTGGATTCGTAATCTCATTCAAGAGCTCCATTGTCCCACCATCAAAGGTCATTATTGTCTACAGTATATTGTGACAAAATTAACATTGTTTACATGTCCTCAAAGGTTGCATGTGGTTAGGCTCAAGTACTTCATGTTCCTTCCTCGCCCGATATGCATGTATCTTCAAGAATAGGTTCCCGACGTCTATTTTCCGAATGTCGTTCCAGTTTTAACGTTCGTCTTACTCATCGTGATGGGGGATGTTAGTGTATATTGTATCATAGTAGGCTAGCCCACATGTATCGTATTGTAGTATAAGTCTCGGTTAGTATAGGCCTTTATATTTTCGATATGTATTTATAAGTGTTGTATCTTTGGTTATTAAATCTATGAGAATCAAAATACTCCATATGTACACTATCTTCAAGCATCATAAGTTTTAATTTTTGAGGCCTCATTAAATATCTTATGCGGATGCAAATTACAAGTAGAGTTACTATCCATGGGGTTTTGTTACCTACTTTAATTTTTTAAATCTACTAAGTAGGAAACTTTTATATAACAAAACATCTAATCTAATAATGATTTTTTTTTTTTTTTTTTTGCCATATATCATACTTTCATTTAATTTGCCAAGTGTAATTTTGAATTATTTTTTTTCCCACATGTCATTTTATTAGTTTTTTTATTTTATTAAATTTCACATAATATTTTAGCACAATAATTGCAATAAATATAGTAATAAATGAATATCAATTTCATTAATAAACTTAAATTTTAATTTCAAAATTTTCAAGTTAAAGCTCATTAGTTTATTTTGTTTATTTATTTAAATTATTTGTTTAAATTTAAAAGATAAAAAACATTTCAATTATAATAATTTATTATTTTTTTATTTTCTTATAAATTCAAAGTTGTCAAATATTTTGACCAATATATTGATTTATTTTTAAATCAATCCATGTAATACATGAGTTACACGACTAGTATATAATATATCATGGATCGATAGTATACAAATTTTGGAAAAAAAAACATCCTACATGATATATCCATGAACTTTACTAATTTTAAGTGCTTTTACTAGCTAACTAAATTTAAAATAACTTTATACTTTGTAACTATACATGAAGTAATGTTATATTTATTGGCTCACTAGCTCATTAACTCGGGACACATAACCTTTGCTATTCCTTACATAATTAATACAATTCCTATGAACAATAATCTACACTTAATGATAATTAGTACTAAGCATTGTAATGTTGTTATCATCTCACGTAGCTTTATGTTTTCTAAAAAACTTCACAAATCTTACATTAGAACTTTTGATTTTTTTATAAGTTTGCTTCCTTTGATAATCAATTTTTGTTTTCACGATCTTGTAGCTTGAATATGCTCAATATTGTCCTTTAACAAGAAGAAGTAATTCACTTGTCTTCTTATATAAAGTAAAGTAAATTATTAAAATCGTCCTTATGCTTTGCTTATAATTACATATTTGGTTTCTAACCTTTTTTTTTTTACACTCTTACCATCCTTATGGTATGATTTTCTGATCGTCCTTATGGTATATGATTTTAATGCGTTCTAAATCCCTCACAAACACAAAAAAACTACATCGCCCTTTATAACTCTTTTATCATTTTTTTAATTTCTATTATTTATTTATTTAATTATTTTAGTTAATTTGAAGATTTTTATAGAGATCGGGTGCCACCACCACTAAATGAACCGACAACCATCACCACTAAAAGAAACGACCAACACCACCACCACCTCCTCTGCCGTCAAACACCACTACCATCAACTACCATCAGTCAAAGATATTAGAACAAACTAATTTCAGATTTTAAAAACGCTAACTCTGATGCAAATAATCCGTCAAAAACACAAACCCTAAATATAATTAGGATTAGGGCAAAACCAATTTTTTTCAAATCCACAAACCGAAAATAAGTTTTCTCAAATCTAATATAGAAAAAAAAACATAAACCCTAAATCGGAGATTGCATTTGGTTTTACCGTGGTGGCTTTATTTCTAACGAAGAAAAGAGAAGAAGGCTAATGGAGATGATACCAGATGAAGAGGAAAGTGAAGAAGACCTTCAATTGGCCTTTAAACCCAACAAAAAAAAGTAGAGAGGGTGAAGGAGTAGACACAGTCAACGGAGATAAAACCAGATGTAATCGTGGGTTAGGGTGAAGAGGTGGAGCAACGATAGAGGATATGGAGTCTCATATTACGAGGGTTTAACCAGGATTATATCCATAGATGGCAGCGGTGGCCGACGGTTTTGATGAATGCTTTTCACCGGTGAGGAGGGACTAGGGAAGGTGGATTCTGACAGTGGGAGGAGTATAGACGGAGGTAGGTGGTGGATTTAAAGACATGATGAACACGATCTCGTCGTGAAGGGTTAGAAAATAAAAGGGTGCAAGGTGGATTTCGGTGGATGAGTCACTCAGTCGCCAACGGTGGTAGATGACTCTGGCGGCTGAAGTAATATCAACTTAGGTGACAATGACATTTCTCTACATCCGAGAGAGGGATATGGAGGTGAGTGTTAGGTTGGGGTGGGGGTATACATATTTCTTTTTAATTTTATAAACAATTATATTTTATAAATAATAAATAAACAATAAATAAATTAAAAATAATAATTAATAAGGACAATTTAAGTAATTCACTCAAAAAAGTGTGATCCATGTTGCATATAATTATGTCATGTTTAATCAAACTTGAGTTTGAACAAATTAATATCAGTTCTCACTTACATGTTTTTGCATGAAGATTTAAAGTATATAAACTAGAGTCGATTAATATCCATTCAATTCTCTCTCAATACATTAAACATCGATTATGTTTGTAACTTATATGAAAAGAACCGTAGACATAAATTGTATGTTTTTAAAACATAAAAAATATAGTTGGCATTCCAATTCTTTATTACTCATAAACATATTTCAATTGATAAAATTACATCTTAATGCAATAGATGTGGTAAGTGTCGGTTGCTAACTTCAGATGGTTCCCGTGACCTGAGGAGTGAAAGTTGTAGTGACCGGTGGAGGGGGTGATGTGGGAAGTGAGGGGATAAGAGGAGGCAAAGTCACTGATGGAATTAGAGGAGAAAATGGTGGCAATGGAATTAGAGGAGGCAATGATAGAGGAGGCAATGACATTGATTGAATTGTAGGAGGCAACGTCGACAATGGCACCGAGGGCGTTGGAAGAGATGATAGGGCATCGGGGAAGCCGGTTGATGGCGTAAGTTGAGGGATTGGTGACAAAAGGCGGCCTGCCGCGGTGGCTTGGAAGTTGCTGGAGAAAGTGAGAGTTGCAAGGAGAGAGAGAATGATGAGGGTAGTAGAATCCATTTTGGGAATTATAATGAAACAGTTGAAGAAGCGGTGTTAGGAGTTCATGGTTATATAGGCATAGGCGATTAAATTTCTTTTACTTCCCTCGCTTTAAAAACTATGGAAAATATATTTCTTCGTATTTTTATATAATCAAATAATTTAGGTTACATATAAATAAATAAATATACGTTACACATAAACCATTAACAACTAATAGATTGTATTAATTATGTTAAAAGTGTATATATAATCACCACCCATAGTATTGTTAGTGGTTGCTACCAAAACGAAATCGATTATCATATAATATTGCATTATCAATAAAAGGAACTAATGTATTATTATGTAAAGATAAAAACCTTCTATTTACCATTTACATAAGACAAAAATGAAATTGTATTCAAAAGTATCAACAAGTACTAATAGGCACTTGCATATTGTAAACATATTTTCTTTTGAAGATTGAAACAAACAATGTTATAAGTTCATAATAAAATGCATTATCTAGCTATAGAAAGTTACTCTTCTAAGAATAGTAAGTAATCAAATTTTATATTTGATTGTATACTTATGACATAAATCATTGTGTGTTCGAGTTTAAAGTATATTGGAGGGAAGTGATATAAGGATCACGTAAGTTCATAATTTCATATATGATAATTGAGTATTACAAATTATAACATTCCATTTGGAGGCTATGTTCAAGCATCATAAGTTTTAATTTTTGACACTTCACAAATATCTTATGCGGATGCAAAATATATTTTTGTTATTGTGTAGTCTAATGACAAGTATAACTATAGTTACTACAGATGTGGATCATCACCCGCTTCAAATTTTTATGCCTGGTAAGCAAGTAGCAAACTTTTATATAACAAAACATATATAACATATCATTGATTGTTAGTATATAGATTTTGGAATAAAAAAACTTCCTTCATGATATATCTATGAACTTTACTACTTTAAAAAGATTTACTAGCTAACTCAACTTAAAATAACTTTATATTTTATAAGTACACATGAAATAATGCTATATTTATTGATTCGGTAACTCTATGGTACACACATAATGTTCTGTTGCTCCTTGCATAATTAATACAACTCGTATGAACAATAATATACACTTCATAGCATAATGTTAGTTAATACTAAACATTGTAATGTTGTTATCCTTCTGACATAGCTTTATGTTTTTTTTTTTAAAAAAATTGGTAAATCTTATATTAGTAATTTTGATTTTTTTTATAAGTTTGTTTACTCTCGATAATTAACTTTTGTTTTCACAATTTTGTAGCTTGAGTTAGCTCGATATCGCCCTTTAACTTCTCAAGAAATAATTCACTTGCCTTCTTATAAACAGTAGAGTAAACACTTGAAATCGTCATTATGGTAAACAGTAGAGTAAACACTTGAAATCGTCATTATGGTAAACAGTAGAGTAAACACTTGAAATCGTCATTATGGTTTGATTAGAACTACATGTTTGGTCCCTAATTTTTTTTTTTTTTTTTTTTTTTTTTTTATACAGTGAAACCGTCCTTATGGTATGATTTTACTACGTTATTAATCATTTACAAACTCAAAAAGACTATATTGCCCTTTATATTTCTTTTTTCATTTCTTAATTTTTTTTCATTTATTTATTTGTTTATTTTTATTAATTAAAAGAATTATATAAATCTATAGATATAAGGTGCCACCACTACTAAAAGAACCGATAACCATCACTAAGAAAAGAACCGGCGAAATCCACCACCACCTCCTCCGCCGTCAAACACTGCTGGCATCAACTACCATTATCAAATAGATTAAAACAAACCAATTTCAGATTCTCAAACCCTACCTCCGATGGAAACAATCCATAAAAAGCACAAACCCTAAATCTAATAAGGATTGGGGTGAAACCAATGTTTTTCAAATCCAAAAACCCAAAATTAGTTTCTTCAAATCTAATCTAGAAAAAAAATACAAACCCTAAACTGGAGATTTTATTTGGTTTTACCGTGGTGGTTTTATTTCGAATGAAGAACAGAGAAGAAGGTTAATGGCGATGAAAGCACAAGCTAGTGAAGAAGAACTTCAATCAGACCTTAAAACCAACAAAATAACGGAGACAGTAAAGGAATAGAGGCAGTCGACGGAGTTGAAACCATATGCAATCGGGGGTTAGGGGTGAATATGTGGAGCATCGGTGGAGGATTTGGAATCTCATATTCCAGTTTTTCCAAGATTGTGGGTTTTTCGAAGAAGTCAGCGGTGACCGATGGTTCTGCTGAAGGGTTTTCACGGGTAAGGAGGGACTTGGGAAGTTGGATTCCAACAGTGGAAGGAGTATAGATGGAAGGAGGTGGTGGATTTAAAGACAAGGTGAAATCAATTTAGTCTTGGAGGATTAAAAAATAAAGGGCGCAGGGTAGATTCCACCGGATGAGTCACTCAATCATCGATGGTGGTGGATAACTGACTCTGGCGGCTGAAGTAGTGGAAACATAGGTTTATTAGTGTTTTCATTTCTTTAAATCTGTGAGAGGGATGTGGATGTTAGTTTTAGGTTGGTGGTGGGGATAAACACACACACACATATATATATATATATATATATATATATATATATATATATATATATATATATATATATATATATATTTTATACATAATTTTATTTTATAATTAATAAATAAACAATAACATAATTAAAAAACAATTATTAAAGATAGTTTAGTCTTTTTAGGTATAATAAAGACCACATGCATGCAAAATAAAATTATAATATAGGGATGTTTCATGTGCAAATATAAAATTAGGGATCAAAGATGTTGTTTTGATCAAACCAAGGATGATTTCAGTAAATTACTCTAAAAAGTATCATCCATGTGGTAAATAACAATGTGTATTTATTCAATATTGAGTTTGAATAAATTAATATAAGTTCTCACATAATTTTTTTGTATAAAGATTTAAAGTATATAATCCAGAGTCGGTTAATATCCACTCAATTCTTTCTCTATACTTTAAACATCGACTATTTTATAACTCTTATGAAAAGAACGTAGAACTGTAGACATAAATTGCATGTATTTAATACATCAAAAAATGTAGTAGGCATTCCACTTCTTTATTACTCATAAACATATTTCACTTGATAAAATTACATCTTCATTTAGTAGATGGTGGCAAGTGTCGTCAGGTGTCGGCTGCCAACTTCATGGATAAATGGTTCCCGCGACGTGAGGAGTGAAAGTTGTAGCGGCCGGTGGAGGGGGTGATGCGCCTGTGGGAAGTGAGGGGATAAGAGAAGAGAAGAGGGGGTGATGGAACTGATTGAATTAGAGGCGACAATGGCACCGATGGAATTAGAGGAGGTAGTGGCGGCAATGGAATTAAATGACTCAATGATAGCAATGGATTTAGAGTAGGCAATGACGAAAATGGAATTGGAGGGGGCAATGGAACTGATGGCCTTAGAGGAGAAAACGTCGGAAATAGAACTGAGTGGGTTGGAATAGATGTTGGTGCGTCTCGTAAGCCAGTTGGTGGCCTAAGTGGAGGGACCGGTGGCAAGAGGCGGCCTGCCGCGATGGCTTGGAGGTTGGTGAAGAAAACAAGAGCTGCAATGAGAGAGAGAATGATGAGGGTAGTAAAATCCATTTTGAGAATTGGAATGAAATAGTTGAATTAAAAGATTGTATTAATTATTTTAAAAGTGTATATATAAACACTACCCATAGTATTGTAAGTGATTGCTACCAAAACTAAATCGATTATCATATAGTATTGCATTATCCATAAGGAAATAATGTATTATTACATAAAGATAAAAACATTATGTTTAGCGTTTACATAAGACAAGAAAGAAATTGTATCCAAAAGGATCAAACAAGTACTAATAGGTAGTTGCATATTGCAAACAATTTTCTTTTGAAGATTGAGATAATCAATGCTATAAGTTCATAATGAAATGCAATATCTAGCTATAGAAAGTTACTCTTCTATGAATCTTAAGTAATCAAATTTTATATTTGATTTTATACTTATGACATAAATCATTGTGTGTTCGAGTTTAAAGTATATTGGTCGGAAGTGATATATGGCTCATTTAACTTCATAATTTCACATACGATAATTGAGTATTACAAATTATATCTGTAAATCAGAAAAACCAATAAAGGAAACGAAAACCCTAAGTTAAAGGGGTCAACTCGTGGAGTCCATGGGTGAACTCGACGAGTTGGAGCGGGACCCGTGTCGGGGTTTAAGTGACCGACTCGGCGAGTCAGGTCTGGGTTGGAGAACCCTAATTTCCGGGATTAATGCCATATTTAAGCATCATTTCAGGCCTTCACCCCAACCTCCATGACTCCCTCTACCTTCACTCAAAACCCTAAGCAGCCATTGAGTGTCATTGAGCTCCTCTTGCCATTTTTGAGTGAGCTAAAGCTATAAGGAAGAAGGAAGACTTTGGGTGATTCAAGAAGTAGCAGTGGACTCTGTGTGGTATGTCATTTTAGATCCTAGAAAGGTATGAAGCTCATACCTTAGTTGTTATTCACTTAGATCCTCTTTCCTAGTTAGATTTTGTCATTTTGGGGCATTTCTAAGGCCAATTCGTGTATTGAGCCTTTGTGAGCAAAGAGAACTTTAGATCTAGGGTTGTCTTAGCCTAGAAACCCATAAAGCAGCAGTCTTTGGTGTGTTGGTGAAGCATGCTTGTCACTAAAACAATCCCTAGAATGTTTTAAGCCTTTAGCATCTTGGTTTCACGTAAAGTTTGCAACTTTACGTGAAATTTGGGCCTTAAAAGAGTGGATCTGCAGTTTGGAGCCCCTGCATGGCTCGAAAAGCCACTGTATGGATTAAGAGATGAAGCTACTCGGCGATCACATGGGTGGACTCGGCGAGTTGGATGAAGATAGGCAGGAACTCGACGAGTTGTAAGAACAAGTCGGCGAGTCTGTTGAAGATTGTCTAGGACTCGGCGAGTCTGTTCTTGGACTCGACGAGGTGGGTCACAGAACCCCCCAAACCCTTCGAGTCAAGACTCGGATCAGTGAGTTGAGTGAGGACTCAGTGAGTTGGACAGGTCAGGACTCGGAAATTGATAGACTCGGCGAGTCAGGGGCTGACTCGGCGAGTCGAGTCGCGAATGAAAGGATTCTGAGCTAATGAAATCGGTGAGTCAATAAGCAGACTTGGCAAGTAGGGTTGACCTGGAAGGTTGACTTTGACCAGGACTTTGACTTTGACCAGAGTTGACCTTTGGAGATCAATTAAGTTAAGGGATATATGTTTTGATATTGGCAGCTCGGGGGGCTACTGGAGCAGCGGTTCAGGGAATTGTCGGTCAGCATCCGGAGGGGTTATCAATAAGTTCAGCAGTACCAGGTGAGTCTCCTCACTGTTTGTATGGGTCTAAGGCACCAATATCGGCCCATCTAGTTTATGTATGCTAGGAAGACCCGAGGGTTAGCCCTAGGCATTATGCATGAAAGACCAGGAGGCGCCTCCTGGCACACAGTATGTTATTATGTATGCTTGGAAGACCAGAGGGTTAGCCCTAGGCATTATGCGTGAAAGACCAGGAGGCGGATCTTGGCACACAGTATGTTATTATGTATGATAGGAAGACCCGGGGGTTAGCCCTAGGCAATATGTATGAAATACCAGGAGGTGGCTCATGGCGCATTGTATGCCATTGTGTATGAAAGACCAGGGGGTAGCCCTTGGCACCTGTCTGTAATACCCAGGGGATGGCCCCAGGCTGGACCAGGAAGACCACGTGCGGCCCGTGGCACAACCACCAGACTATGTTTGGCACATAGCACCTTAGCAACACTATGTTTGACACATAGTACCTTACTTGATTATGCTATGTTGATTATGTATGGCTCTTGGCTAAGTATGGCATGTTTGGATCAACTGGTTGTATGGTATGTGGTATCTGGGGAACTCACTAAGCTTCGTGCTTACGGTTTTCAGTTTTGGTTTCAGGTATTCGGTTTTCAGAAAAAGGAGCTCGGGAGGGTTGCAGTGCATACACCATGACAAGTTAACCTAGGATGTTTTACTCTGATAATTAAACAAGCGATTTGGAAATGAAACTATGATTTGTCATATAAACCTTTTTTGTATGTTTGAATAACTTTACACTATGATTTAGTAATGTTTTTTTAAAAGAAATTTTTGGCCTTGAATTTTGGGACGTTACAAGTTGGTATTAGAGCCTTAGTTTGAGGGATTTGGGCACACCCTCGGGCGTGTCTGAACTCAAACTGGGGAAGTGGTATAAAATTTTCAAAAAAAAGGTCCATAATTATAAAATGATTTTTGAGGGAAGAAAAAGGGTTTTAGAAAAAGCAAAAAGGAACTTTGGAAAGAGAAAAGGGTGTGGTGCATGCAATCAGCCGAGCTCAAGTAAGTACCCCAAGATACCCATATAAGTTATGTTATGATATGATTATTAGAACTGCATGCTAGATTAGGACTAAGGATCTAGGAGGATGCCTTATGTGCCTATTATATGTATATGAGCTTTATAAGATGTATGCTAGAATAGATTTCTGAGTAGGGGATAGAGCAATATGATTGTATTATGTGGTTAGATTTTCCCCTGTCTGAATGTTGCTTGCTTTGTGCATTGTAGGATTCTGAGTGATGAGAATTAGCCATTAGGTGAATACGTCACGTCACATGTGGTCAGGGTTGAATAATCCCAAAGTGTTGGATTTAGCCCTATTGCGCAACTCTCGTCTGAGTCTAACCATTGTAGGGACGAGTCTTTTACTCGAAGGATTATCTGAGACTCATCACATGTGATGGTTCAGGTGATGGCTAATTGGCATCACAAGGAGGCCTTCAGCAGCTGAGGACTAGTTTGAGTTGAGTCAGCGGTTTCCCTAGGGTAAGCCTAGGATGAGAAAGTATTGGGCGATGTAGTAGTAGAGAAAGGGACCTGGTGGAGTCAAAGCAGTTCTCGAGGAAAGTACGGATAGATGTGGAAGGTAGTATGGGCCCGTACTACTGAAAGCATAGGATCCGTATTCGATTCGAGAAAGGCCAAGATGAGACCGGGGAACTTGTAGTGTGTTAGACCTTTCAGGAGTATGTATGATCCTGACTTTTACACGTGTATTTTCAGCATGGTGACCACGCGACACGAAGCAGGAGGGTCAGGATCCGGTTCGGGCACAGGATCCGAACAAGTTGATGATGGGTTACGCGAGTTCATCGCATCTGAGATTACGAGAGGCATCCTTGAGGCGACCCCGGTCATTTTCGGGTCGATCAAGGAGGGGATCATTGAGCTGATGGAGGATCGCCTCCGAGCTTTCAGGAGTGATTTGGCGTCTGGCCAGGGGAGTACGCGCACGCCATCCTTCAAGGACTTCAGAAGGTGTGGTGTGCCGGATTTTCATGGGGTAAAGGACCCCATTGCTTCTAGAAGATGGATTGCAGACATTGAGTCTGCACAGTTGACGAGCTTCTGCCCGGAGGGGCCGAAGGTCCGCTTTGCGGCGGGATGTTTGAGGGACCGGGCCAGAGACTGGTGGGAGTCCGTTAGTGACTCATTAGGAGCCTCAGGCATCAAGGCTATGACCTGGTCAGACTTTGTGACCAGGTTTAGGGCGGAGTTTGCACTGGCAGTGGAGCTTCAGCAGCTGGCCAGAGAATTCCTAGACATGAGACAGACGGTAGAGTCGGTGGTGGATATTACCGCCAAGTTTCGGGAGAGGGCCTTATTGGTGCCTAAATATGCAGGAATGATGAGATGTAGAGGACCCGTTATCATGACATGTTGAGAGCTGATATTCGGGAGCATGTCAGCTTCTCGGCATGCCCGACCCTGGGCTCTATGATTGCCAGGGCGCGGGAAAGGGAGATCGATTTGGAGCACATTACGAAGAGGAGGTCAGATCAGACGTATACTTTGGAGGGTCCCGGGAAGAGACCCAAGACTTCAGATCAGAGATTAGCAGGTTGGAAGGTCCGAAGTCAGTGCAGCACGTGCGGGAAACCGCACGAGGGAGTTTGTCGTTCCAGGGGTTCAGGTTGCTACAAGTGTGGCAGTGATGGTCACGTCAGCAGGGATTGCCCACAGGGGGCAAGCCTATTATGTTTTCACTGCAATCAGGTGGGCCACAAGAGGGTTGACTGCCCGAAAATGAGGGGAGGAGCAGGGAGTGCGTCTGCCCCAACGACCATGAGGATTACAGATGGGCGAGAGGGTAGGGCCTTGCAGTGACAGATGCGGAAGATCTGGATTACAGCAGGGAATGTTGCAGGTACGTATCTATGGCTATTTTCATTTCTATGCAAATTAAGGAAGTTTTTTTTTACCTCGGACTCAGGTGATTTTATGTATGATTTGTCTCTCTGCTTGTATTCGGATTGTATTTTGGAATTGTCATATGCCAATTGCATACCACGAGCTATTAGTAGCTAATGTAGGTCATCTTTCACTTCAGGTTCAAAGTGTCCAGTATCATCGTGGTCACGGTCGAAAATGGTTCAGGGAGTAGTCATCCACCATCATCAGGGTTTAATGGCTCTAATCTTGGCATTCGGGATGGCTTTCAGAAGCATCAAAGAAAGTGGCTTATCACCGAGGAGGTTACCCGGAGCAGTAGTTATTCGGACCTTAAGGGCATTAGTTGGAGATCAGGGGATTATCAGGATTGGGGATGCAAGAGGTGTTCGTATAGTATTCGATGATCGTACGGTGTTAGGAGCGGACTAGCGATGGATCGCTAGCGACATCCAGGCGATGGTAGTTATCATGCCCTTTTGTGCAAAGGAGGAAGGAATGGAAATCCTCAGGTTTTCGTGTTCAGTAAAGACTTAGCCGAGGCTAAGTGGAGGGGGGAACAATCATGCTATGGGAGCAGGAGAGGTTTTGGAACTAGGAAAAGTTTCACTCTCCTATCAGGGAGAAAGACGGCCCAGGTGGCTGTATGAATTGAGAACAGTGCAAGTGGGAAGTTTGGAAAAAGTTTCCAATTATGAGACCTCATTCTCGAGATGTCTGGTATCAGACTGCAGAGGAATCGGCCGGGAATTCCTGTTGGGACATGAGTACCGCTTGGGGGTACTAGATTGTGCTTGTATGATTGACTATCGGTTAGTCCTAGAATTCATTACCAGTTAGCCGGTGTGGGAAGGTGTTGTCAGATTACCGGATGGCCTTAGCATTCACCAGTGGTCAGATAGTAAGAGAAGTATGGTAAGACTACGGGGCGGTCCGTAGTAATGGTTAGCAGATAGCATCGAAGTGTGGTGCGACTGCGGTATGGCCCGTAGCATTAGCTTAGTAAGACTGCAGTGTGGCCCGTAGCATTAGTTTAGTAAGACTGCGGTGTGGCCCGTAGCAATCGTATATGAGTATAGTTAGACTGCGGTATGGCCTGTAGCATTAGCTTAGTAAGACTGCGGTGTGGCCCATAGCATTAGTTTAGCAAGACTTCGGGGTGGCCCGTAGCTTTAGTTGGCTGGCAACGTAGAGTGTTGTAAGACTACGGGGTGACCCGTAGCATTCGTAGGTCCCTATTCGCTAGTGCGAATGTATTAGGTGTATGATTCAATGGCAGGGTTTTCAGGTAGTAAGTTCAAGACGTGGCAGCCGCCCGGATGTGAGTAGGCCACATTATGATTGGGTCGGGAAGATGGTAGGTCATTGGAGACCAAGAGTGGCACAAGACTGTGTGTAAGCTGTGGCATTGATTAGTATCTTAGTTCGTGGAGTGTGGGCGAGGGCCCGTATCTCCAAGGTAGCATGGGGGAAACCGGTATTCTGGGTAATGGTAGACCAGTTGGGATCAGGGCGGTCTCGGTTCATCCGGTAGGCAGATGGGAGTCAATAGGACTGCAGGCATGAATGATGGTAAAGGATTCGGTGTGAAAAGTCGTAAGCTGATCGGGTGATGCTAAACTGCTCATCGTGGGATCGAATGATCTTAGGGTAAAGGATTGGCTCGGTGACACCGTTCTCGGCTGTGCCCAAAACATAGCAGAAAGGAATCTGCTACCCGAAGGATTGTCTGAATTCTCACGATTGGGTGGAGCTTTCAGTATTAGAGCATTTTATAGGGATCATTCCATGAGTACTGGTTTGACGGTCGGCACTGGGAGTGGCCAGGATTGCGGTTTCGGCAGAGGATTGGTCCTCGAAGGAGATTGGGAAGATTATTGCTTGTGGAAAGTGCCTTAGAAAGGCCAGTAACAGTGTAGGGTGAAAGAGTAAACCCCTTGTGAATCAAGGGTAGATGTATCAGGAGTATTGGTAAGATTACCGGTTGGATAAAGTGTGGTACTAGAAGGCTGCATGTAACGGGTTATTCTGAAGATGACATCTTCAAGGTTTGGATCGAAAGGGGTGGAGTGTGTACCTTGTGGTAAGTGGCGACCAGATGGTAAGGTAGTTGGTCGTGACAGACTTCGAAGACGAAGTCTAGTTTAAGTGGGGGAGTGTTGTAACACCCAGAATCAGAAAGACCAAGAAAGTAAAGGAAAACCCTAAGTTAAAGGGGTCAATCGCCGAGTCCATGGGTGAACTCGGCGAGTTGGAGTGGGACCCGTGTCGGGGTTTAAGTGACCGACTCGGCGAGTCGGAGGGACCGACTCGGCGAGTCAGGTCTGGGTTGGATAACCCTAATTTCCGGGCTTAATGCCCTATTTAAGCATCATTTCAGGCCTTCACCCCAGCCTCCATGACTCCCTCTACCTTCGCTCGAAACCTTAAGCAGCCATTAAGTGTCATTGAGCTCCTCTTGCCATTTTTGAGTGAGTTAAAGCTATAAGGAAGAAGGAAGACTGTGGGTGATTCAAGAAGTAGCAGTGGACTCTGTGTGATGTGTCATTTAAGATCCTAGAAAGGTATGAAGCTCATACCTTGGCTGTTATTCACTTAGATCCTCTTTCCTAGTTAGATTTTGTCATTTTAGGCCATTTCCAAGGTCAATTCGTGTATTAAGCCTTTGTGAGCAAAGAGAACTTTAGATCAAGGGTTGTCTTGGCCTAGAAACCCATAAAGCAGTAGTCTTTGGTGTATTGGTGAAGCATGCTTGTCACTAAACCAAGCCTTAGAATGTTTTAAGCCTTTAGCATCTTGATTTTACGTAAAGTTTGCAACTTCCCGTGAAAGTTGGGCCTTAAAAGAGTGGATCTGCAGTTTGGAGCCCCTGCATGGCTCGAAAAGCCACTGTATGCATTAAGAGCTGAAGCTACTCGGCGAGTCACATGGGTGGACTCGGCAAGTTGGATGAAGATATGCAGGAACTCGACGAGTTGTAAGAACAATGTAACAACCGTCAAAATTCGAGTTAGTTCTAGATTTGAATAAACTTAGTTACACATATAGGCACTACACATATTAGACTTAGTAACTAGTATCTAAGTTATAACCTAGTGGAATCTTGGAAACATATAGAGACAATGGATAATGTGCTTGGATTTCACATTGGTATGTGAATTCTATGACTACTTAACTGTAGTGACTATCCATATTCGGGTTACTCTTTGACTCGAACAACATTTCATGAATCATATACACACATCATGCACTTGACCTAGAAGTAGAAGTGAGTTCAAAGTCTCATAGAAACTTAAGTCAAAGTTGAAGACTAGGACTAGTATACTTGATTCCTCAGTTTCGCTTGAATCTCGGAATCACTACATAGAATGCCAGTAAACCGATAAAAATAAATTATAAACATTATTTATAACTATAAAAGAGTTATAATACCATAAGATAATTTGAAGTCTCAAATATTCAATTTATTTTGATATTCAAAGTTTATTAAACTCCAAAACCCTAAAAGCCCTAAAAACTCATATTTATAAACTTTAACCTTAAAAGTCCTATAAAAACAATTATGAACCTTATAATATTATCTTATCATAATAATTATTATGAAATACAATTCAATGAAAAATAAAGATTTATTTATTTTCATTTACCCTTGATTTATAAGTCAAAAATCAAGAGTTTTATGCATAAAAACTAGGTTAAGGTGCACATTTTATAAAAAGTTGGATATTTTTATAAAAGATTTGAATTTTTATAAAAGAAACAAGAGAGAGGGAGCCTCTCCTCCCCTAAAATCGGATTCCCCCTCCCCATATCTCTCTCTCACACTCTCATTCTCCAACACACACACATCTCTCTCCTTTCTCTCTCTAGAAAACTCTCTCTACCTTCTCTCTACTTTTTCTCTCCAAACACCACTCCATTCTCTCTTCCTCCCTCTAAGAACCAAGAAATTTTCCAGAAAACAAACCCAAGAACACTCCTCAAACTCGAAATCTTCATCATCTTGTGGTATTCTTGAAGGTAAAATCGATTTCTACTTTACTTTTCTTTCAAATTTTGCTCTTTTTCTTACACTTTCTCCTTCTTCATCTTCTTCAAACTTGTTTTATTTGTGTTAAAATGGTTTTTTAGAACATCATGGATGTGTTTTAACACCATGCATGTATGATAAACAAGGTTGCATGTTCATGATCTTAGTGCAAAAAGCGATTTTAAGGATTAAAACATCAAACTCAAGTTAAGAGTTTTTGAGAAACAAATTTTTGTTCATAAACGAATGTATACATTTTGATAAGTTTTAATATTTTGATCTCTGGAAACATAACTATAATATAAGTTTATCATGATATCTTTTAAAATATTTCAAAAGATTTACTCAAGGAAATGATGAAAACTCACTTTTCTAACCAATCATCATGTATGCAATCTGCCAGATTTCTTTACTTGACTTTAAACTGCCATATCTCACTCATTTCTTAACAAAATTTCGTGATTCTTTTTCTGAAATATAATATCTTGAGTTAACTTTCAAACACAACTGGTCTCACTGTAAAATATTAAATATCCAATTTTTGGCAATTTTTACAAAATGGTTGCGCAAACAGCTCTTTTTCTGTGATCACCATTTTTGCCTTGCATGATCAATGGCCTTAAACCCAACCATAAATCTGAGGAAAAATAATTTAGAAACTTAACATATCTAGTGAATGATGGCTGAAATTTCGTGGCTTAAAACCTCACTGAATGGGCTACACAAATTCATGAACTTCAGCCACATTTACATCTAATGCACCATTGCATGCAACATTTCTTAACTTGTTTTGATTCATTACCTCCATTTCCCTTCTGAATAAATTTTGAACATTTTTTCTTTTGAAAGCCCTCACATGTATGTGATAATCTGGAAAATTTCAAGAGCTTTTATTATTTATTTGATTTATTAAAATTATTGCTAAAACCATGGGCATAAATCACATAAAATACTTACAGAGGTCAATAAATCCGGAATAAATTCATGGATGATCCTTATGGTGAATAATGACCCCTCACCAAATTTCATCAATTTTTGTTGCTGTTTGATAGGATTTCCGATTTTTCTTTTGTTAGGGAATAATAAATCACAAAACCACTTTAGAGAATTTTCGCATACCTTACCTGTGATGGGTGACTCAAGAAAATAATTTCAAGATTTTTCATCATGTCTTACTATTTTTCCCAATTTTTGGTAATTATAATGGTCTAAAAATAGGAAAAATAGTTCTGATTATCCAAAATTCATGAAAATTACCAGAACATCATATTGTATAGTAGCAGGTTACATAAAAATTTTGAGAATTTTTCTCCACTGTAAACTATTTTTCTCTTATTTTCTAAAGTTAATTACAGTTAAATACACTTAAGTACACATAAATACCCAAAACCAGACTATACATTATGAAAACCACTTTTGATATTTTTCTCAGGTTGTCTATACTCTAAATGATGTTACAAAAATTTTTGGTAATTTATTTTAACTGTTTAATATTATTTCTTCAATTAATGATTAATTAAAGGAATAAAACAAGGAAAAATAGAAATACCCACTGAAAAATATCTTTTATATTTTTTCCAGCCTAGTTATGTATAATAACAGTTAAATAAAAAGTTTGGGTAATTTTGGAAACTATTTTCTATTTATTTCAGTTTTTATTGGAATAATTGCTCAAAAATCATAAAATATAATTAAACAGCTTGGAAATCCATTTTTATATTTTTCCCAGCTTAGTAATGTTTAATAACAATAATATAAAAAGTTTGGGGAATTTTCTTAACTCATTTCTATTTTTCATGAATTTATGGTTATTCAAGAAACTAAAATGGTGAAAAATAGTTAGACAAATCAAAAATTCAAGAAAAATTATCTTGAGGTCTTTGACTTCAATTAAAACTGAAATGCAAATTTTGGGATATTTTAGAATTAAATTGATTTAGTTTTGAATATTTAATCATTGGAACACCTCTAAAATGTTAAATATTAACATTTCAATAATGGAAATTTTCCACTTAAATTGTTATATAACAATTGATTCTTTGAAACTTAATTTCCACAGAAAAATGTTTGTAACTTATCGATATTAAATTTTGACACAATATTGACATAATTCTATTGTAGTATCAAGTATACTAGTGTTAGATTTCGATTAGAGACTCACTATCGAATACCATTATTGTAGGAATCGATAGTGATACGAGTGGAGCATAGTCAAGGCACCATTTGCATCATCTCAATGCACATTGTGAGTATTCATGTACTCCCTTATTTTTAGTTTTTATGTTTTGGGGTGGAAAAACATGTCCTAAACTTTTTATGTTCGTTGTATTTATTTTGACTTGTATGAAACTTGGTTGCTATATTTCGTATGTTTGTGTATGTTACTTTAATTCATGAGGACTGTATCGCGGTTAAGTTCCTGGAATCTCTAGACACAACTCATTAACTCTTTTGAGCCTATGGTTATTATGGATAGCGCTATCAGGAGGTAGACAACTCCTCACTCGCACGATTCGCTTGAGTGCATTTTACCATTTTATACACTATGTTTGCGATACACATAGTAGTCAATAGGGCACGATTCGGTCATTAGGCTTGGGTTGTGAACTCATGAATGGAAACTTGATGCATGTACTATTCTTTATACACATACGAAACTTGTATTCCCATGTTAGCAACGACACTTGTATACTTATTTTAGCAATGAAACTTGAATACTTATTTTAGCAACGAAACTTGTTTTTCATTATAGCAATAAACTTTGTTTCTCATTATAGCAATGAACTTTGCTTCTCATTATAGCAATGGACTCTATTTCTCATTACAACAACGAGCTTTTACTACTGGAAACTTATATACATGTTTTAGCAATGAAATTGTTTGCTCCTTGTAGCAACAAAATTGACAGCTCATTTTAGCAATGAAACTTGTTTACTCGTTTGAGTAACGAACTTTATCTTCCATGAAAATATGAATGTTGCATAACAACGAACTGTGTTTACAAACTTATTTACTCCTAGCAATATACTTTTATTATTAGAAACTTTTATCAAAACTTTGATTTCAACACATGAACCAATATTATTTTGTTAAACTTGTGAGTACTCACCAACTATTTTTATAGTTGACGCTCGTTTTACATGCTTTTTCAGGAATCATCGAGTAAGTGGCACTTAGGGACACCTCAATTTTAGGAGCATTCGCATGTGTTGTATTTCTATTTTCATTGTAATTTCTTTTAAAAGTTGTTCAAACCCGTTGTAAATTTGTAATGGTTTTTAATACTATGGTTGGTGTTGTCTTTAAACTTTTGCTATGAAACCCTTTGTACTGTCACGCCTCATGTTTCCGCTTTAGCGGGGTGTGACAAACAACTTGGCAAGTCTGTTGAAGATTATCTAGGACTCGGCGAGTCTGTTCTTGGACTCGACGAGTCAGGTCGCAGACCCCCCCCCCCCCCAACCCTTCGAGTCAAGACTCGGATCAGTGATTTAAGTGGGGGCTTAGTGAGTTGGACAGGTCAGGACTTGGAAATCAGTAGACTCGGCGAGTCGAGTCGCGAATGAAAGGATTCTGAGCAAATGAACTTGGCGAGTCAGTAGGCAGACTCGGCGAGTAGGGTTGACCTGGAAGGTTGACTTTGACCAGGACTTTGACTTTGACCAGGGCTTTGACTTTGACCAGAGTTGACCTTTGGAGATCAGTTAAGCTAAGGGATATATGTTTTGATATTGGTAGCTCGGGGGCTAGTGGAGCAGCGGTTCAGGGAATTGTCGGTCAGCATCCGGAGGGGTTATCAACAAGTTTCAGCAGTACCAGGCGAGTCTCCTCACTGTTTGTATGGGTCTAAGGCACCAATGCCGACCCATCTAGTTTATGTATGCTAGGAAGACCCGGGGGTTAGCCCTAGGCATTATGCATGAAATACCAGGAGGCGATTCCTGGCACACAGTATGTTATTATTTATGCTAGGAAGACCCGGGGGTTAGCCCTAGGCATTATGCATGAATGACCAGGAGGCGGCTCCTGGAACACAGTATGTTATTATGTATGATAGGAAGACCCGGGGGGTTAGCCCTAGGCAATATGTATGAAATACCAGGAGGTGGCTCCTGGTGCACTGTATGCCATTGTGTATGAAAGACCAGGGGGTAGCCCTTGGCACCTGTCTATAATACCCAGGGGATGGCCCCAGGCTGGACCATGAAGACCACGTGCGGCCCGTGGCACAACCACCAGACTATGTTTGGCACATAGCACCTTAGCAACACTATGTTTGGCACATAGCACCTTAGCAACACTATGTTTGGCACATAGTACCTTACTTGATTATGGTATGTTGATTATGTATGGCTCTTGGCTAAGTATGGCATGTTTGGATCAATTGGTTGTATGGTATGTGGTATCTGGGGAACTCACTAAGCTTCGTGCTTACGATTTTCAGTTTTGGTTTCAGGTATCCGGTTTTCAGAAAAAGGAGCTCGGGAGGGTTGTAGTGCACACACCATGACAAGTTAACCTAGGATGTTTTACTCTGATAATTAAACAAGCGATTTGGAAATGAAACTATGATTTGTCATATAAACCCTTTTTGTATGTTTGAATAACTTTACACTATGATTTAGTAATGTTTTTTTAAAAGAAATTTTTGGCCTTGAATTTTGGGACGTTACAATATCATTCTATTTGGACATTATGTTCAAACATCATAAGTTTTAATTTTTGAGGCTTCACAAATATCTTATACGGATGCAAATTACATTTGTATTATTGTGTGTGGTCTGATGACAAGTATAACTACAACTACTACCCATGTAGATCATCATCCACTTCAAAATTTTATGTCTGGTAAACAGGTAGCAAACTTTTATATTGCAAAACATATATAACATATCATGGATTGTTAGTATACAAATTTTGGAAAAAAAAAACTTCTTAGATGATATATCCATGAACTTTACTACTTTAAAATGATTTACTAGCTAACTAAACCTAAAATAACTTTATATTTTATAACTAAACATGAAGTAATGCTATATTTGTTGGCTCGATAACTCTATGGTATATACATAACTTTTTGTTGTTCCTTGTATTATAAATACAACTCATATGATCGATAATATACACTTCATAGCATTATGCTAGTTAGTACTAAACATTGTATTGTTGTTATCCTTCTGACATAGCTTTATGTTTTTTAAAAAAACTTTGCACGTCATATTTCATGATTATGAAATATGGCAAATCGATGTGAAAACCACTTTCCTTAATGGAAAGTTGGTTGAGGATGTTTACATGAGTTGGCCAGAGGGTTTTGTCGATACATAGTAGCCTAATAGAGTGTGTAAGCTTGAGAAATCCATATATGGATTGAAACAAGCACCTCGCAGATGGAATCTTTTTTTCGACGAGAAAGTCAAAGAGTTTGGATTTTCGAGGAGCGAAGATCAATCTTGTGTATATGTCAAGACTAGTGGGAGTATAGTTAGCTTTTTGGTATTGTATTTGCATGACATACTACTCATAGGAAATGACATCCCAACTTCGCAGGAAGTAAAGTCCTGGCTTGGGAAGTGTTTCACTATGAAGGACCTTGGAGAAGTTGCCTATATCCTAGGATAAGGATTTTGAGAGACAGGAGTAAAAGACTAATTAGACTTAGTCAGAGTACCTATTGGGATAAGGTGTTGAATAGGTTCAGCATGTAGAATTCCAAGAAAAGAGAGTTACCAATCCAGAGTAATGCCAGATTAAGTAAGACTCAAAGCCCGAGTACAGAGGTTGAGATAGCTGAAATGAGTCGAGTACCATATGCTTCCACTGTAGGGTCGATCATGTATGCTATGACTTGTACTCGTCCTGATGTGGCCTTCGCATTGAGCATGGTCAACACATATTAGGGGAACCCTGCAAGGCTCACTGGACTGCAGTAAAGAACATTCTCAAGTACCTGCGGAGGACTAAGGATTGGGTCCTTACCCTCGGTGGGAGTAATTACTTGAGAGTAGTAGGGTATAGTGATGCTAGATTCCAGACTGATAGGGATGATTTTCTCTCTTAGTCAAGCTGGGTCTTTACCTTAAATGGAGGAGCAATAACTTGGAAAAGTTTCATGCAGGAGACAGTGGCTGACTCAGCCTGTGAATCGGAGTATATAGCGGCAAGTGAGGTGGTGAAGGAGGCTATATGGATAAAGAACTTCATTGGAGACCTTGGAGTTGTACCGGCTATAAAGGAGCCTATGGAAATTTTATGTGATAGTGAAAGTGTAGTTGCCTTAGCCAAGGAACCAAGGGATCATGGGAGATCCATGCACATCAAAAGAAAATATCATTTCATCAGACATCGAATAGAAGAAGGACTCCTCGTGGTAAAGAGGGTATTATCGGATGAGAACCCAGCAGATCCCCTCACGAAGGGACTGGGTAGGGTTAAGCATCTCCAGCATGCAAGGCACATAGGGCTGAAGGATGATATTAGTTTTAGTAGTTAGATAGCTTTGAAATTTGTAAAGTGTAATTGACATTTGATGATAAATAAAAGTTGTTGTTTAGTTATATGTATAAGTGTTGCTATCTTTTGTTAATCATATACTATCATTTCATTTTGCATGTTTTGACTTCCAGAATAATTATGTTATGGTATATCATATTATTCAAATTCTCCACAGTGGGTCATATGTTGGAAGTAGATATGAATCAAGGTTGTCATGATTTGGATTGTATATATCTAATTTGTTGGACATAGCAAGAGGTGCTACAACACTCATGAGTGCTCATAAGTTCTGAGTATTGGATTCAACCCACGCTCACTTGTATCACTTCATGGAATTTATCTCGGGTGATCATGAGACAGTAATATCATATAAGTCTTGAAACCTAGAGATATGAGTTGTTGACTATGAGTTGGTTATACATTGATTGTACGAAAACGCATTGATAACCCGATGTTATAAAACGTGCCTTTGTGTATAATTCAACAAGTAGTAGAACAAACATATGAGTCGAAGTTTATCTATTCCTTCTTAGATTAGAAGCGATATTTGGGCCCCTCTATGATTTTGTTTTGACCTATGTATCGGGCCCGGTTAGAACTAAATTGATGTGTTCGATTAAGTTCTATGTCAAATAAATCGGAAATCGGAAAACAAAATTTTGGACAATAAGTAAGACTTATTTCCATGTATTTTTCCAGCTGATATCTAGAACAGAGGATTATATGATCACTTATCTTAAATGACGTATCATCATCATCTCAGTTCCCCGAGACCTTGAAAGAGCTACGATTGTCGATCGGTTCCTAAAGTCATTCTTGCAGATATAGTTATTAGACTTATCCAAGTGGGAGACTGTTTGATTATGTGTCTAAGTTCATAACTATTTCTGGAATGTACTTGACTCGGTTGGCATGGTCCATTTGGGTTGCATGACATTGCAACACTTGGATAGACTAAATGAGAGAAAGGACACATAAGGATTATTAATATATTATAAGTTCTAATATATTATGTAACACCCGTGTTTCTGGGATTGTCATTAATAGCAATGTAATAGTCTATGTTAACCTTTGTAACCCATTTTGAAATAATAAGAATGTATTATTTGAGTATCATGTGTTTTGTGCTTAATTGTGTGACTTAAATGAATTAAGGATAAAAATATGAGTAAAACTTAAATATTAGACAAGCCCGATATCGATACATGAAGACGTAGTGGTCGTAACGAGCTTTCCGAAGATATATAGAATGCCGAAATCCGAGTTATAATGAAGAAATTATGATTTGTTGAAGTTTCGCGACAGAACCGGTACGACACAACGTGACGTAAATAGTGAATTTATGATGGAGCGATATTTAGCCTTAGTGATGTAAACAAAAGTCGTATAATATGTTAAACTGAGAGCGTGCATAAAAAGAATGCCCAAATCTGACTTCATATGAGGAAGTTATGATTTTCCGAAGTTTCGACTTAGCGGTATGCACTCCGAATACTCGATTTGTGATCGAGTGGTTTTTAGCCGACACAATCTAAAAGAGAATCGAAGATCTCATCGATAGTAGTCCAACGATAAAAGACAGACGAAAACGGACGTCAGATGAAGAAGTTATGAATTTATAATGGAGTTTTTCTGTCCCGACCTACTAAAAATAAATAATAAAAATAAAGACAAAATTAACCGACGGAGTCTAAACGAAAGTTGTAGATCGTAGTCTCACCTACGCGTGGATATATAAACGTCGAAAACGGAGTTCGTATGAAGAAGATATGAATTTATGAAGTTTTTAAATAATTAATATTTATTATTTAATCTTTAATTCGGATGGATATCCGAAGGAGTCACCAATCTGATCCAAACTACGCCCAACGTAGCTGAGTACGCCCAACGTACCCCGATGCATGCACGGCCTCGCACTCGAGTGCTCCGATGACGTAAGCGATGACGAATCTGAAGCGTACGCCCCGCGTACTGAGCATCACGCCCAGCATAATGTGAGGCTTCAGCCTCTATAAAAGGGCATGCGAGGGCAGTCGATTCTTTTGCTCAATTTCTCTTCTCTCTCTCATTTTTTGCATTGTTTTGCGTGCAACTTATACCCCGAAGCCTTGATATCATTCTCGATCCCCGAAGCAAGTCCCGAAGCCCCGAAGATCTCGAGAAGTGCAATTCCTGAGCTGAATCTCTACCCGTGAGAAGCCCGGTTTTTGTGAAGATCTTTCAGATCTACCGAAGAATACTACTTCTACAAGTCGTAGTGCTGTCCGATCATCTTCTGATCAAGTGAGTGTGTAGTTACTTTTTGTTCTAACGCATAATTACGAAGTATTTTATACGAAATACGTATTATATGTATATTTTGTTGGTTATATGTGTGAATGTATATTCACTTTCTTCTATCTCATAGATATGATTTATTCTCTATGATATACATGTTATGTGTATGTGTCTCATCTGTTGTTTGGAATATGTATTGAATGAGAATGCTATACAGGTTTTAAACTATGTATAAAAATATATATTTTTATCTACTAATATGTTAGGTAGAACATGGGTAGATAGTTGATGTGTGATAAACAAATGAGAGACCTCGATGTTGTTGTTTTTGATCTAGTTATTCAGCGGAGTATGGATAACGACCATATACTCTTTCTAGATAGTCCTGTGGAACGCTAGCAGGCTCATAACCTGTAGGTGTTGTGAATGATGTGTTCACCGGTGTACTCTATCCCCCTCATGGTTGCCTTAGGAAACCCTTTAACAGTAATGTCCGTCCTGAAGAAAATCCTAGATTAGGTCCCTTGAGATAGATGTTGTTTTAGGGATGTAAAGTGAGGATAACGGGAATAGGTAATCGGGTTATTGTTGGTTGGTAAAAGTAAATATAATTATTTGTTGCGGGTTGAAAACCCTATATGCTAACCAGGCTCCCAAGCCTGACCCACTCAATTTATTTGTATTACAGGTAGTGGTGCGAGGGCATAAGATTGATGAATCATCAAGTTATTTTGTTTATTAGACCGGTTGTTATATGTAACTGTTGTATGGTCTATCTTTTGTTGTTTATGCTTTTGTGTCTGTATCAAAACATGACATCCTAAGTTTTGATTATATAATACATTTCTTTATGAAATGCTTTGGTAAATATTATTTTATTATATTTTGTTTTTGGGAACAAATTCCGCAACTCTTTTAAATCAAAAGGATTTACTCTGAAATTATTTTAAAAGTATAAATGAAACCGGTCTTTTCAGGCCATGATTTTGGGGATGTCACATATTAATAATATTATTTAATTAGTATTGATCAAAGAATTAATTTGGAATTAATTAAGTGATCAAAAAGAGACTAAATAAATATATGGGGTTGCATGTGTAAGTCATCCATTCTTATATAGTGGGCTAATGATCCATGATTTATATGAATTGGGCTAAACCCATAAGGTGCTCCATGGATAGTCCATGAGAGTTATAAACCCATGGATCATGGAATATGGAAAACCGTGACAATTAGGGTTTACATGGTGTAACCCTACTTGTGTCACAACTATATAAAGACCCCATATCTAGCAAAATCGGCCACTACAAGCAAGTGTAAGAGGGCTAGCTGAATTTTGAGTGTTAGTGAACTTCTCTCAAGGTTAATCCAAGTATTGTGGTGTCGTGTGAGACATTTGAGGCATCACACTTGAGGTGCTAGGCTCACAAGGTTCTCAAGGAATCTAAACAACAAAAGTTACGTACTTCAACTAGCTATTATGTTTAAAAGTTCCCTATGCCATGCTAGTTAGGTTAATAACCTTGGAAAAATCAAATTTGCATGTATCTTAGTAAAACATAGATCCAAGGTTTCTAGGGTTGCATGTACACCTTACGATAGATTACTTTTTAGCCTTAGTGATCTACATGAAAGTTGTAGAGTATGTATCCACCTACGTGTGGATATAAAGAACGTCAAAAATAGAGCTTGTATGAAAAAGTTATGACCTTCCAAAGATACAGTTGTCTGAGAGCATGACACGTGTCAAAAACCCTAAACTGGGTGGACTCACGATGTGAGCATGATTTCTCACGACGTGAGGAGTCAAAACGCCACTTTTCAAGCCTAGAATGCAGATGACAAGTCTATGTTTAACGCTTACGACGTGATCATGTTTGCTCACGACGTGAGGAGTCAAATGGACACCTTCTGAAGCTAGGGACACAAATGGCAAGTCTACAAGGTGAGCATGATCGAGCTCACAACGTGAACATGTATGGCTCACGACATGAGAGACCAAAAATTAGTCTATAAATAGCAAGCTCAACCATTTCACTTCTAACACCAAATTCTTCTCACTCACTCTCTCTCTCTCTCTCTATATATATATATATATATATATATATATATATATATATATCGTTTACTAAAGGCATTTCGCTTCCCGAGCCCGACGATCACGAACCGCTGACCGTTTCTAGTCAGATTCTAACCGCAATCACACTCAAAGTGAGTTCATACCCCCTACATTTTTACAAAGTTTTTCTATGTTTTTAGGGGGGGGGGGGGGGGGGGAATACAAGTAACACACAAGAAAATTTACTTTAAAAACATAACCATACAAATACTTTTAATTATTATATTTATGAAAAGTGATAAATACATGAAATGACTTTATTATCAAACTCGTATATTATTACGGGCAAAGTTTTGGTAAAAACGTAACGATGTGAAAAACAAATACAAAATACTTATTTTCTTATATATATATATATATATATATATATATATATATATATATATATATATATATATATATATATATATATATATTGAGTACGACTTGGTTTCTATGATAAACTATATACATACGGCTTATGGAACTTTACCCCTTTGTAACCCGTTGAGTAAAGGGTATAATTATATAATTTTATTACGCCATTTTCATTATTATCTCGACCAAGGGGATAATTACATATTCAAACGTTTTCAGTATAAAAACATGTAAACTCTTTGAACAACTTTGTGAGACAGTCTTCACAGTACACTACAAAGTACAAACGAAAGTCTTGTTTTATAACCAGAGTCTCCTCGAGGGAGAACGTGATATTTGTGTATAGATCTATAGAGAACTGACAATCCCACACCTAAACTGTTAGCTACATTTAAACCGACAGGTATGAGGTGACAAATGTCATAACATTCTGACGCCTGAAGAACGTCGCAACAGGCGAACATCGGTCATTGGTACGGTTATAAAAACTCACATAAAGCAACAACGAGTCTTTTAGTTTATGCAAAAGCATTTCATTCAAATCGTTTTATATACATGATTAAAACTGTGTAATATTATTTTAAGTGTGGAAAATACTTATACATTACGGTCTTGGTACATTTAAGACTACGATACATTTTATGGAAAATATAGGATTTTTTGGTATGACAAACATTATTACTTTACAAGGAGAGGTTTACATATTAAAAACGCTTATGAACTCACAAACTTAATTGTTAACACTCTTTTCAAACAACTTGTATTCTAAGGGAATCAGTAAAACAGGTAACCACTGGATTTTGAGGATGAGACGCTAAGGCGCCTAAACAAATCTTTTGGCAACATATTATAATTGTCTTTTGAAATATGTAACGCATACAAACGATGTAACTATTTCAATTATATATATGTTGGTTGTGTTGATTTGATCATTTATACTCAACTATTATGATACTATACATTGATAGTTGCCCCCGGACGTTTCCGCCATCCTGGTTTAGGGGTGTGACATAATCCATGTATAATAATCAAGTATGGTCTTGACTGAACTTCATCTCTATAGCAATGCTAGAAGGAGTAAGTGATTCTTCTAGAATGAATACATTGCATTGATAACTATACACATTTAAAGCAAGACTTGTATAAAAGGATTTTCTAATACTCATGTCATTGACTATGGTTAAACCTTTTTCACAAATAGCTATGATTAGATAAAAAAGGATATTATTTACTATAAATTCATATTCTTAATATGAGATATAGCAAATAGATTTCAAGAAAGACCGTTTTTTTAATATACATCTACTAGAAGATATCTATATAAATTAGCCTGGTGGTTTTCTTGATCAATGCGATCGTAAAAAATGTATAAAGCTTGAGATCCACATGTGGATATAAAGCAAACATCTCAAGGTTGCAATCATCATTTTAATATAAAACCACAAGGTATGCTTTTATATCAAAATGAATAAAACGTGTGTGATTACTAAGAACTAGTGAGAGCATAGTGACATTCCTAATATTGTATGGATGATACATACTTAATCATGAGAAATTACCGTCTGATCATGCCAGGCCTTTTCAGGTTGACTCGGAATGCATTTCTAAGATGAAAGACTTAGGAAGGACAAGATACATTCTTGTAATGTAAAATCTATAGAGATTGATAAAATGAATGTTAAAAGTTTTACATCTTTATCCATATATTGACAATATATATCTTAAAAGAGATCAAGATCTAAAACTCCTTTGGAGGAACCTTAGCATTATCACATGGCACAAAGTTTAAGCCATCCTCAAAAGAACCTAGCTCATAGGTTTGAACTAGCTAAAACGATTTATATTCGATTAGCTTGGAAAATGAATACATCATTTATGCCATAATTATGCTTAAGACCTGGTATATGATTATACTATAAGCATATCATACTATAGCAATTAAATACATGGTTGAGTCACTAGATGACTATAGGAACATTCTAAGAGTACTTTAGAAGAACTAAGAGAATGTATATGAGATAATTAGTTTAGAAAGGATCTTTACGTAAAGAGCTACATAAGATTCTGATTTCTAAACAAATGTAGATAATTATGAATTATAATTGGATTATGACTTCATTGTGGGATGAAGAGTAAGTTTAGTTGGAATGAGGTCTAAGCAAAACATCATGACACGATTTACTACAAAATAAGAATACGATACTTTATATGTTGAAATCAAATATGATTGGATGAATGAGTTCATTGAAAAACTATTTTGATTTCTACCATTCAAGAATTACATAGAAATCTTTGTGACTTTGAGAGTATACTTAATCAAGCTAAGAGACTTTATGTCACGAAAGAACACCAATCATATACTCCTAGATATCTAACTATACCTAGAGTAAAGTCGAATATGAAGATGATAGTATGCGTACAATTCTCACAAATTAAGTTTAGTCGAACTCATTAATAAATCCCTTCTTATGAGCTAAGTATGAATGGTCACACTTTAGCTATAAGAGTTTATTATTTTGGAAATGAGATTTTGATTTGGATTTAGTATTTGGATATTGGAACACTGTGACAACAACTATTATATAATGTTTTGATATACTGGGATATGATCATAACATCAACACTTATTGTGTTCTATATTAAAATGCTTAATCCATGAATAATCTTATTATTCTAAAAGTTCATGTTCGGTTATAATTATGCGAGCAGTTATGAAGTAAGAATAATATGAATTGGATTGGTTGACTTTCACCAGATGAAAGTAGGCAAGTGGTTGTAAAAGTTCCATAGGTACTTGTCAGAGAACTAGTATTGAACTCGCCTGCATCAAGATCACTTCATGGATTGCTATCATGAGTGATACTTGATTAAAAGGTACTATCTTTGTATCCTTAATACCTGAGATAAATAATGGAACTTAAGTGTAGGTAGTATTGTGCTTTGATGTGGTCAAATGTTGATCCTTAACCAGGCACGAAATCCATTTCCAAGTATAGTGTGAACTATGCAAGAGGCTTATGTAGTCGAGATGAGATTTGTTCCTCTTATGCGCCTTACCAAAAGTTGAACACCTAATGAGATTGATCGTGATTCGTATCTCATGTTCAACATGATGTCTGTGACAAAGTTCTTGGTGTCTTTCATTTTCCTTTGAACACCAAAAGATCGCCACATACACATAAAAGTTTGATTCCTTGTCAAATAGAAAATTGTCAACATTGAACACCAAAAGATCGTAGGTAAGAGAAGTTCTTCATGTCTTTCATCTTCCTTCGTTCTTTAACTGATGAACACAATGAATACCAAGTGTTCTTGGTGTTCGTATGAGTAAGAAAGATTGGTCCAAAGATAAATGATTTCAGAGAAACAAACAAAATAATCCTCTACCGGTTACCTGCGTATAAAAAAGGGGAATTTGATTCCTTGTTGCTGAGGATTCTCACACATACACATAAAAGTTGTGAAGAGGACGAAAGAGTAGTGTCGATCTTTGTTTACTTGAGGTAAAGGATACGAACGTAGAAAAAGCAAAATCAGGACACAGCAGCAAGCACAATCGCCATTTGATTTTTATGGTGGTGGAAACGTACTGTTGGTCTTGAGTAAATGGTGGGGCTTTTTTAATTTACCATATATTAAAATAATAATAATAAAGCCACATGACTTAGGCCCCGTTTGTTTACCTCTTAATTGAAAAATTAAGAGGCAATGTCTTAAAAATTCAGATTCAGATCGTTTGTTTGCGTCTTATTTTTTACCTCTTAATATTATAATTGCCTCTTATTTTTTCAGATGTTGAACAAGATCTGAAAAATAAAAAAAACAAGTCGCGTACCTATTTTGCCCTTATAACGATCGGACAATTCTCTTCCGTCTTTTCTTCCTTCGCATCTACTCCCGCTCCCAATCGCTCTGGTTCTCTTCACCAGCAAGGATCCGACGAGGCCTTTACCCTTCCCCGTCGACGACGCTTCTCCCTGGAACGCCGCCGCTGCCGTCGCACGTCCTCCCGCATCGACTTCAGGTATGTGTTTCTTCTTTTTAAATTTGATTTCTTTGCTATTCTTCTATCTTCCTTCTCCTGAAAATCGATTTCCTTGCTGCTCCCAAACCTGAAAATCAAAAATCGAAATCATCTTATGTTATTTGTTCCTGATTTGTTCAAAAACGAAATCAGGTATGTGTTTCTTCTTCTTAAAATCGATTTCTTTGCTATTATTCTTTCTTCCTTCTTCTGAAAATCGATTTCCTTGCTGCTCTCCAACCTGAAAATCAAAAATCGAAATCATCTTATGTTATTTGTTTCTGATTTGTTCAAATAACGAATTGAGTTATGCAGAATCTTAAGTATGTTTTCTTGAATCGAAGGTAATTTGCTCGATTTCTCTGTGTTGAAAATGTGCTCTTTGTTCTAATTTGTTCCTTTTTGTTGATATATTTTTGTTGATATATGTGGATGTATAGCTGAAATTGAATTAATTTGTTGAAATTGAGTTCATTTGCTGAATTCATTTGTTATGGGTTGTTTGTTCATTTGGGTATTTTTTTTTGAAAAAATTTGTGTTATGATTAGTGATTAATGGGTAAAATGATGGTTTAAGATCATGTTTCCAGTTTGACGGATTTCATCACATATGTTTTTAAGGTGTGGTTTCACTGGTTACAGAAATGGTTATAGAAATAGGAGAAAAGGAAGAGAACATATTTTCCTAATGTTAGAATTGAAGGGGGTAATGAGAATGAATTGGCCTTGGAATGGAATGAAATTCCACTTGCGAAGAGTTTCTGTTTGTATGTATTTAGATGCATGACTAGATAAAATTATAGATTTGTACATAAATTAATAATTAATTATTCATACATTTAAGTTTGATTTGGATTGATGTTTAATTTTGATTTATTTAATTTGAATTTTTTATTTTTTTCTACATAATTATTCAAGAAGTTGATTTGTTTATTTTATAAACAAAAACATTGAAGTTAGCAAAAATAATACAAAAGGGTAAAACGGTCATTTTTATAATTCAGAGGTTCCAACCCAACAACAATTCAAAATTCAGATCTTAAAAATTTAGACCCTCTTAGAAATTCAGACCTCTTAAAAATTCAGATCCTGCCAAACAGCCCCTTAGTTTAAATAGTGAAACCATATAGAATATAGATAATTTTCCTATTTTGCAGGTATATAACAATTTTAATGATCTATTACGCAAAATATTAAGTTCAGAAATTTACCACGTATATAACTAAATTTTAATGTATTACACTTCATTTTCCCTTTAGTTTTATTTGAAAATAGTTAAGTTTTGTTGGTTAAAGCACCAATTTAGAAATTTACCACGTATATAACAATTTACCACCTACGGTTACGGCCTACGTCATCCCCATCGCCTTCCCCTCTCCAATCTCCAAAAAACCAAGAAACGTCTCCTCTCCTCTTTCCTCTTTCCTGTCTACGCAGTGTTCTATAATAGGAAAGGAATCTTCCTTTCTTTCTCTCTCTAGAATCTAGAGAGAGAAAGGTGTGCGCCATGGGGGAGAAGGTACAGAATGATAAAGATGGCGTATCGTACGATACGAATACGACGCCCCGGGAAGGAGTCGTAGAGGGTATGCCTTTGTTTGCTAAAGAGCTGATCGCCGGTGGTGTCGCCGGAGGAGTCGCGAAGACAATTGTTGCTCCTCTTGAGCGCGTCAAGATCTTGTTTCAGGTATGCTTTTCATCATCAATTATGCCTCTTAATTGCAGATCGTTGTCGGTGACAATTCGCAATTTTGTTAATATCTGATGTGTTCAATTTCATTTTTGGTCACATTAGTATCTAATTGTTCATAAATTTGGGCGAGATTTTGATCCTAATTTATTTAGACCTACGTTCTGTTAGATGAATTTTGCCGATTAATGCTAATTTCATGCTTTTGATTGCCAATTTTAACAATGCTATAAACAGAAACAGAAATTCCCATTTTGTGAAGACAAACTTGACTTATATCACCTCCACACCTATTCATTAAATAACAAAACACTTCCCACCTCCATTTTTTCATCAGGCCCCTCGTATTCAAAAACGGTTATTAATAAATAAATGATCAGCTAATCAGATATTTTTTAAATACAATGGTGCAAATGCTATTTCTTGCATTTATTAACAATCTTTTTACTCTTATATCACAATATTACAGACCAGAAGCGACTTTCACAATATAGGATTGCTAGCGTCTTTTAGAAGGATTGCAAAAACAGAAGGCCTTTTTGGGTTTTACAGGTTGGAGACCAAACTTCTATCGATCAATTTCAACTCCAATTTTCTTTTGTTTTTTAATCTAAAGTTTTTTATTGTAATTTAGAGGAAATGGAGCTAGTGTTGCGAGGATTGTTCCTTATGCAGCTTTACATTATATGGCATATGAACAATATAGAAGACATATTGACCACAACTTTCCTGGAATGGGAAGTGGCCCAGTTGTTGATCTGTTAGCAGGATCATTATCTGGAGGAACTGCTGTTCTTTTTACTTATCCACTTGATTTAGTTAGAACCAAATTGGCTTACCAGGTATACAATCATCATTCCCAAAACTTTATTTCAAGATTTAAATGCAAAAAATCGTTACTTACTTTTTTTTTAATTTTGCCATAGTTTGAGTGTCTGTCTAACTAGCCCAATCATTTTCATCTGATAGTACAGGTTGTAGATACTCCCAAATTGAACATGAAAGAAGCCATGACTACTGAACATGCATTCAGAGGAATTAGAGATTGTTTTTCAAGAACTTATAGAGATGCTGGGATTAGAGGGCTCTATCGTGGTGTTGGTATGAATTTTTTTAGTTTCTCATACAAAATAAGTTTTTTTTTTTTTTTTTTTATTATAATAATTGAATCTTTTTTTTTGTGTTTTGTAGCTCCATCACTCTACGGAATCTTTCCTTATTCAGGTTTGAAGTTTTACTTCTATGAGAAAATGAAAAGCCATGTCCCCGGTGATTACAGAAAGAACATGATGGTCAAACTTGCTTGTGGGTCCGTTGCTGGTTTACTTGGTCAAACCTTCACTTACCCTTTGGATGTTGTGAGACGCCAAATGCAGGTAATCTTTTAAATATATGTATGTGTATGTGTATATGTATATAATTAAAGTATGAGATGATGAAGATAAATGTTGTTTTGAGTATCACAGGTTCAACGGCTACAAGGCTCAAACAGCTCACAACTGAAAGGAACAATGGGAACTCTTGTCATGATTGTCCAAAAAGAAGGATGGAAGCATTTATTTTCAGGGTTGAGCATCAACTATCTCAAGGTGAGATTGTTAATTAGTTACCCGAAAGGGCAAATTTGTAAAAAGTTAGACTTAACAAGGAATTTTTTTTTTTTTTTTTAAAGGTGGTGCCATCAGTTGCAATTGGATTTACTGTGTATGACACCATGAAAGTATATTTAAAGGTTCCACCACGAGAAAAAGCTATTGTTGAAGTGGCTACAAACAAAAGAGAGACTCATACATCAACCTTGCCCTCATCACAATAATTACAATTTTAACCTCGTATTCTTTTTCTCATTAGTTTTTAAGGTGATTGAGAATTGTATATTTGATTCTTTTGTAATCTAGCCTAGGTTCTATTCCAATGTATAGGCACAACTATCCTATCCCCTCTTTGCAATGATTTGAGGGTGAGTTAATAATCCCTTAGATTGATAATAATCCAGGGCTATATATATATATATGTGTGTTACATGTCAACATCAAAACAATGTACATAAAAATAAGATTTGTAAATGAATATGTAACATCCATAATTTGATATTTATATTCCAAGACTGTTATAATTATGTTACATGTCAAAGATTTACCAATAATCTCCACAAGAGCACATACCATCTTTAAAATGATGAAACCTTTTGTTGTCTCTTACAATGAGCTCCCTCCCAACAATTTTGGACATGATCTTGATAGCGTTATGACAATCACCACATATCCTTAAATTCTTGATGATCCTAAGAGTTGTTCTTGGTGGAGTGCTAATTAAACCATATGCAATAGCTAACCTTTCACTGTGGTGCATCAAGGCTTGTTCTTTAGCTTCTTGATCAATGTCATGAAGCACATATCGGGTATCTGGAACATACCCTGCATCTCTCATTTGACCATTTAAACCGTTTAGTTTTTTGTCTGAATCTTCTTTGTAAGGATCCGGATTTCGGTATTCGTAGACTTTGTTCTTCTTTCCTTCAAGCATATTACTTGCAGATTGATTAAGAAAAGGAGGTTTGTGTAATGCGATTGATGGTTGAAGAAATGCCATGGCTCGATCTTCGAGCTCGATATCACCATGGATTCGAGCAGAATTCATCAATGATTCCCATATTTCAAATGTAGGTTCAAAAGGAATGTTTTCAATGAACTCAAAAGCTTCGTTTAGATGCCCGGATTTCCCCAAAGCATCGATAACCCCTAAGTAATGATCAATTTCTGGATCTAGATTGTAGTCGTTCTTCATTGATTTGAAGTGTTTGAAGCATTCTTGAATTGAATTAACATCTGCACATGCTGATAAAAGTAATCGGAAAGTCTCCTTGTTTGGAGTTAACCCCAGCTCTTTCATCTGGTCGTATAACAACAAACCTGCATCAGGTTCCCCGTTATCTGTGTATCCCTTTATCATTGAATGCCATAAGTTTATGTCGTCTCGTTCACGCATTCTGTCGAACACCCTGCGTGCATCCCTCATGCTGTTGCATTTTATGTATAGTACTATCAATTTAGAGTTCAAATTTACAAAACCGTAGTAGGGAGATCGAATAAGAAGCTGCTGAACCTTCTTCCCCAGTTCAAGATCGTCACACGAATCCAAAACAAGCTCGAAAACATCGGATCCTGCGGGCACACCTTGAGACATTAACTCAATCGTTTCTTTAATCGACCCATTTTTGCATAGCGCCATTAAATCCACATCCGGTGGCGGAGATGAGTTGGTGCGTTTTTGTGTTTTGGGAAGAGTTGGTGGTTTTGTGGATGTGTTGAGTCGGCGATTGGTGGTGCGTGTGGTGGCATCGTTTCGGGATGCAGTGCAGAGGGAATTGGGAGTAGGGTTTCGAAGGTGATATGGAAATTTGAGCTTGGGCTGTTTTGGTATGTCAAATTTGAATTCAATAGAAGAGAGAGATGACGCCATTGGAGAGCACGAGGTCTGGTTAAACCGTTAAACCAGATAGATGATAAAGCAGGAAGAAAATATCTACAGATACGTTGTCGTTTTAATGTTTTATACATATATTTTTGTACATAAGGGTGGCCACTCATCTTAATTGTTTTATATTGACAAAACTGCAAATTTGGTTCTTGCAAAAAAAAATGTGGGTACGATTCAAAAGTTTCCTACTTATATGGTTGGTCCAAAATCAAGAATTTTACTTTGTTTTGATCCTAAAATTAAGATATTCCCATGGTTTTGGTCCCTGTAAAACCTGAATGGATGTTTTCGCCCTTTTAATTTTTTTTTTACAATTTTTAATGTTTTATAATTACAAAATAAAACAAAATATACAAATACAAAAAATACACACCCCACCATTACCCCACCCCCACTCCACCGTATCATCTCTCTTTCTCTCTCTCACACACACACATACACTCACTAAGGTGCTGTTTGTTTTTTCTGAAGCAAAATGTCTGCAGTCTGCGGACCACATCTGTAGACCTCTGCAGTAGAAGAGGTGAACCAAACGTCTGCAGTCTGAAAAAAGAAGACTGTTTGTTTTTTTAATATCTGCGGGCTATTAAAATAAACTGAAATCTAAATAAACTGATTTTTTAAAACTTCAAAGCAATTTTTTTATATATTTTTACGACTTTATTATAAATATATAACGAATCTAGATCAACTTTTATGTATTATTATATAAAAAATAAAAATAAAAATGGTATTAATTCATATACATATTTGATAAATACCAACAACTTTGATTGCAAAGTTATAACTAAACATTATAATTAGTGATCAAAGAATTTGATACATAAATAGATGGAAATAAACTTCGATTTTTTCAAATAAATCTATTAAAAACGTACGATAAATATTTTCTCGAAAAATTGATGATACTCTATTAAATAAAGTTTTACAAAATTTTGGCAAAAAAATATAAGAATATATTATGATTTTTTTTTCATATTTATATAAACACCTTCAACGACTATTATTATAATAAATTTTTATTTATAAATTTGTTAAAAATATCATGTTTGTATCGTCAAATGTTTTTTTTTTTTTTTAAGTTTTGTAATTTTTTTTCAAATTGTTTATCATTAATAAAGTTGGAAAAAATATAAATTAAAAAAAACTTTAAAAAATAAAGATATATATGTTTTTTTAGGCTAGAAGATGTCTGAAGATGTTAGAAGACTCTGGTCCACATCTGCGCCAAGAAGAGGGCGCGCAGACATTTTTAGGTCTGCAGTCTTCAAAAAAACAATCAGTCTGCGAAGACTAATGTCTGCGCGTGGTCTGCACGGCGCAGACAGAAGACGTCTCGCAGATCTGCAGACAAAAAACAAACACTACCTAACTCACACACACTCTCTTCTTCTTCTTCTTCTTCTTCAAAACCTGCAAAAAACAGAGACCTACTTGAAGATTGAGAGTAAGCTTCATTGCAACCCATCATTCCTTTGTCCTTATTTCTTCGTTGGAAAACCCAAACAAAAACAACCCCACTGGGGACTGCCACCTCCAACCTACAACCTGAACAAAAACACCCACACACATTAAGAACTGATCTAGTAAAAAAGCTTCCTCCATCCTTATTTCTTCGTTGGAAAACCCAAACAAAAACAACCCCACCGGGGACTGCCACCTCCAACCTACAACCTGAACAAAAACACCCACACACATTAAGAATCGATCTAGTAAAAAAGCCAACTAAATCTTACCTTAAAAGCTTTGACTCGTCTGTAATACAACCAAATCGTTGATGGTGGTTGTGTTATGGCTCTGCAACGTACATATCCGGTGGCTATCTGAATAATGGTGGTGGTGGTTTGGCTCTCCGACGACCAAATTCTTTACCTTTGATGAACGATGGTAATGATGATGGTGGGTTTGATTTTCTTAGTTCTTCCTGATTTTAATCTTGATTTCACAACTGGGTCAAGAACAAATCAAGAGGTGCACTCGATTCTCGAAATCCCAGACTTCACTAATACAAAATATGCATTATAGAAATCGGAACCCTAACCCACCCTATCACTCCACTTACAACCCAGATTGGATTAACTCCAAATCAAACAATGGATTTGTTTGATTCTTTAGAAAGCACATCTATCCATCACAAATAGAATCGAACAAAGAGAAATCATAGGGCGTATCACACCAAATCGAGTAGCAATAAGGATTAACTCCAAAACCGTAATAAGTTCGAATCAGGGGGCAGCAGAGCAGTTCGATTTTGCTACATTTGATTTTCGATTTGCTGGGTTTTCACAAAATCGCAATAGGCTCCAAAACATAACAACCGATCACTTCGTATTCTATGGGTTAAAGTTGTTAACAGTTAGAAGGGTTTTCTCAAAACCTTCATGTTTTGGGTTTTTGATTTGCTTTGTCTGCATTCAAATTTTTGGTTTCTGGAATATCTAGTTTATCAAGAAGAAGGGAAAGAGTGTGTGTGTGGGGAGAGAGAGAGAGAGAGAGAGAGAGAGAGAGAGAGAGAGAGAGAGAAAGAGAGAGAGAGGGGGGGTGGGGGTTCGAGTCTGGTGGGGTAGAGATATGGTGGGATTTTTTTAATTTTTTTTAATTCTCGAAATATAGAAATAAATATTATAAAATATAAAAAAGAAATTCAAAAGGGTATGATAGTCTTTTCACATTTGTAAGGGACCAAATCCACAAGAAAATTTTCATTTTGGACTAATGGTGCAAGTTGAAATATTTTTGGACCTCATCCACAGTTTTTGACAAACCACAATGACCAAATTTATAGTTTTGTCTTTTATATTCATAAACTAATATTTACCATGAGGTGATTGGGGTTGTTTTAAAATAATTTTTGGTTTTTAATTTTTTTTAAAAGTTAAAAAAAAAAGTCAAAACGTGTTTGGATTGTTCAAAATTCTTTTGTAAATGACTTTTGGAAAAAAGAAAATAAGAAGTTTCTAAAATTCATAAAAACATGACTTTTTATGATTTTTTGTTGTTTTACCTATAAAAGTTAAATCAAAAGTCTTTTTGCCAATCAAAACAAATTTTAAAAACCTTTTTTTTTTTTGCTAAAAGTCATTTTACAAAAAATACTTCTACAAAAAGAACTTTTGATGTTCAAAAATAATCCCAAATACCCTCTAAGTTGATTATCAATTTATTATGTATAAAACCATAATTAACTTCTAAAAATGAATTTCTTGTTTAATCAATTTCTTCAATATCAATTTCATTGAAACTTAAAAATTATCAAAGAAAAGTTTTGAACTTTGTAAAAGGTTTTATTTGAGTTATGTCATTCATTAAAACCGAATTTGATTCTTAAATATTTTTATAAGATGATCATGTTTGAAAAAAAAAACATAGAGTTGGTTTTTTTAAATAACATATATATATATATATATATATATATATATATATATATATATATATATATATATATATTTATAAGTTTATATGAAATTGACTTATAAAAGAAATTATTTTTTTGTTTTGTTCAAATTTGGGTAACGAACTTGTAGGAAGTGTTTACATATGATCATTTTAACAGGCATTAACAAGTTACAATCGGCCATAATGATCATATGTGAACACTTCAAGAAGTTTCTTTACCGATATGTATACAAAAGAAAAGAAATTACTTAAATATAAATAAAACGAAAAAGAAATTATCCAGATAATTCAATTTGCATTTTTTATTTTACCTTCTAATTTTGATTTGAGATAAAAATTTAACCTGAATGGTAAATATTTTTAATACTATACCATTTTGGTGAATAATTGTTTTTAAATACACTAATCTGGCTTAAAAAAACTTAACGTTTGACAACGAAAAACACACATCGTCATTTTATAAAATTTTGTTGTTTAAGATATTAAATATACAATTAAAATTTACTAGAGACTAAAAGTATCACATGTAAAGAGTAATAACTTGAAATAAAATGCGGTTTTCAATGAAATTTGATCCATATATTACAAGAAATGACTATCAGAAATGACTCGTAACTTATATATATATATATATAAGTTGAATATATATATATATATATATATATATATATATATATATATATATATATATATATATATATATATGGTTATTTGATAATTATGCTATCAGAAATGACTCGTAACTTAACCAATTTAAATGTTCATTATTCTTATAAATATTTTGTTTTAAAGAAATTTAACTGAATCTATTAATATTACAAATATTGTGATCGACCGTCCTAATAAAAAGAAAATTTGACTTATTAGGGTAATTATATTTTCGTTTTGTTTATATTTTCGTAACTTTTTTTATACATAACTGCCTAACGAATTTGTTTGAAGTGTTGACATATGATCATTATGATCAGCTATGACCGGTTGTAACTTGCTACATCCGATCATAATGGTCATATGTAGGGCTATAAACTAACCAAACGAACACGAATAAAGGTTTGTCCATGTTTGTTCGTTTAAGTTAGTCGAACAAACGAACAAACACAAACAGATAAACGAACGATTTTTCTTGTATATGTTCGTTTATTTAACAAATTACCTTGTTCGTGTTCTTTTGTTTATGTATGTGTAAACGAACAAAGATAAACAAACACAATTGAGTGTATATGAACATAAACGAACATATAATAAAATAATATAATAAAAAAAAATTTGAACATAAATGAATATAAAGAAACTTAAACGAACATAAATGAACGTAAAAGAAAAGATTATAAACGAATGTTCACGAATATAAATAAACGAACAGGACCATTGTTCATATTCGTTCTTTTAACTAAACGAATGATAATTTTTGTTTTATGTTCGTTTATTGATTAAATAAACGAACTTCTGATCGCACGGTTCACGAATAGTTCGCCGAACGTTTTGTTCATTTACAGCCCTAGTCATATGTGAATACTTCCAAAAGTTCGTTACCTAGATGTGTAAAAAAAATTATCGAAATGTGAACAAAACAAAAAAATAATTAGTATGATAAATCAAACTTCTTAAGTTTATTCAGCTATCTGTAACTTTATCTACTAACTATTCCATTCAATGGTTTTAAATATGTTTAACAACCAACTTTTAAGAACTTTTAATTTCTATCATTTAAGGAAAAAACTTAAATTAAAGAAAAGTTTTGTTTGGAAATATGTTAGTTTTAAACAAACAATAACCAGGATAGCTAGAACTTTTGTTTTTTACTTTTAGTACAATTTTACGGATTTTAAGGATTAATTTCACCAAACAATCTACCCTAATAAATGAAAATGTTATTGCCACTTATCATTCTCATTTATTTGGCCACATGTCATTTTGTTATAATTTTGAAATATATTTATTTTCCTCTTGTCAATTACTTCATTATTCATTTCCACTGTATCATTAATTTAGTTTCCATAAATTAAACCTACTATAATAATTGTTAATTTCAAATTTCAAATTTCAATTTCAAATAAATTTACACTTTAAACATTTGTATTTAACATTTTATTATAATAAAGAGAAAATGACAAAAATAGCCATTTGCACTAATGACATTACAAAAATAGCCAAAAAATATCCAAATTACAAAAATAGCCAACGATTTCGCAGATGGAAATGCCCCATCTGCGAAATCAACATGCCATCTGCGAATGTACAAGCATCTAAAGCACTGTTGTGCTTTAGGTGCTTGTACATTCGCAGGTGGTTTTTTTTTTTTAAATTTTTTTGTGTATATATAGGGGTAATTTCGCAGATGGAGAAGGTCCATCTGCGAAATACTCTCATCCTATCTGCGAAATACTGAACTTTTTTGTATTTTTTTTTTAGTTTGACTATGAAATGAATTGGTTTGACTACGAAATCATGTTGCTATATAAAAAATTTTGTAGAAAAATATCATTTTGGTTGTTATTTGTTTAGGAACTTTCTCTACAATTTGCTCAAAAATGATTGAATATTTGGTTTGTCTTGTAACCGGTGGGAGATGGCAAGTTAATGGAACTAATCTGGAATACATATGTCGACAGGGAGGTATTTCTGAACTTGCTTTGATATTTTCTGAGTATATTAGTTATAGTGATTTTGTATCTTCGATAAGAAGCAAAATTGGTTTGTTAGACAAATATAGAATTAGTCTTCGTTTCCACCACCCCGAATTAAATTTTTATATAGCTATAATTGAAGACATGGATGTTAGAATGTTGATAAACGTAATCAAATGTAGTGGAGGAAGGGCTGTGAAAGTGTTTGTGGTGGTTGATGAAGTTGAGGAGGTTAATGAGGGTGGTGAAATTGGAAACCAGCTTGTTGGTAATTTATGCAGTTATAAAGGGAGCAACGATCCGATAGGTACTTTCAATACTCCTAGTGTACCTCAGTTTCATAGTGTTGCTGAAAATGGTAATGTTAGTTATTCACCTATTCACTATGTGGATCCTGAGAATTACAAGCATGTTGGTGATGACGATGATGTTGGTACTTATCTTGATGATGTGGGTGGTCGTTGTGATGATGTTGCCGAACAAGAAGTTAAAGTTATAAGTAGGCGTGTGGTAGATAAAACTAAAAAGAAAAAAAAATTCAAGTCTAAAAAATGAAAAAAATCATGTTTACGGGCATTATGTTGATGTTGGTGATGTATGTTTAGATATAACCGAGCTACAAAGCAATTCCGAAAGAGATGAGTTGGGTGATGAAGTTAAAGCTAAGTTTCCCGATAACCTTTTTCACGGTATGCCCCCTGTACCAGCATGGCCAGTTGATATTAATGAAGATATCCCAACACAGATGGTAGACATGAATCTTCAAAAGATTCAATGTGAGAGTATATTTAAGAACAAAGAACTTTTAAAGCGATGTATTGGTAAAAAATGTCTTCGAGAAGGTTTCCAGATGAGGACAAGTAGATCCACCAAATCAAGGTATGAAGTTGTGTGTGTTTCGAAAAATTGTTCTTGGTTACTAAGAGCAAAAGCAATAAAAAATTCTGATGGACTTTTCCAAGTGAATAAATTTGTTGATGTACACACATGTTCTTCAACATTGTTGCAACCTAATCATCGACAAGCAAACAAATATGTTTTGGGTGAATATGTTGCTGATGTTTTGGCTGAAGACTATAGTAGAGTTTATCGGGGAAAAGAAATTGTTAATGATATGAATGCTCAATTGAATATCAATATCTCATACCATCAGGCATGGCGTGCGAAGCAATATGCATTGTTGTCGTTAAGGGGTACGAAAGAGGATTCTTTTACCAAACTTTCGGCGTATTGTCACAACTTGGCCAAACATAATCCGGGTACCGTCACACATATTAAAACAGATGCTAATGATCGCTTTGAGTTTTTGTACGTCGCACTCGGTTGCTCGGTTAGTATTATCATATTATATTATAGGTACGCGCTTTTGTCAATTTTTGTAAGCCGACCCTAGTAGTAGATGGAGCTCACCTAAAGGGCGAGTTCAAAGGTACCATGTTACTTGCAGTTACTAAAGACGGACAAAACCAAATATTACCGGTTGCATATGGTATATGCAAAAATGAGTGTACCGATTCTTGGACATGGTTTTTTCAAAAACTACGTGAGTGCATAGGAAATATGCAAGAGCTTACAATTATATCTGATAGGTCTCCATCTATAGCAACATCCGTTGCCAACATTTTTCCTCACGCTCATCATGGAATATGTGGTGTCCATTTGTATTTCAACATAGTATCTAGATTCGGCAAGAGTAAGATGGTTAAAGGAATTTTTTGGGAGGCGTGTAGGGCCTACACAGTTGATGATTTTGATGCTGCTATGAATGTTATGAAAAAGACAAAAGAACCAGTATGGGAGTACTTAAAAAGTATAAATCCAGAAACTTGGTCAAGAGCACATTTTAAAGGGAACCGATACAATCTTATGTCGTCCAACAGTGCGGAGTCTAAATTTGCATTATCTAGACACGCACGTAAGGTGCCAATACTTATGTTGATCGATTTTTTTCGTGCTACAATGCAACAATGGTGGTTTCAAAGACGTAACTTTGCAGGTATTAAGTAAATTTTTAATATTAATGTTTTATTAATTTTGATTTTATTGATCTTAACTTCTTCATTTTGGCTATTTTTTTAGCGGAAGCAACAACAACACTTACCCCTTGGGCAGATGAAATTGTAAAAGAAAATAAGAAAACTTTTACCAAATGGGATGTTCGCGTGATCTCAAATACGAAATGCGAGGTCAAAAAGGGGGCACAAAATGTGATTGTTGATTTCAAACATATGACATGTACATGTAGGCATTGGCAACTTGATGGGATCCCTTGTGGTCATGTCATAAGATGTTTAACAGTGAACAATTACCAAGACTGCTCGAGGTATGCATTAAATGCTTACTTTACCGAAACACTGAGGAAAACATATGAGGAATCAATAAACCCTCTGCCAAAACCATCCGAATGGGAGATCCCCGATGATTTGATGATTGTTAAGCCACCAATAATGGATAAACGTCAGCCAGGCAGGCCAAGAAACACAGACCGCATTCCATCCCAAGGCGAGGGTTCAATTATAAAAGAGTGTTCTACATGTGGTCAAATAGGACACACGAGAAATAATTGTACTGGAAGGGCGTCCGGTAGCGGAGCACGTCACATAATTTCTACTGCAGAAATGGAATTTAATATTGGTGGTTCAGCGAGTTGCTCACAAACCTTTAACGCTGATTTTGATTTAAAACAACCTTGAAATGAAGACTAATGACGAGTTGTTAACTTATTATGTATTGTAATATTTTTATTAAATCTTACAAGACATTGCTATGCTTTCATATTTTTGTTTAGTTTGTTGATTATAACAATTAATGAAGCCTTAATTTTATAAAATATAGTTTGCAGAATTTTTTTAACAATTACAACTTGTTATTTAAAAAAAAACAACAAACGATCCTTTTGCAACCTAATCTGTATCATGATAATATCAACAATTTTGTAACTAGTTTTTAATAAACTTGATCTATAAGCGGTATTTATACATACTAGACAGTAATGACAAGTCCAACTTTGAAATGACTAGACAGTAATGCCAAGTTACTGTAGTAACCTGCAAATCGTAGTGGAACCCTTAAGTGACATGACATAAATGACAGTTTGATATGACAAATCACTACATAAAGCTGAAAATCGTAGTCCAAATGTAACCATTTCATAGTCAAAGTTTTAATTCGTAGTCTATTTATTTATATAAATAGATGTTTAAGTTCTAAAAACCAAACACCCAAATCACCTAAACGAAACGAACTCCCATTATTAGAAATGTCGTCGAATGCAGCAAGTTCTTCGAATGAAGTACCTGATTCCAATTCTGAAAGGCCATGGACGACAAACGAGGTGTTAGTTCTAACACGTTGCTGGCTAAGTGTTAAGGATGGTGTATCGTTACTTGCTCCCCCGCATTGTCTAATTGGTGATGAATGGACTCGCATAACATCTTTGTTTAACCATGAGATGGGAAAAGGACAAAAAAGAGAAAAATCAGATGTTGTTACTAAGTGGCTGGATGTAAAGGAAGAAGTGACATGGTTCAATCGAGCATGTAATTATGTGAAACGTAACAATGTTCGTTATCGGGATGAAGAAGAGTTCTTGGAAGTTGTTACAGATTTTTACATCTGTGAGCATGACGGCAGAGACTTCGAATATGAGGAAGTTTGGAAGGTTGTTAAAAATAAACAGTATTTCATGTAGACCGCTCTAATTTCTGTTAAGAATAACCCATGGACTTGTGTTTTACGTTAATGCTTTGTTCGTATTATGTCGTTTTTTTCATGTAATTGTTGTAATTGTTTGTAATGGTTCATGGAATCCTTGTTAGAAATGTATTCTGATGTATTGTGAAAACTAATGCAATGGGCATTTATTAATTCAAATTAATCATACGAGTTGCTCACATAATAAACTAATTTAGATTTTAAACAAACGAAATACATACGAAATACATGAAAATAACCTAGTACTCACATAATAAACTAAAATAGATTTTAAACAAACGGGATATATTTCAAAATATTCCAAGGGGCTTCAAATTGGAATTCCAACCCGTTACTTGATGACCTGTACTCCTCCTTAGCAGCTTCCAAGATGACCTCCTCAGTAGCATTTAAACGGGTGTCGTCAATTTTGGTATAAAGATCGTTGAATAATAGAACTTCGGTTTTTATTTCATACCATCTTGCTAAGATGTCTAGTTCATCACGATCGTTTCTTGTAGCCATTTGGTTTTTAGCATTGAAAATATTGGTTAAACGGCTCCAAAACATTGGATCGTTCAACTTGCTTGTCTAGTACACATGAATATAAGCATGTGTAAGAACCAAGAACTCTTCATTGCTCCATGATATAGAACTCATTTTGATTGAAACTAAGAGAGTGGAATATAAAAAACAATATTTGAACAGTTGTATTGGTTTATTTAATAAAGTATTTATGTAACATAAGGTCAATTTATAGTAGTTTCTACACAAAATCGCAATCCAATCTTCTAATATGTCTGCATTTCATAGTCAAAATTAACTGACGAATGCAGTGTACTATACTTATAACATAACAGAGCACTGTTCGAGTTGACAAGTCATCCCCGGTCGAATGACAACACAATACATTGCTGCTTGAATTGACAAGCCATTGCAGCAGGAAAGTAAGGAGTCGTTATAAATAGATTTTAATATCCGTTGTAGTTGTTTCGTATTACTTCCCTCCTTGCAATTATGGACTCACCACATACATGGAGGAACGCAGAGGAGGTCGCTTTGGTTCAAGCTTGGATTATAACTGTAACATCCCAAAAATACAGGCCAAAAAATTCATTTTAAAATATGTCATTATAAAACCAACAGTGTGATAAAACATCTGTAACATCATGTCATGTCAAAACCAAAGTAGAAATAATCAAACGTGTTATCATAAAATAATATCAGAGTGTAATCCCAAAGATCTCATGTGCGGAAAACCATAGTGTGATGCGCTGCGATCAAGCCGGCTCCTTTCCTTTAGACACGAAGTACCTGAAACCAAAACTGAAAACCGTAAGCACAAAGCTTAGTGAGTTCCCCCATCATACCAAATACCATACAATCACATAGCATACATATTGTCGGGCAATTCTGGGGTGCCCGACCTACCCGTGTCAAGCCATTCTGGGGTGCCCGACCTACCCGTGTCAAGCCATTTTGGGGTGCTGACCTACCCGTGTCAAGCCATTCTGGGGTGCTGACCTACCCGTCGGTCCTAACAACCGACCCTCGGGGACTATCCACCCCCTACTGCTACTATCACATATATCATAACATAATCATCCTATCAGACATATCTGGGGTGCCTGAACTACCCTTCGGTCCTAACAACCGAACACGGGGACTGGTCCCCTCATACTACCTCTATCGCATATAACATAACAAGCCAACATGCAAACATATCATCACATACTGTCAGATGTATCTGGGGTGTCTGACTACCCTTCGGTCCTAACAACCGAACTCGACTACTATCACATACAACATATCATGCTAGCATATAACATATCAGGTAGTAGCAAACCTAGATGATATCACAAAGACAATCATCTATCATACGTCTCCTACTGGTGGGCCGACATTGTGGCCTTAGACCCACCACTACTGGAAGGTAACTCACCTCACACTGCTGAAGTCCCGAAGACACAATCCCACACTTGCCGAAGTCCCGCAGACTCGACCCCAGCTGCTGGCTGACAGACTCCCGAACTGTCAACACCAAAATAACACCCAATTAATAATTGGGTCCCAACACATAACCATCATACATACTTGGATAATTACTTCATTACCTCAGGCTTGGCTTACATAAGCCCAAGGGCCAATCCATAGGCCCAAAGCGAATTAGGAATCAAAGCCTAGCATATGGCCCAATTTTCCGAATTGGGCCCATGCCTATATGTGGTCTTATTCTAAGGCCCAACATTATACAATCATTAAGGCCCAACTATGGTCCATCTATGGCCCAGTTTTCCAAATTGGGCCCAACCCCTTACATGGGACTTACCCTAGGCCCATTAAATTATTTTAGTCCATATAATTATTCTTGGATGGCCCATTAATAATCCAATCATCAAGGCCAAATAGAAAGGCCCAACAATAAACCCAAGTGAAGTTAGGGTTTCACATAAAATGCCGATTAGGGTTAAGTTTCCTACTTAACCCGTTAAGTCCATCATTCTTCTACATAAGTCATATGGTGTGATTGGGCTTAATCACACAATTCCATTCCAATAGCCCAAATGTGGGTCTCGATAAGTCCAAGCCCATAATCCCAAATTAGAGTTTTCACATGAAATGATGATTAGGGTTCGGTGTTTCTTTCTTAACCCATTAAGGACTTAATCCATTAAGTCCATTATGCCTTATGTTAGTTTGCCAATGATTATTATTTAATATCTCAAGTTATTAAATAATTCTCGTGTGTGTGACCCGATTAATTCCCCAAATTAAGATTTACTGGCATTAGGGTTTTTCCAACTCAAATACTAGCCCATTATTAATTTGTTGGACTTTTAGGTTATTTAGGGCTTTATTGGGCCTATTAAGCCCACTAGAATATTATTAAGCCCATTAGGGTTTTATTAGGTCCATTAGAGTCCATTAGAGCTTACAAGGCCCATTAGGGTTTACAAGCACCCTAAACGAATCAAACTCACAAAGCGAGCACACTGTGTAACGCCCGGGTTTTCAGGGCTAAGCATTTTTGTCAATGTAATAGTCTAGGTCAACTATTGTAACTCTTTTTGAAGTAATAAATATGAAATATTTGAGTATTATGTGAATTATGTGTGTTTATGTGTTTATTATTTAATTATAAATGTATAATTAATAAAGAATAAAAATGAGCGTCAAAATTAAAGTGTGAGATAATCCCGATATCTCTACATAAAGTTGTAGAATATGTCTCAAGGTTTCCGTGCATATAAAGAATGCCGAAATCCAAGCTATAACGAAGAAGTTATGGCCCGCCGAAGTTTTACGACAAAACCGGCACGATACCGGGAGACGTAAATAGTGAATTTACGATAGAAGACTTTTTAGCCTTAGCAATCTAAACAAAAGTCGTAGAATATGTTAAACTAAGAACATCGATAAAAAGAACGCCCAAATCTGACTTCGTATGAAGAAGTTATGATTTTTCTAAGATTCGGCTTAGCAGTGCACGGCCTGAAACTCGAATTTTAGTTCGAGCGGTTTTTGGCTTACGCAACATAAATGAGAGTTGAAGATCTCATTAATAGGAAATCAACGGTAAAAAGACAGACAAAAACAGAGTCCGTATGTAGAAGTTATTAATTTTACGCAGACGTTTAACAGTATAATCTCCTTGTACTGTTAAATTTAAGATCGGTCGAGAATTAGCTGACGGTGTCAAAATGAAAGTTGTAGATCTTATTATTACCTACGCGTGGATATAAAGAACGTCAAAAACGGAGGTCGTATGTGAAAGTTACGGATTTTAGAAGTCGGAAGTGTGCTGTGCGAAAATGGGTAATGTGGCACAATCTTGGCCATTGCTTTCTCCCCAAGGCTTGCCACCAGATGGTGACATGTGGCACCAAGTTCAGCCACATTTCACCCTATAAATACCACCTCTCCCACCCTCATTTTCTTCACACCTTTCCCATTCTTTCTTCTCTTTACTCTCTCTCTCTCTCTCTAGAACCTCTCTCTAGCCCCGAAATCCCCCGAAAAGCCTTGGGAACCTCCCTAGCACGAGGCGGAAGCCCCGGAGTGCTCGAAGGCTCCGAGAAGAAGAGCTTTTCGGCTCGGGAACGCTGCTCCAAGCAAAGCCCGGTTTTCTATAAAACCCGCTGTAAGTGAGCTACGCCTACGCTATTTTTAATATAACTTTTATTTAATTATAGTAACGTTATTAGGAACTTATAATAAATACTTGGGCTATTATTATGGGTTATATAAGTATTTTTTTGACGCTTATATAATAATAATAATAATAGCTAGACTATTAATTAGTCTCGACGAATAATAAACTAAACTCTAGTGGTAATAATACTAGGTTTCGTCGAAGAAAAATTCTTTTTAAGAAGCGAAGCGCTGTCTGAGTTCGGAATCACCACCTTTTCCGGTGAGTGCATAGTTACCTTCAACTTACACATAGATATGAAGTATTTTATATAAATTACGTGCTATGTGTGCATATTATCTGAATACTTGCTATCTATGTTAGATGAACGTTGTTATACATGTTTTCAATGATTTAAACTGTATATGTATTTTATATCTACGAAAATGTTGGGGTAAAACATGGGTAGATGTAATAGGTGATGTGTGATAAAATGATGAGAGGCCTCGATGTTGTTGTTGTTGATCCAGTCATCTAGCGGAGTATAGATGACGACCACGGACTCTTCTAGACAGTCCAGTGGAACACTAGCAGGTTCGCAACTTGTAGGTGTTGTGAACGATGTGTTCACCGGTGTACTCCATCCCCCACATGGTTGCCTATTAGGACATTTATTGCTGAGGAATCCCCTTAGCAGTAGTGTCCGTCCCGATGATAATCCTTAGGCTAGGTCCCTTATGATAGGTGTTTAGGGACGTAAAGTGAGGATAACGGGAACGGGTAATCGGGTTATTGTTGATTGATGAAATTAATAAACTTATTTATTGTGGGTTGAAAACCCTATGTGCTCACCAGGCTCCCAAGCCTGACCCACTCAGTTTTATGTATTACAGGTAGTGGCGCATGAGCATAGGTGTGATGTTTTGGACGAGGGATTACGGATATAGACCTGTAGATATGAAATAATGTAGTAAGGCTTATATTGTACTGTTTATACTTTTGATCTGTACGAACATGACATCCCGAGTCTTTTAATGAATACATTTCTATGGAAATGCTTTTGATAAATCTTTATCATATTATTGTTTTGGGACAAATTCCGCAAACCATTTATTAAAAGATAACTCTGATTTTGAAATAAAGTATAAACAAAACCGGTCTTTTCTGGCCGTGATTTTGGGGATGTCACAGTTGGTATCAGAGCATTAGTTTAAGCGAACTAGGAATTTGTAGGATTTCTAGACTTAAACTTAGAATGCTAAGCGATGATTGTGAGGTGTGAGCACTAGCTTATTTTAGGAATTGTGCCTAAAATGCTTTTATGTGCTAAATGTTTTATGCATGATATGCTGTTATTTTGTTCGGGATCTATGGTCTGTTGCCGACCGGATCTGGAACCTTATGTGTTTAGGATTCTAAACGTACGACTACGATATTAGAACTAGCATGTAAACGTTTCGGAGTGATAAGGACGATTTAAAACGTCTCTCCTAAATAAAGATCTAAATCCACCTTATTCGGTATATAGATCAAGATGGTAAGGACCCGTAGCGGAAACGTAAACGCAAATGGGAACGGACACCAACCCCCCGTGATCGAGCAAATACCAGTTGTGGAAGCCGCTGCCGGACCAATAACGATGGCCGGAGTGCAAGCGATGATCCAGGCAATGTTGGATCGTCAAATGGAGGAAACCAGGCGTTTGCTCCAGCAAAATCGAGAGGAAGCGACTATTCAGCTCGAACAGCCCGAGTTGAACGAAGGGCAGACTGAAGAAGGAAACTACAGTGGGACTATTGGTCAAGCCAACCCACCGATAGTTAGGCAAAACCACCAGGATGGAGGAAATGATGGACGTGGATGCAAATACAAGGATTTCATGGCATCCAAGCCACCGAGTCTATCCGGAAGCCCGACGCCGGTGGAAGTCATGAACTGGATCTCTGAGATGGAGACAATGTTTGAGAGTTGCGAGTGTAGCAATAGGCAGAAGACTGCTCTTGCAGTTCCTCTATTGAAATCTGGAGTACTAAGCTGGTGGAAGCTATTAGCTGATTCAATGCCCAAAGATGAAGCAAGCAAAATGTCGTGGGAGGATTTTCTGGTACAGTTGAAGATGCAATACTGCTCTGAGCAGGATCTTCTGGAGATCAGCAACGAATTCCAGAATCTGAAGAAGGGAAGAATGAGCGTTACTGAATACGCTGCAAGCTTTACTGAGAAAATGAAGCTTGTTCCTCACCTCGTCCCAACTGAACTCTCCAAGGTTAACAAATTTGCCCTCGGATTACCAGCGGACTTCGGTCCAATGGTCAAGCAAACTAGCACTCTGAAAGCTGCCATCTGGGCTGCTAAGAATGTGGAGACCCAGATACGAGAAAAGGGTCTGGAGAGAGCGGAAGTGGGAGAGAAACGGAAATTTGACGGATCCTCGAGGTCCGGTAAGAAAGGAAGATTCTCGAAGTCTGGTTCGAGAGGAGGAGGATCAGAAGCAAAGTGGTGTGACAAGTGCAAGAAGAAGCACTTTGGGAAGTGTGATGGAGGAGTCACTTGTTACAAATGCGGAAAGCCTGGGCACTATGCCAACGAATGCACCCTCAACCAGAAGGCCTGTTATGGGTGTTATGAAGAAGGGCACATTTTGAAGGACTGCCCGAAGAAGAAGGAGGCAGGAAGACCCAACATACCACCAAAGCCGAAGGCGAGAGCCTTCCAGATGACGCTCGAGGCTGCAAAGGAGGCAGCGGACGTCGCTTCAGGTACCTTTCTTGTAAATGGTTTACCTGCAAATATACTATTTGATTCCGGAGCCAATTACTCCTTTGTATCGCATAAATTTGGTGGAAGATTAGCATTGCCTGTAGAAAAACTAGATAATGCCCTGATTGTAGAAGTTGCCAGTGGCAAATTCGTACCTGTTAGTAATCGTATTAGGAACATCGTCATTAACCTAAACGGAAACGAATTCCATGAGGAACTATTACCCATAGAGTTAAACGGTTTCGACATCGTTTTGGGTATGGATTGGCTTAGCGCCAACGATGCCGAGATATTATGCCGAAAGAAGATAGTTAGGATAAACCCACCCGGAAAGGAATCATTTATGGTGTACGGGGACAAACGCAGAGTGAATTCTGGAATCATCTCCTTGATGAAAGCCAGAAAATGTTTGTCCAAAGGATGTGCATCATACTTGGCATTCGTAATCGATGCTAAGAAGGAAAAGAAAGAGGTGCAGAATATACCGGTTGTGTGCGATTATCCGGAAGTATTTCCCGAAGATCTTCCCGGATTACCACCTGATAGGCAAGTAGAATTTCGTATAGACTTATTACCAGGAACAACACCGATAGCAAAGGCACCTTACCGATTAGCACCGACGGAGATGAAGGAGCTCATGACGCAACTTCAGGAGCTGTTGGACAGCGGTTTCATTCGACCTAGTTCATCACCCTAGGGAGCTCCAGTGTTATTCGTGAAGAAGAAGGACGGAAGCATGAGGATGTGCATAGACTACCGAGAGTTGAATAAGGCAACGGTGAAGAACAAGTATCCATTACCGAGGATTGATGATCTATTCGATCAGCTGCAAGGTTCGAGCTACTTCTCAAAGATCGATCTTAGGTCAGGATATCATCAGCTGAAGGTGAGAGAGCAGGATATTGAGAAGACTGCATTCAGAACAAGATATGGACACTACGAGTTCTTGGTTATGTCGTTCGGACTAACCAATGCTCCCGCAGCATTCATGGATTTGATGAATAGGGTTTGTAAACCATTCCTCGATAAATCCGTGATAGTGTTCATCGACGACATTCTCATATACTCGAAAAGCCAGGAGGAGCACGACAAGCATCTACGAGAAGTGTTGGAGGTGTTAAAGAAGGAGAAGCTTTTTGCAAAGTTCTCCAAATGCGACTTTTGGATACGGGAAGTCCAATTCTTGGGTCATGTTGTTAACCAAGAAGGAATAATGGTTGACCCTGCCAAGATCGAAGCTGTAATGAAGTGGGAACGTCCGAAGAATCCCACGGAGATTCGAAGCTTTCTAGGATTAGCCGGATATTACCGACGATTTATCCAAGGCTTTTCTTTGATAGCTGCTCCATTAACAGCTTTGACCCATAAAGGAGCTACGTATACATGGAGTGAGAAACATGATGAGGCGTTCGAGAAGCTAAAGAAGAAGTTATGTGAAGCGCCGATACTTTCTCTACCCGATGGAGTTGAAGATTTCGCAGTTTATAGTGATGCATCTGGAGTCGGGTTAGGTTGTGTTCTGACCCAAAGAGAAAAGGTGATAGCATACGCATCTCGACAATTGAAAGAGCACGAAAAGAACTACCCCACTCATGATCTGGAGTTGGCAGCAGTAGTATTTGCCTTAAAGATATGGAGGCATTACCTCTACGGCACGAAGTGCAAGCTCTTCACTGATCACAAGAGTCTCCAGTATCTCTTTAATCAGAAGGAGTTGAACATGAGGCAACGACGCTGGCTAGAACTTCTCAAGGACTACGACTGTGAGATACTTTACCACCCAGGTAAAGCAAATATTGTTGCTGATGCTCTCAGTCGGAAAGTCAATCTTGAAAGGAAAAGGCCAAGAGCGTTAAGAATTGAAGTCGTCTCGACGATTGTGGAAAGTATCAGGAAAGCCCAAGAAGAAGCCTTAGAAAAGAATGACCGAAAGGAAGAACGTTTGGGAAAAACGTTAGTGTTCGGTACGAACAGTCGAGGACTGAAGGTATTCCAAGATCGAATTTGGGTACCTAAGACGGGAGGAATAAGAGATCTTCTAATGGAAGAAGCACACAAGACCATGTACTCGATTCATCCCGGTAGCACTAAAATGTATAGGGACCTAAAACCCTACTACTGGTGGCCGACGATGAAGCTCGATGTTGCAAAGTATGTGGCTGAGTGCGTAACATGTGCAAGAGTTAAGGCACAACATCAAAAACCGTATGGGAGTTTAGAACCCTTACCTGTACCCATGGGTAAATGGGAAGACATCACCATGGATTTTGTGACTAAACTGCCCAGAACGAAGAATGGTCACGACATGATTTGGGTAGTTGTGGATCGTTTCACCAAGAGTGCACACTTCATAGCCGCCAACGAGAAGTGGTCTATGGATAAGCTCGCAAATGCTTACGTGAAGGAAATTGTAAGACTTCACGGTGTCCCTCTTACGATTGTGTCAGATCGTGATAGTCGTTTCACGTCAAGGTTTTGGAGGAGTCTACAAGAGGAGTTGGGTACAAAGTTGTGTTTGAGTACTGCTTACCATCCGCAAACTGATGGTCAGAGTGAAAGAACGATTCAGACGTTGGAAGATATGCTGAGAGCATGTACCCTCGAATTCCAAGGGAATTGGGACGAACACTTACCTCTAGTAGAATTTTCCTACAACAATAGTTTTCACTCGAGCATCAAGATGGCTCCTTATCAAGCCTTGTATGGGCAGAAGTGTCGTACGCCGTCTTGTTGGCTTGAAGCCGGAGAGAAGCAGTTTATGGGCCCCGAGATAGTCCATGAGACTGCTGAGAAATTGAAGGTGATTAGGGAAAGAATGTTAGCAGCTCAGGATCGTCAGAAGAGCTATGCCGACAAGAAAAGACGACCGATAACCTTCGAAGTTGGGGATTCCGTTTTACTTAAAGTCTCACCGTGGAAGGGACTTATACGATTTGGGAAACGAGGAAAGTTGAGTCCAAGGTTTATTGGACCATTCAAAGTTCTTCAGAGGATTGGGAACCAAGCTTACAAGCTGGAATTGCCCGAAGAACTCAATGGTATTCATAACACCTTCCATGTGTGTTATTTGAGGAAATTCATGGGAGATGTTCCCGACATAATTCCAATCTCGGAATTAAGGATGGATGAGAATAAAAGGCTGATCGAAGAGCCTGAGGCAATTATTGACCGTAAGACTAAGAAGTTACGACGCAAGATGGTCGACTTGGTGCTAGTCCGATGGAAACATTCGAATGGGCCGAATCTCACTTGGGAAACAGAGGATGACATGATGAGTCGCTATCCACATCTGTTTGCTGATGCATGATTCCGGGACGGAATCATCCTAAGGGGGTGAGAATTGTAACGCCCGGGTTTTCAGGGCTAAGCATTTTTGTCAATGTAATAGTCTAGGTCAACTATTGTAACTCTTTTTGAAGTAATAAATATGAAATATTTGAGTATTATGTGAATTATGTGTGTTTATGTGTTTATTATTTAATTATAAATGTATAATTAATAAAGAATAAAAATGAGCGTCAAAATTAAAGTGTGAGATAATCCCGATATCTCTACATAAAGTTGTAGAATATGTCTCAAGGTTTCCGTGCATATAAAGAATGCCGAAATCCAAGCTATAACGAAGAAGTTATGGCCCGCCGAAGTTTTACGACAAAACCGGCACGATACCGGGAGACGTAAATAGTGAATTTACGATAGAAGACTTTTTAGCCTTAGCAATCTAAACAAAAGTCGTAGAATATGTTAAACTAAGAACATCGATAAAAAGAACGCCCAAATCTGACTTCGTATGAAGAAGTTATGATTTTTCTAAGATTCGGCTTAGCAGTGCACGGCCTGAAACTCGAATTTTAGTTCGAGCGGTTTTTGGCTTACACAACATAAATGAGAGTTGAAGATCTCATTAATAGGAAATCAACGGTAAAAAGACAGACAAAAACAGAGTCCGTATGTAGAAGTTATTAATTTTACGCAGACGTTTAACAGTATAATCTCCTTGTACTGTTAAATTTAAGATCGGTCGAGAATTAGCTGACGGTGTCAAAATGAAAGTTGTAGATCTTATTATTACCTACGCGTGGATATAAAGAACGTCAAAAACGGAGGTCGTATGTGAAAGTTACGGATTTTAGAAGTCGGAAGTGTGCTGTGCGAAAATGGGTAATGTGGCACAATCTTGGCCATTGCTTTCTCCCCAAGGCTTGCCACCAGATGGTGACATGTGGCACCAAGTTCAGCCACATTTCACCCTATAAATACCACCTCTCCCACCCTCATTTTCTTCACACCTTTCCCATTCTTTCTTCTCTTTACTCTCTCTCTCTCTCTCTAGAACCTCTCTCTAGCCCCGAAATCCCCCGAAAAGCCTTGGGAACCTCCCTAGCACGAGGCGGAAGCCCCGGAGTGCTCGAAGGCTCCGAGAAGAAGAGCTTTTCGGCTCGGGAACGCTGCTCCAAGCAAAGCCCGGTTTTCTATAAAACCCGCTGTAAGTGAGCTACGCCTACGCTATTTTTAATATAACTTTTATTTAATTATAGTAACGTTATTAGGAACTTATAATAAATACTTGGGCTATTATTATGGGTTATATAAGTATTTTTTTGACGCTTATATAATAATAATAATAATAGCTAGACTATTAATTAGTCTCGACGAATAATAAACTAAACTCTAGTGGTAATAATACTAGGTTTCGTCGAAGAAAAATTCTTTTTAAGAAGCGAAGCGCTGTCTGAGTTCGGAATCACCACCTTTTCCGGTGAGTGCATAGTTACCTTCAACTTACACATAGATATGAAGTATTTTATATAAATTACGTGCTATGTGTGCATATTATCTGAATACTTGCTATCTATGCTAGATGAACGTTGTTATACATGTTTTCAATGATTTAAACTGTATATGTATTTTATATCTACGAAAATGTTGGGGTAAAACATGGGTAGATGTAATAGGTGATGTGTGATAAAATGATGAGAGGCCTCGATGTTGTTGTTGTTGATCCAGTCATCTAGCGGAGTATAGATGACGACCACGGACTCTTCTAGACAGTCCAGTGGAACACTAGCAGGTTCGCAACTTGTAGGTGTTGTGAACGATGTGTTCACCGGTGTACTCCATCCCCCACATGGTTGCCTATTAGGACATTTATTGCTGAGGAATCCCCTTAGCAGTAGTGTCCGTCCCGATGATAATCCTTAGGCTAGGTCCCTTATGATAGGTGTTTAGGGACGTAAAGTGAGGATAACGGGAACGGGTAATCGGGTTATTGTTGATTGATGAAATTAATAAACTTATTTATTGTGGGTTGAAAACCCTATGTGCTCACCAGGCTCCCAAGCCTGACCCACTCAGTTTTATGTATTACAGGTAGTGGCGCATGAGCATAGGTGTGATGTTTTGGACGAGGGATTACGGATATAGACCTGTAGATATGAAATAATGTAGTAAGGCTTATATTGTACTGTTTATACTTTTGATCTGTACGAACATGACATCCCGAGTCTTTTAATGAATACATTTCTATGGAAATGCTTTTGATAAATCTTTATCATATTATTGTTTTGGGACAAATTCCGCAAACCATTTATTAAAAGATAACTCTGATTTTGAAATAAAGTATAAACAAAACCGGTCTTTTCTGGCCGTGATTTTGGGGATGTCACACACTGCCACCCGACACGGCGGCCGGTGGCGGCAGGAAGCGGCAGCCACCACCCTAAGGTGGTGGTTTTCAATTTCATTTCATTATACTTTAGCTAATTACACTTTACAATGCCTTAACCAAAAATAAACACATGCTAACTACATTAAACACACACAAACCACCTTGAGGTGGCCGACGGTGGTGCATAGCGGCAGCCACCACCTCACGGCGGTGGTGGTGGCTGTTTTCAGTTTTCCGACCAAATGAAATCACCCATCACACACACCCATATGCATTTCTGCTTGCAAAACGAATCCAACACCCACCTGTGGTGGGTGGCGACGGCAGCAACACTCTAGTGGCAATCAACGGCGGATTGCAGCAACAGCAAGGAAATGGCCACCATGGTGGGAAGCCATGGTGGTTCCCACGTTTTTCCGGCCAACAGAAGGCATACGCACACACTAACACAAGTCAAGCAAGAGGAACACACCCAATCACAGCCACCCCCACGGTGGCTCACGACAGTCGGAAAGAAACGCCATCCACAGTCGCACCCGCTGCTCGATAAGGCGGTGGCGGCGATATCTTGACGACAGAAGAAGAAGAAGAGACGAAGTGGCGGCGTAGCAGCAACACAGAATGGAGCGGAGAGGAGAGGAGATCCGTCGGCGGGAGCAGTGGAGGAAGAACCAAACGACAGCGATGGTGGCCTCCGACTTCATCATCTGTGGCGACGGTTGAGAAAACGACATCAGCCCCGATGTCGAGCTCAATCCCTTCGTCGGAGTCGTGATGGCAGTCGCTCTTGGCTCACTGAAGTGTTACGGAGGCGACGCCGGAGGTGATAGAAGGAGGGGTGACGGCTGGAGGGAGGTGGGGTGACGGCTGCACATAAGGGGGGCGTTTAGGGTTTGCTAACCGGTGAAGCAAGTTTTTATACCCGAGGCTACTAAACATTATGCCATAACGACATAAACAGTCCCTCCTTCCCAAAATATATTCAAATTAAATCCTGATGATGGTATTTTAGACCCTTAAACTTTCAATTATGACTTTTTAACCCCCGTAACTAACTTCTTGCCACACTATTCCGCTTTTAGGGCTATTATGTATTTATTACTTTACTTATTTAATAAATAAATAAACGGGTATTACAATAACTGTAGAGGAGGATTTTCCACCGGGTCCCCCACAAGTTCGTGCTGGATCATTTTGGTCTCGTGTCTGTCATTTGTTTCACCATTTAATGGGGCGTACTCAATATCGAAGAAGAAAAGATGTCAAAGCGAAGTTTCTGGATTTGAAAATGAAGGTGAAAGAATTTCAACGTATTTACAACGAGTTGGATAACGAACATGCAAATACGGAGGAAGACATTCTACGACAGGTGGCTTTGGAACTATACCGTTTTGAATATGATGGTAGCGAGTTTACCCACTTAGATGCATGGAATCTTTTAAAGAATGTTCTCTTATTTTTAATATGCATGTTGGTTAAGGTAATGGATTTTCGTTATATAAGTTGCTTGTTGTTGTATGTGTATAGTCGTCATTATTTAATAAACGTCCATTTCTTTTAATGTATGTTGTTTCCTCAATAGCCAATACATAATACGACATAAATTAAATAACTAATACATAATACACCATAAAATATGAATGAGGTACATAAATAACTAATACATAATACGACATAAAATATAAACAGGTTTAACGGATAACTAATACGTAACACGACACTAAAATAAAAACAGGGAACATAAAAAACTAATACATAATACTACATAAAATATAAAGGTGCTACATGAATAACTACTGCATTGAGGGAGGTAACAGGATCACCGTTTCATTTGGTATTTCCCAATGTACATGTGATGGTATAGTATTCACCAACTCAGATCCATATGCAAGTCGATACACATAACTAGTGAACTTGTAATCAACCATTCTGTTAATGGATTCAAATGTACGGGTTCTTAGACATGCTATAGCGTGGGCACATGGTATACCGCTTTTTTGCCATTTACCACAACTACATACCCTTCGTTCAAGTTGTACGTTGGTGGTGGCAAAATCGTCATCGACTTGATATGTATCCCCATACAAACGTCTTGCATTCCAATTATAAGACTTGTTGACACATTTTTGAACCTTACTCTCAACGTAAGGGGTCAACCCACCAGAAAACCTCCCTGTAAAATTTGATATTTTAATAAAAATAATAGCATATTAAAAAAACTAAATATAACAATCTCCCTTACCCGCCACGTCGGCCCGTTCAGCATAGTTTGATTGTATCGACGTGGTGATTAACTCAATTATCGTTGTTACAGGAAACTCACGTCTGGATATAATTTGCAGAATTTCAGGGACGTCAATCGATTTAACATTGTAGCGTATTTTTGGGAAAAATGCTCGTGTCCATTTTGAAATCGGTATATCGTCAAGCCAGTAAATTGGACTCCTAAGCAAGGAAAAGAAAGGTGATTTCCTACATGCAGTTTGCAACCTTTCCAAACACAAGTAAAAATCATCAACGCTATATGCATTGCATGACTTCCAAAACAACGATTCAACTTCCGTATTGTTATGTCCCACAGAGTCACGTATCTTTCGAGCTATATCTTTAGGACAATATCCATTATAGGAATCCGGGTAGGCACTCTGAACACCAAATTCTATTTTATCACACAGGTTGCTTATGAAACCAACCCCTAAGTCCTCACCTAAACAATCTTTTAACCTCATCATGAACCATCTCCATGATTCTTCACACTCTAAGGTTCCCAAACTAATTACTAAGAGTAGTGGTTCATGATTTCCATCTAAAGCCACTGCGAAATACATTGTTGTCAGATAGCTCCCAATAAGGGGTAAATAACCCACATATATCAGCGGTATCATGCACCTAAGGAAGGTACGAATCTACATAAAAACGAACACATATTAGTGATGAGTAAAAACTAATCGAGATACATTACCATGAAATATTATATAACTCAATAAAAGAAGTATGTTATACCACGCAACCTAAAGCCACAAAACAGAGTTGAAAGCGGTTGGTATCGGTTTTCTTGATGGCTGTGAAGGTATTAGGATTTGTTCTTTGAAGGTTATGCAAGAAAATTGGTAGTTGAGAAAAGCTTCTTTCGATGTAAGTACTCATTTTCAAAACCGATGAAAGTGCTCTACAATCATCACACAAATGCAACATCAATAAAATGAGATTATAAATAGAAAATATTGTATCTCTACTGTTCACAATTCATAGTTTAACCTTTTAAATTCATAGTCAAACCAGTTCATTTCATAGTCAAATTTCACTGACCGACATGACAATACTACAGAACGTACTTGTCTGGATTTCGTAGTTCAACTTTTTGAATTTATAGTCAAACCAGTTCATTTCATAGTCAAATTTCACTGACCGACAAGACAATACTACAGAATGTACTTGTCTGGATTTCGCAGTTCAACTTTTTGAATTCATAGTCAAACCAGTTCATTTGATAGTCAAAAAGAATTAACTGTAATATGATTTCTTCTATAAAAGGGTGTCACTCGGTATGAAAAATGTATCTGTCAAAGCAACTCCTATTTATAAGAAAAACAAGGCTAATGGCATACTGCAATTGCGGAGGAGAACGTATCGTTAGGATTTCGGGAACATCTAAAAACCCAGGAATATTGTTTTACGCTTGCCCATATTTGGTATCATGTTGTTAACGTCATTCAAATTTAAACCCTCGTGTCTACATGACAAACAATTAATTTCTTACTGTCAATGTTAAATTTAACAGGGACCAAAATGCGGGTTTATTAGTTGGGTTGATGAAGAGAAGGATCAATCATCTATGGTAATAGCTAAAGTAGCTAACTCTAATAAGCTCTTTCAATCAGAAAATAAGAAGTTGAAGATAGCGTTGATTTGTAGTTGGGTGTTGTTCTTGGCAGTTCTTGTTTACAAGTTGTAAGCTTTTTAATATTGTTTTTATGGTTTTGAAGTTGTTAGGTCAATAAATTGTTGTATTTGTACTTACGTTTACAACAGTCTACTTGTAACGTTAAAACAAATGTTGTAGTCGTTCTTATGTTGTATGTATTCATAAGTTATTAGTAGGTCATTAATTTGTTGTAATTGTCGTAACGTTAAATTTTTTGCCATCCGTTCACGAAACTGAAAAAATAAACTAATAATCATATCCAACATTAATTTAGATATACAATTATATAATCCAACTACATAGGACCAAGACTAGACCCCCAAAAAAATTTTGCTATCCGTTGACGGAACTCTAAAGCTGCGGTCTTTGGGTCAATAAGAACACGTATTGGTTGACCTGAAACGAATCGCTCCATAAACATACAAACAAAAACACCGCAATCTCCTAAATGACTACTTTGTTGGGGAACATTTTCTTCATAAATGAATTGCATATTCAATGGAATCCTTGGGGTGTTCCTCCGGGCCCAATACTTAATCTTGTCCAAATAATTTGCCACCCGACGTTCAAATTTGGAAAAGATTCCTTCAGAGTAGAATTTTTCATAAGCCGCTCTACCAAGACTGTCATAAATATGGACTTCCATTGATGCTAATCATAGTTCCCCAAATAGCCAATGATTAGGGGATGAATGAATCGGCAATAAGACCTGTATAAGGATCATAAAATAAAATTATGTTTTTTTACATCACAATACAAAAACATAACAAAAATAACGATATTATTTTCAATATAAACAATTAAGTTTACCGTATCAACATCCCACCAAGCAACCATGAAGTCGGGGTATGTAGCTATACCAGACATAAACGCCCTCCAGTCCTGTCCTTCTTCCAAAGCATGAGAAACAAAAAAAATTGGAGGCATTATTGTATGCCGGTCGCTTTTAAACCGTCTCTTCATTAATAGTCGGTACCAAATGGTTATATGCTGCACACATGATACTTTTGTTATTGACTAAAAAACAATTAACTTTTAAAATAATAAATTAACAATTAATTTACCGATGACTCCAACCATCCGTCGTGTGTATGCCCAAACAATGAGCTCCAAAAATCTCTATCTAACACGAAATTTAACAAACGATGCTGGACATCATATGAATGAAATAAATAATTTTGAATGACAACCTCACCGCCTGCTACGTAAGGGTGCAGGCGCAACATGGAGAAGTCATGAGCAACACCAAAAACTGGAGGAGGAACGGGGCTTGTTGATTTGATATCAACCTTCTTTTTTGTTCTTCTTTTTGGCTTCGGTGTCGTGTGCAACTAAAATCAATATTCAAATGTTTAAATCTATATCTTTCAGATAATTCACATAAATATAAAATCATGAGTTTATAAATAAAACGAATACCTCGGTGTAAGGAGTGCACAAATATTGTGATGGTTTTCGAGTCCTCATTTTATCGTGTGGAACTTCTTTGCCATCATACTCATCAAAATAATCTACAACTGCCGTAATTCTTATTGCATCTTCGTCCGGCACCTAATTTAATAACCAATAATCTCTAATTATAAATAAGTTTCAATATACTAAAAACAAAATATAATTTAATGTAAGTATAAGAACCTCTTTAGCTTCACTATAATCATTTACGTCAAACACCTCATCATCAAATTTGTTCCCCGTATTGTCATTCCTCTCCTCCGACTCCTACATTAAAAATAAAACTTTATACTTAATAACGAAATACACATAATTTAATAAGCAATAATATCTAATTAAATAAATTATTTAATCTACTAAAAACAAAATATAAATTAATGTAACTATAAGAACCTCTTTAAATTCAGTATAATCATTTACATCAAACACATCATCATCAAATTTGTTCCCCGCATAGTCATTCCTCTCCTCCAACACCTACATTAAAAATATAATTTTTTACTTAATAACGAAAGACACATTATTAAAAAGTAATTATTAAAATCGTAAAGGTAATATCTATAACAACCTTGTCGTCTTGAATATCACCAAATACATTTTCAGTTGTATTGTTTTTATTCAACACTTCATCTTGCACAACCTATATTTTCAAATATAAAATATGAACACAGGTATTCGTATTTGTTAATAAAATTTAAAAAATAATGTAGCGTGTAACTAACCTGTTCATCATAATTTCTTTGTGACACTATCGGATCATCAAAAGCAATGTCGTTCCAAAATTGTTCAGTATTCACTTCTTCACCAAAAAACTCTGTAGGTTGTCGGTTCATAAACACATGCTGCTCCAGTGCATGTAGCCGTTTCAACACCTCGTCTAACTTGTGTTTTCCACTGCCCCTACCTCTACCATGAGAGCGACCACTGGACGACATACTAGACGAAGATTCGTCTTGTCTCCTAAAATGGTCCCGTACTGGGGATGGAACTGCTTTCCCTTCACCATATACATACTTTTGAAATGACATATAATAACAAGATGTCATCTCACCATCACCCGGTAACATGTTTTGTCTTGGTGGTAGACCCTCCTAAAAAATTAAACATATTAAAAATGTATATAAAAGTATAATAATCAAGTTTATTAATAATAAACGAAAAATTTATAAACCTGCATCTTTGACCAAATCTTGTTCACGTCAACCCATTTTAATTTTTTAGTTCCACTTCATCGTTTCATCCGAGGCAAGTCTTTATTTTTTTTCAACACAAATCCACATGCGCGAACAGCCGGAATCATCTCATATATCCATATCTACAATTTTTTATAATTACAGTAATAAAAGTTAAAATTAAAATAAAAAACTTAACAATAAAACAATTTAAATATTAGAATATTTTTATACTCTAATTGGAGCCGTAAATCCTGATACGGAGTACTTTAAAGTTTGACCACGCTCAGAAAGTGATAAATAATGATGTATTTTGTTCCATGTATCCTCAAGGTCAACATAAGTAAAATCACAAAGATAGCTACCTCAAGCGAAACTAACAAAACAAAAAAACAATATTAGTTTTTATATAAATTATAACTTTAATAAAATATAACTTTTAACTTAAACAAAATATACCTGTTCCAGATATCCAAATTCTCAGCAAAAAAAAACCAATCTTGTGGCACCCGATCATTAACTTCTTTACCCATAAAACCTTCACACAGAATGTATATCAAACATACTCTAACTGCATCAACGTCGTCAAGTGCTACGAATGTTCGATTTAAAATTAAACGTTTAAGGTCGCCGATTTTCACCGAACTATTGGTATGGTCCGGAAATAGCCGTTCACGCAATAAACATCTTTTTTTACTGCTTAATAATTTTTCCGATCCTTTTTTCCCAATGTTTTTTGGATACTCCCCAAAATTGAAGCCGGTTATCAAACAAAACTCTTCCGGCCCATAAACCATTTTCGTATTGCCTACTCGAAAATATAATCGTTTTATTCCATATGGAGATAAAACAGGGTCCGACCGGATCTGATGAAGGAACATTTTATGGAACAACAATGCGTCCCCTTGTAAACGAGGGACATCAATAAAATAACCAAATATGGTATTTCTGAAAATGGCACGTCTGACATCATCTAAAACTTCAAATACTTCCCATATGTTACCGCCAGAACCTTTTAAGTTCTCAAACGCTTTCACATTGATAAAACTAAAGTCATGCTGCAAAAGAAACACAAAAACAAATTAGATAACTAAAAAATATTTTGTTTTTAAAATATATGATTACGAACTGCAATACATAAACAATTAGTAATGCAAATACTATTTCTTAATTAATAATTATTTTTATATTTCCGATAAAAAACAATAACATACACATATATAAACAATTTTCCAAGTTATACAACAAATATATTTACGATAAAAAAACAATATCATACATAATTATATAAACATTTTATTAAACATATTTTCAACTTAAACGACAAATATATAAATGACAAATTTTCAACTTAAACGACAAATACATAAACATTTTTTATCTTTCTAATCATATAAACAAACAATTTTTCAAATAAAACGACAACCAAATTAACAATTTTGCAAGTTATACGACAACAATTGTTCAACTTATACGACAAACACAACCAATTTCTAACAATATATATACGATAAATTTTCAACTTATACAAATGCTATACTTATAAAACAAATATATATACAAACGACTATTTTGCACATACTATAATTTAACTATTTTTCACTTTATATAAACAATTATACGATAAAAATATACAAGTTTTCAGGTTATACAACAACTAAACAAACAACAAAAATAACAAATTCTAAACATTATCTACGCAATCTCTACTTGTACATTCAAACAAACACTAACAAAATACCATTTAAGCTTCAAGTATACTAAAGAAATATTAAAACTATCAAAATACAACAAAATTACCCTTTTTAACACTAAATAATACAATAAATGATAACAAAAAAAAAAAGCTTAAACATTTAAAGAGTTAAAATCTAACCATATTCGCCGGATTGTTGACATAATCCTCCATTTTCTTCAAAAACTAGCCAAAATCGCGAAAATAGCCCAAAGATAGAGAGAGTTTTTGTGTAGAGAATGGTGAAAATGGAGAAAAAAAACGTTTATATACCGAAATAGTGGGGATTTCGCAGATGGAGTCTCAATTTCGCTGATGGAGTAAGCCATCTGCGAAAGTACAAGCAGCTAAAGCACAGTTGTGCTTTAGCTGCTTGTACTTTCGCAGATGGCATGTTGATTTCGCAGTTGGGGCATTTCCATCTGCGAAATCGTTGGCTATTTTTGTAATTTCGATATTTTTTGGCTATTTTTGTAATGTAATTAGTGTAAATGACTATTTTTGTCATTTTCTTTATAATAAATCGTTTACTACATTGGTCTAACAATTAAACATATAATTTTAATTAATTTATTTTTTGCATGTTTTTTTTTCTTCATAATTTGCACTTATTTCATATTTCAAATTCAAATAAACTTTTCATTAATCGCTCCTCTTTAACATTATGTTTTAATTAACCCGTATAATATACGGGTTTCACAACTAGTATTACATAAATAAAAACTACGATTTAAGCCTCTAACTTCCAAATATTGGTTAGTTTAACAAAGATACACCTAATCGTAAAAATCTCAATCATCACTTTGGAAAACCATATGTCCAAGCATCCCCATAATATTTTTACATTTGGCTAGCAACAATCCAAATAGTTCTCTTAAGTTTCTGACCTAAAAACAATTATTAGACATTTCTTGTTCTATAACCAACACTCTTGATATTATTTGAGTTGCACTAATTTCAAACATTTTGAACCTTAGTAACCAACACATTAAACCATCAAGATAGATTCAGATTCAGATAGTGTAATCAGATCCACAAACCATCAAGATAGATTCAGATTCAGATAGTGTAATCAGATCCACAAACCATCAAGATAGATTCAGATTCAGATAGTGTAATCAGACCACTCTGATATAAACGAAGTATGATCCATAGACATCCCCGGACATTCATCAAGCTTCGACGCCTCCTTCCCTTCCACCACCCTCGCCGAATTCCCAACCGCAGTGGCACGTGGCGGCACTTCAATCAGAACCACCGAACCCGCACCAATCTTTGCTCCGTCACCAATCTTCACGTTCCCCAAAATCGTCGCCCCGGCACCAATCAACACCCCGTCTCCGATCTTAGGGTGGCGGTATCCGCCAGCTTTTCCGGTGCCTCCGAGAGTGACGTGGTGGAGCATTGAAACATTGTCGCCAATAACTGCGCTCTCACCCACAACGACACTGTCGCGTGGTCGAACAATATTCCCTTCCCAAGCTTAGCACCCGGGTGGATGTCAATTGCAAAGACATCGGAGATCCGGGATTGAAGAGCTAGGGCGAGTGGTTTCCGGGATTGAGTCCATAGTTTATGAGACACCCGATGAGCCTAATCAAATGAGAAAAACAAGTCATTAACAAAGGGGCTGGGATAATGTGTCGACATAATAATATGCATCGATGCTCCTTGGCAAACTGTTGTGGTCAGCTAAAAGGTAACTGGACAAATATATATTTTTTTCTTTTAGAATGTAGTATATTTTTGAATACTTCTCTAATCATAAACGAGTAATCTGTAAACGAATTTGTTATTTTTCAATCGTCATACACATATTTTAATTTAATACAACAATAGTAAACCACAAAAATGAAAGTGCTTCACTTAGATAATCACAATCTGAAAGAAAAAGTTGATTTCGGTTCTTTGCTGTTAACCCCTATATAACTAATCATAATCTTTTAAAGTACTCTAATTGAACTTTTACAAAAAAAAATGTAATAAAGTCCCTGAAGTTTGGCTCTGTAACGAAAAGTCATCCTTTTTTGGTGCAATTTAGATCAAAAAACCGGTAAACAATCCTTGTTCTGGGCTAATGTCGTTTTTCAAGGTTTTCTGAAAATTTAAGGACTAGTCTGAAAATAAACAATAAATATGGTTTTTCCGTTATGTTTAAAATTTAAGAACTTTTCTGAAAATTTTTCTATTTATATCTAAATTAACAAAGAAAAGTCATATTTATTCATTAATATATATATATATATATATATATATATATATATATATCATTTGAACTAAAAATTTCATTTTTATTTACTAAAAAATATAATAATGATAATTTATATATCATTTTTTTAGGTTTTTTTTGTCATTTCTTCAATAAATATTATAACTAAAATTATAATTGTATATATCATTTTCAACATATGTTTTTATAACAATAAAGGTAACATGTGTCCTACAAAATTCAACAACTCACTTTATTTATACCTACGACGTGAAAATTCAATAATAAAGGTAACATGTTTCATAAAAACGCATTTCATACGATAAATTTTCAAATCAATAAAGTCTTCTTAAATTATATATGATAACTAAAATCATTAAGATACCATTTGTATGAGTTTTCTTCGTTAATTTAGTAGATATAAAAAGAAAATTAATTTTTATTTTAAATTTAACCTTATTAACGAAAAAAACATTTCTGATTGTTTATTTTTAGAAAAATCCTTAAAATTTTATGAAACCGGGGTCAAGTGTTTTTTTTTTTTTTTTTTGCAATTGTTTACTAGTTTTTTTGAGATAAATTGCAACCAAAAAAAATCAAGGATGGTTTTTCCGTTAATAGAGCAAAAGTCTAGATACTTTATTGCAGATTTCACAAAAAAAAAAATGCAAAAAATATAGAAAGATAATCAACTTTAATCAATTTCTTTCACCAAAACAAAAGGGTAAAGTCTGTCAACTTTTGTTAAGGTCAAGAAACTTAAATAAGTAAAGTAACTTTCAACTATTTCTATTTCGGTCGACAGTTAGTAGTTCTAAATATTAGATAGACGCAATTAAGATAATTGTACATGTAGCTGGTTTGCCCGAGAGGTTAAGGGGGAAGACTTAAGATCTTCTGCACATAAGTGCGCATGGGTTCGAACCCCATAGCCAGCAATTACATTTATTTTTTTTATAGATTATTACAAGTAAAATCAAATGACCATTCATATTGTAAGTGGTTACATCATCAAACGAACATTCTAGATTATCGTTGATTAGTATGGATAAAAAAAAAAAAAAAAAAAAATCATACGTATGTTTCACTTAAATTGACATATTATTCAATGATGATATCTGGATTGGAAATAAATTCATACGTATGGATAAAAAATATCAGTATGTAAGATTGACATGCATAAATAAAAAATGTTGTATATAAATTAGTTTTTGTGAGATTTGGATTCAATTATGCGGCTGTAAAACAGCTCGAAAAAATCATTTTTGACAATTTATGTTGATTTTCTCATTATTGTTACTCAATCGTTGATAAATCCACATTTTTGTTGAAAATCAATGTTCATAAACATCACCACCAACCATTATAAACATCCATCTTGATTAGAGGTGTTTGAACAAGTTAAAACAAGTGACTATTTCTATTTGATTTACTACAACTTCAAATAAGAAAGTTATGTACAAAAATTATACCTACAATATGATTTATAACGAAATTGATTGTCATATCAAAATAACCCTTTGATCACTCATGCAGAACGGAAGTAACATGTTTAACACACATTTTAGAGTAAAACTGATAATTTTGCAAAAATAATTTAAGGTCACAAAAGGGTGCTTTGTTTCACGCCTATGATCTTCAACCCATCGTTGATTTTATTTGACGTCTATGATATAATTGATATTTCGTGGACATCGAGAAAAGAATTGTTGGACCTTCCCGCTTCAATTTGCTGAATACGTGAAGTGAACAACTCATTAACCTAAAAACGAAATATGGGTCATAAATGAACCTAAGGTACTATTATATATTGGATAAAAATTGGATCTGAGAGTGGATCATACTTTTTAACCCTTATAAGTTGTTATTTATAATAATTTATGATTTAAAATGGTATATTGTTTTATGTTTGCTAACTAAATTACCTTAGTTACCAAATTACGAGTTTCATCATTTTTTATTTTTGAACTATTATCATTTTTAGCTAATTTAAATAATAAGATCTCTATATCTAATAATTGAAATCGTATTGCTTTAATATTATCGACATGGTTGGCTTGACGAGTAGATGACAATAGATTAAGAGTTAAATCATTTCGCATTATCCTTTAAATTTACAATGTTTTGATATCGTTAAAATCGTATTTATGTGTTTATATATATATATATATATATATATATATATATATATATATATATATATATATATATATATATATATATATATATATATATATATATACATTGTATGGTTCTAAAAAAAATGCTTAATTCTACCATATTAATCATATCATACAAAGTTAAGTTGCAAACCACAATGCGTATAACAAGCTCCGGTACTTATATTTAAAAGTACTTATATTTAAAAGTTTTTTGTACTTCTTTTGATGGTTTTCTTTCATATTTGATCCATACTCATAACCAATTTATGCACATTATGAATATCAAGATCAAGCAAATTTAATTCACTTTTTTAAAACATCAAAACTTTATTGGTCACTTGTATTATTTACATATAAGAAGCCTAAAAAGGATTCTTCAACGCATATAAAATTTGATTGAGATATCCACATATTTTAAAATTAAACTTTTTTGTTCTTGGTGATTTATGTTGAGAGTATAATCTAGTATTATAGAAAAATATTTTGTTTTTTTTTATTTTATAAGTAATCTTATATTTTTTTTAAGAAAGCAAAAGTATTAATTCAATTGTATCCTATGCCCAAAATAGTGATATTGGTTACCATTTTCATTTGTAATAAGTTAAACATGCTCTTAAACAACCACTCCAATTATGTCAACATTTCTATTAAGTTTAAGAAATTATTATTATTATTTTTATAGAATTTATTATTAGAGTAAATTACACGAATGGTCCATATGGTTTAGGATAATTTGCATGTTTGGTCCCTAATTTATTTTTTTAACTCTGAAGGTTCCTATTGTTTGTTTTTGTTACGCGTATGGTCCCTGTCTTACTTAAAAAGACTATTTTTTCGTACATTTTTGAAAAAATTACAAAAATGGTCCCTGTGGTTTGTCAAAAGTAATAAACTTAATCCCTATCTATTTTTTTGATGCATTTGGCCATTGTGATTTGTAAAAGTTGCATTAGAGGTCCTTTTTCATAACACCATCAATTTGTAGGTGTTTGGGGTCATTAAGTTGGGGGTATATTCGTCTTTTTACGTTTGGCGCTCATTTAAGATGGATTAGGTAGTGATACGTCATTAACCTATCCTCATTAAGTAGAGTCTAAGAAACCCCCTTCATCCCCTCTTCACCTTAGCCTACTGATCATCTTGACGATCTTCATCCTTCATCCCTCCTATCCGATTTTAGGTTTTATCAACTAAAAATGGTACTTTGTATGTGGAATTTACGTGGTCCTCATACGATTGCACCTGACCTTGATAAAGATTACAGTAAGTTGTTTCATCTTTTGTTTGGTGTTTCTTGGTTTTATATATTCAAGGCTCGTCATTTTTCTTTTTCAGATGCTCACGATAATCTCTTCACTTTAAAGATACATCATGGTGGATTTTTTTCAAAGTTCCCAAGATGAAAGTACGTTGAGGGAAGGTTGGCATTCTATGACTTTGTTGACACTGATCTTTTTTCAGTTCATGATCTAAATGACATGATTCGTGAGATAGGGTATTCAGCGGATGGCACAATGTACTATCATTATATAATTCCTAATCTAGACTTCGATTTTGGATTGAAGGCTCAAGTAAATGATCAAGATGTTATATCTATGACTCAATTTGTCCCTCAAAACAGAGTGATTAATGTGTACTTTGAACATGGTTCTACAAGACTTCATACTTACTTCATGTCCCCAAGTAAAGTTGTTATTGAGCAACTGGATGATGATCCTTCTCCTGAGCTTAATAGGATTAGGCCTAAGAAAAAGGGAATTGGTTCGTGTAGGAAGAAATTAGACATGAATGTCCCACTTAAAGAATCAGCTAATCAAGCTCAGAAAGAAGATGGTGTGTATGATTTTTCCATGTCCCTAGTTCCTTTTGAGCCAAACAAGCAAGACATTGTTAACGAGTTTAAGGACAATTCGTATTTCCCTGTACCAAAAGAAACTGATACAATGCAAGAAATTACAATTGATATTAATTGTTAGAGTCATAGGGAAATGCTAGATGATTTTGAGCCTTTTAGTAGTGATGGATATCAGAATATGGGTGAGTTTGAAAGAGAGATTGAAGCTGAAGAAGAACGGGACGAAGAAGATGAACAAGGTCATACAGAGGATTCAAAAGATGATTTAGAAGAGCATACGGAAGAAGATGATGATTCTGACTACATTGTTGACCCAAAAGCTATTTTAGATGATTGGAAGGTTGATATGAGAGAGTTTCATAGTTGTGTGGATGAGGTTGAATGGTTTGGACAAGGTCCAAACATAGAATTAGATTTAAATCGAGATGATTATTTAGGTGTGATCAACAATGATGACTTTGAAAGTGCATGATATGAGGAATACCTAAGGAAGAGAGTGTTAAAAAAACCTGAACAAGAACGTGCCTTGTTCTTCTGGGGTAGTTCATGTTACACCATTTTTTGTGGGCTAAGCTTTTAAAACCAAAAAAGATATACAAAGTCACGTGAAGATGCTTTCAATAAAAACAAGGAGGGCCCTACACATGGCAAAAAAATGAAAATTTGAGAGTAAGAGTCAAGTGTAAAGGGGTGGTTCCAGATTCCACTGTAAGTAAAGCCACATCAAAGGGCAAAACTGTAATTTCACAAAAAAATTCTTTTCCTTTTGCTATTCAGATATCTAGATCTACGGAAGAGGAACAATGGTTGGTGAAGACAATTGTTGATGAGCATTTATGCTTACAAAGTAGAAATGTGAAGGAATGTACATCTAGATATCTTGCAAGCATTATTCTCCAAAAAGTGGATTCTAACCATCGCATCCCAGTAACAGCCTTACAAGAAGAGCTTCGAATGGATTTGGAATTAAGCATATCAAGAATGAAGGTGTTCAGGGCTAAATCAATTGCAAAGGAACAACTGTATGGTGACTACGAAAGGCAATATAATTTGTTGAGAGATTACTGTTTGGAGTTACAAACCAATAACCCAGGTACAACAATGAAGCTAGAAGTGTGTAATGAACCAAATCCTAACGTTCAAACTCGTATTTTCAAGAGGACATACATTTGTCTTGGAGCAATTAAGTTGGGGTTCAAATATGGAAAAAGGGAATTATTAGGATTGGATGGATGTTTCTTGAAAGGACCACACCCTGGACAAATTCTAACAGCTGTAGGTCTTGATTCCAACAATGGAATATATCCACTAGCTTATGCAGTTGTGGAAGCTGAGACAACAAGTTCATGGACATGGTTCTTAGAATGCCTTGGTGATGATTTGGATTTGGATGCATCATGCAACTTCACTTTTGTATCTGACATACAAAAGGTATGAATACATATAACATAAGTATATTTTAAAGCTTGTAACAATACTAACTATAAATTACATTGTATGTAGGGCATAATACCTGCAATAGCAAAAGTGTTTCCAAATGCAGAGCATAGATGGTGTTTGAGACATATACATGAAAACATGAAGTTGCAATAATAAGGATTAACTCCAAAACCGTAATAGGTTCGAATCAGGGGGCAGCAGAGCAGTTCGATTTTGCTACATCTGATTTTCGATTTGTTGGGTTTTCACAAAATCGCAATAGGCTCCAAAAACATAACAACCAATCACTTCGTATTCTATGGGTTAAAGTTGTTAACAGTTAGGGGTTTTCTCAAAACCTTCATGTTTTGGGTTTTTGATTTGCTTTGTCTGCATTCAAATTTTTGGTTTCTGGAATATCTAGTTTATCAACAAGGGAAAGAGTGGGGGTGGGGGGTGGGGGGGAGAGAGGGGGGTGGGGGTCCGAGTTTGGTGGGGTAGAGATATGGTGGGATTTTTTTTATTTTTTTTAATTCTCGAAATATAGAAATAAATATTATAAAATATAAAAAAGAAATTCAAAAGGGTATGATAGTCTTTTCACATTTGTAAGGGACCAAATCCACAAGAAAATTTTCATTTTGGACTAATGGTGCAAGTTGAAATATTTTTGAACCTCATCCACAGTTTTTGACAAACCACAAGGACCAAATTTATAGTTTTGTCTTTTATATTCATAAACTAATATTTACCATGAGGTGATTGGGGTTGTTTTAAAATAATTTTTGGTTTTTAATTTTTTTAAATGTTTAAAAAAAAAGTCAAAACGTGTCTGGATTGTTCAAAATTCTTTTGGAAATGACTTTTGGAAAAAAGAAAATAAGAAGTTTCTAAAATTCATAAAAACATGATTTTTTATGATTTTTTTTGTTTTACCTATAAAAGTTAAATCAAAAGTCTTTTTGCCAATCAAAACAAATTTTAAAAACCTTTTTTTTTTTTTTTTGCTAAAAGTCATTTTACAAAAAATACTTCTACAAAAAGAAGTTTTGATGTTCAAAAATAATCCCAAACACCCTCTAAGTTGATTATCAATTTATTATGTATAAAACCAGAATTAACTTCTAAAAATGAATTTCTTGTTTAATCAATTTCTTCAATATCAATTTCATTGAAACTTAAAAATTATCAAAGAAAAGCTTTGAACTTTGTAAAAGGTTTTATTTGAGTTATGTCATTCAATAAAACCGAATTTGATTCTTAAAATATTTTTATAAGATGATCATGTTTGAAAAAAAAAATATAGTTGATTTTTGTAAATAATATATATATATATATATATATATATATATATATATATATATATATATATATATATATAAGTTTATATGAAATTGACTTATAAAAGAAATTATTTTTTTGTTTTGTTCAAATTTGGGTAACGAACTTGTAGGAAGTGTTTACATATGACCATTTTAACAAGCATTAACAAGTTACAGTCGGCCATAATGATCATATGTGAACACTTCAAGAAGTTTCTTTACTGATATATATACAAAAGAAAAGAAATTACTTAAATATAAATAAAACGAAAAAGAAATTATCTAGATAATTCAATTTGCATTTTTTATTTTACCTTCTAATTTTGATTTGGTATAAAAATTTAACCTAAATGGTAAATATTTTTAATACTATACCATTGTGGTGAATAATTGTTTTTAAATACACTAATCTGGCTTAAAAAAACTTAACGTTTGACAAAGAAAAACACACATCATCATTTTATAAAATTTTGTTGTTTAAGATATTAAATATACAATTAAAATTTACTAGAGACTAAAAATATCACATGTAAAGAGTAATAACTTGAAATAAAATGCAGTTTTCAATGAAATTTGATCCATATATTACAAGAATTTTAAAATGCAAAAATAAAATTAATATATATATATATATATATATATATATATATATATATATATATATATATATACATATATATATGGTTATTTGATAATTATGCTATCAAAAATGACTCGTAACTTAACCAATTTAAATGTTCATTATTCTTATAAATATTTTGTTTTAAAGAAATTTAACTGAATCTATTAATATTACAAATATTGTGATTGACCGTCTTAATAAAAAGAAAATTTGAATTATTAGGGTAATTATATTTTCGTTTTGTTTATATTTTCGTAACTTTTTTTTATACATAACTGCCTAACGAATTTGTTTGAAGTGTTGAAATATGATCATTATGATCGGCTATGACCGGTTGTAACTTGCTACAGCCGATCATAATGGTCATATGTAGGGCTATAAACAAACCAAACGAACACGAACGAACAAATGTTTGTCTATGTTTGTTCGTTTAAGTTAGTCGAACAAACGAACAAACACAAACAGATAAACGAACGATTTTTCTTGTATATGTTCGTTTATTTAACAAATTACCGTGTTCGTGTTCTTTTGTTTATGTATGTGTAAATGAACAAAGATAAACAAACACAATTGAGTGTATATGAACATAAACGAACATATAATAAAATAATATAATAAAAAAAAATTTGAACATAAATGAATATAAAGAAACTTAAACGAACATAAATGAACGTAAAAAAAAAGATTATAAACGAATGTTCACGAACATAAATAAACGAACATGACCATTGTTCATGTTCGTTCTTTTAACTAAACGAATGAGAATTTTTGTTTTGTGTTCGTTTATTGATTAAATAAACGAACTTCCCATCGCACGGTTCACGAATGGTTCGCCGAACTTTTAGTTCGTTTACAACCCTAGTTATATGTGAATACTTCCAAAAAGTTCGTTACCTATATGTGTAAAAAAAATTACCTAAACATAAAAGAACAAAAAAATAATTACTATGATAAGTTAAATTTCCTGAGTTTATTCAACTATCTATAACTTTATCTACTAGCTATTCCATTCAATGGTTTTAAATATGTTTAACAACCAACTTTTAAGTACTGTTAATTTCTATCATTTAAGGAAAAAACTTAAATTAAAGAAAAGTTTTGTTTGGAAATATGTTAGTTTTTAACAAACAATAATTAGGATAGCTAGAACTTTTGTCTTTTACTTTTAGTATAATTTTACGGATTTTAAGGATTAATTTCACCAAACAATATTACATAAATAAAAACTACGATTTAAGCCTCTAACTTCCAAATATTGGTTAATTTAACAAAGATACACCTAATATTTTTACTTTGGAAAAACATATGTCCAAGCATCCCCATAATATTTTTACATTTGGCTAGCAACAATCCAAATAGTTCTCTTAAGTTCCTGACCTAAAAATAATTATTAGACATTTCTTCTTCTATAATAAACACTCTTGATGTTATTTAAGTTGCACTAATTTCAAACATTTTGAACCTTATTAACCAACACATTAACACCACTCAGACAAATCCAAAAACCATCAAGACAGATTCAGATTCAGATAGTGTAATCAGACCACTCTGATATAAACGAAGTATGATCCATAGACATCCCCGGACATTCATCAAGCTTCGACGCCTCCTTCCCTTCCACCACCCTCGCCGGATTCCCAACCGCAGTGGCACGTGGCGGCACTTCAATCAGAACCACCGAACCCGCACCAATCTTTGCTCCGTCACCAATCTTCACGTTCCCCAAAATCGTCGCCCCGGCACCAATCAACACCCCGTCTCCGATCTTCGGGTGGCGGTCTCCGCCTGCTTTTCCGGTCCCTCCGAGAGTGACGTGGTGGAGCATTGAAACATTGTCGCCAATAACTGCGGTCTCACCCACAACGACACCTGTCGCGTGGTCGAACAATATTCCCTTCCCGAGCTTAGCACCCGGGTGGATGTCAATTGCAAAGACATCGGAGATCCGGGATTGAAGAGCTAGGGCAAGTGGTTTCCGGGATTGAGTCCATAGTTTATGAGACACTCGATGAGCCTAATCAAATGAGAAAAACAATTTGTTAACAAAAAGTAGGTGCATGTATCCCGGAGGTCAAAATTAGTCATGGGATAATGTGTCGACATAATAATATGCATTGATGCTGAGTAATCTGTGAACGAAAGTGTTATTTTTGAATCGGCATACACATATTTTAATTTAATACAACAATAGTAAACCACAAAAATGAAAGTGCTTCACTTAGATAATCACAATCTGAAAGAAAAAGTTGATTTCGGTTCTTTGCTTTTAACCCCTGTATAACTAATCATAATCTCTTAAAGTACTCTAATTGAACTTTTACTAAAAAAAATGTAATAAAGTCCTGAAATTTGGCTCTATTAACGAAAACTCATCTCCGAATTTTCTTTTTTGGTGCAATTTAGACCGGTAAACACTTGAAAAAAAAAAATTATTTTCCGGGCTAATGTCGTTTTTCAAGGTTTTTCTGAAAATTTGAAGGATTAGTCTGAAAATAAACAATCAAATATGGTTTTTTCGTTAATAGGGTTAAAGTTTAAGGATTTTTCTGAAAATTTTTCTATTTATATCTATTAAATTAATGAAGAAAAGTCGTATTTATTCATTATATATATATATATATATATATATATATATATATATATATATATATATATCATTTTCACTAAAAAATTCATTTTTATTTATTAAAAAAATATAATAATGATAATTTATATATATATATATATATATATATATATATATATATATATATATATATATATATATATATATATCAGTTTTTAGGGTTTTTTTTGTTTTTTTTTTTGCCATTTCTTCAATAAATATTATAACTAAAATCATAACTATATATCATTTTTAACATATGTTTATATAAAAATAAATGTAACATGTTTCCTAAAAAATTCAACAAGTCACTTTATTTACACCTACTACGTGGAAATTCAATAATAAAGGTAACATGTGTCATAAAAACGCACCATACGACAAATTTTCAGATCAATAAAGTCTCTTAATTTATATATGATAACTAAAATCATTAAGATATCATTTGTATTAGTTTTCTTCACTAATCTAGTAGATATACAAAGAAAATTTAAAAAAAAAAAAGTTCTTAAAATTTAACCATATTAACGAAAAAACCATTTCTGATTGTTTATTTTCAGAAAAATCCTTAAAATTTTATGAAACCAACATTAGCCAGGGACAAACGGTTTTTTTTTTGAAATTGCTTACCGGTTTTTTGGGATAAAGTGCAAAGAAAAAAAAAATGGAGGATGGTTTTTCCATTAATAGAGCCAAAGTTGAGAGACTTTATCGCAGATTTCACAAAAAGAAAATGCAAAAAATATAGAAAGATAATCAACTTTAATCAATTTCTTTCACCAAAACAAAAGGGTAAAGTCTGTCAACTTTTGTTAAGGTCAAGAAACTTAAATAAGTAAAGTAACTTTCAACTATTTCTATTTCGGTCGACAGTTAGTAGTTCTAAATATTAGATAGACGCAATTAAGATAATTGTACATGTAGCTGGTTTGCCCGAGAGGTTAAGGGGGAAGACTTAAGATCTTCTGCACATAAGTGCGCATGGGTTCGAACCCCATAGCCAGCAATTACATTTATTTTTTTTATGGATTATTATCATCAAACGAACATTCTTGATTAGATTATCGATTATCAAAATTTAAAATCATTTTATTTATAAGCTTTGGAAGTTATTGTTTTAAGTGATTATCATAAAATGATCAATCTTGATTATCTTTTTGCAATTCGTATCAAATATTGTAAAATTCAAGAGAAACTGAACCTGGCAAGCAAGGAAGCCTTTGTAATTGAGTAGGCAATGAGAGAACGAAACGCAAGCAGGGTCACGGGACCTGGCGGCGCGTAAGTCCGCGACGGCAGCTGATCGGAGGTCAGGGTCGCCGGAGAACGCGTTGAGGAAGAGATCGTAGAGCAGAGTTGACAGCAGCGTGGAGGAACAAAGCTTATTACCTAGGTGGAAAGAGAGAGAGCGATCCAGGGAGGAGTGAGAGAGTATGGTGGAATATAAGTAGCTAGCCAACGCCGGTTCCGACTCGGCGTCGCGGCGGGCCTCCGCCTTGATCTCTGCCCATACCCACTGTGCCTCATCCGCCGCATCCGACTGCGATGGTTGTCGGGATTCACCTACTGGCATTGATTACAACACAACGTCGCTTTTGCAAATCTATTGAGAATTTATCGTTTCTAACAATGGCTTTCGGAGGAATAGAGACGAGAGAGGGCGATTTTTTCAGATTTATTTTTGGACAATTAAATTGAGATAATGAAGTATCCACGTGGACGGTTTAGATTGCTTTCTATATACCCAAAAAAAAAGGGTTTAATTAGTATGTTTCACTTAAGTTGACATATTATTCAATGATGATATCTGGATTGGAAATAAATTCGTACGTATGGATAAAAAATATTAGTATATAAGATTGACATGTATAAATAATAAATGTTGTATATAAATTAGTTTTTGTGAGATTTTGATTCAATGCGGCTGTAAAACAGCTCGAAAAAATAATTTTTGACAATTTATGTTGATTTTCTCATATTGTTACTCAATCGTTGATAAATCCACATTTAGGTTGAAAATTAATGTTCATAAACATCACGACCAACCATTATAAACATCCATCTTGATTAGAGGTGTTTGAACAAGTTAAAACAAGTGACTATTTCTATTTGATTTACTACAACTTCAAATAAGAAAGTTATGTACAAAAATTATACCTACAATATAATTTATAACGAAATTGATTGTCATATCCAAATATCCCTTTGATCTCATGCAGAACGGAAGTAACATGTTTAACACACATTTTAGAGTAAAACTGATAACTTTGCAGAAATAATTTAAGGTCACAAAAGGGTGCTTTTTTCACGCCTATGATCTTCAACCAACGTTGATTTTATTTGACGTCTATGATATAATCGAGATATTCCGTGGACATCGAGAAAAAGAATTGTTGGACTTTCCTGCTTCAATTTGCTGAATACGTGAACTGAACGACTCATTACCCTAAAAACGAAATATGGGTCATAAATGAACTTAAGGTACTATTATATATGGGATAAAAAATTGGTCCTAGAGAGTGGACCATACTATTTAACCCTTATAAGTTGTTATTTATAATAATTTGTGATTTAAAATGGTATATTGTTTTATGTTTGCTAACTAAATTACCTTAGTTACCAAATTACGAGTGTCATATATATTTTTTTGAACCATTATTATTTTTAGCTAATTTAAATAATGAGATCTCTATATCTAATAATTGAAATCGTATTTAAAATTTCGAATTTCTTTGGATACAGTGTAAAAAATTCCGAATTTTTCGTTTTTTCTACATTTGTACCACTACGTAAAAAGAAAAATGTGTCACCGACAACACCTACTACGAAATCTTGGGCCCGTCCCTGTACGACATGACATGATCATTAAACAGGTAGAGTTATGGTCAAAACTTTTGACTCACAGATGACTCGAATATGACTGGTTTAATTATATATCATTTTTATAAATTTTATATTTATATAAATATATTATATTATAAACTTATAGTGGACCAAAAACAAGAATTAAAAGTAAATTTCAAACTTTCAAAGTAACTTAATTTGTACTCATCCTCACAACATATCATCTTTGCTCCTCAACTCTAATTTTTTCTATTTTGCTTTCTAAACTTACTATGAATTTTATCATTCCACCTCCTAACTATAGTGCTTCACTTTTTCCTTTTCGCTTCCTGTTTCCTACTTTCCAACATTTTAAAATGTTTCAGCCTACATGACACAAAATAGTTACAAGGTTTAAACCTTAACCCAAAACCCGACACAAAAATAAACGGGTTGATACGACGCGACACGATACTTAAACGGGTCAGGTTAGGGTCAAGCCCTCTCAACTCGTTTAATGTCTTGACACAACACGAAACCAACATAACATGACACGTTTGCCAAGTCGAAATAAATGTTGTGAGGGCCCTATACATCCCACCTGTCTAATCCCATCCCCAACCACCCTACATTATGTAACGCTTGTAGATCCGGACTACTCAATTTAGAGATAATAGATGACGAAAACGAATTTTTGACAAAATATTATTTAGAAGAAGTAATCTTAACCAAGTTGTAGAATATGTTTCAAGGGTTCCGTACATATAAAGAACGCCGAAATCCGAGTTATAACGAAGAAGTTATGACCCGTCGAAGTTTCGCGACGAAACTTGCTCCACACCAGGAAGCGTAAATAGTGAATTTATGATAGAGCGATAATTAGCCTTAGCGATCTAAACGAAAGTCTTAGAATACGTTAAGCCAAGAGTGTCCATAAGAAGAACGCCAAAATCTGACTTCGTATGAGGAAGTTATGATTTTTCGAAGTTTCGGCTTAGCTGTGTACAACCCGGAGTTCGAATATTAGATCGAGCAGTTTTTAGCCGACACAACCTAAACGAGAATCGAAGATCTCGTTAATAGTAGCGTAAAGATAAAAAGACAGACGAAAACGGACGTCGGATGAAGAATTTATGAGCTTTTAACGGACCAATCTTGTCCCGACCCGTTAATAATATAACTTTTAAAATAAAGTCAAAATTAGCTGACGGAGTCTAAATGAAAGTTGTAGAGTACGTTCCCACCTATGCGTGGATATAAAGAACGTCAAAAACGAAGCTTGTATGTAGAATATACGAATTTTTAAAGTTGGAAATTGAATTTACGAAGCTGGTGCGAATAGTGATGACGTGGCTCGGTCTGGACCGTCCATTGCTGATCTTGGTATCGCTTCGGATTTGCAACACGTCGCCCCTCGCCTACGCCCCGGTTCTGAAACTGGGAATTCCCAACGTACTTCGGTCTGGTGCGGTCCGAGAAGAAGCCACGCTCCACCATCGACTCAATGCCACGTACGAAGACAGCTGGAGCTCTTATCCAACGAACGTGCTGTGCTGAGGTTGAGGCCAATAAAAAGTGGCGAAGCTTCTCGGATTTTTCACGTCATTCTCACTTCTCTCTCTCTCTCACTACTTTCTCTCTCTACCATTTCTAACACCCCCCCCCCTAAAGCCTAGGTGAACCCCTAGCACCCGAAGGAAGCCCCGAGGATCCTGGAGTCCCGAGAAAAAGGGTCTTTCGGTTCAAAAACGCTGCTCCAAGCGAAGTCTGGTTTTCTATAAAATTCGCTGTAAGTGAGCTACGCCTATGCTATTTTTAATATAACTTCTAATTAATTATAGTAGCGTTATTAGGAACTTATAATAAGTATTTGGGCTATTGTTATGGTTATATAAGTATTATTTAATGCTTATATAATAGTAATAATAGCTAGACTATTAATTAGTCTCAGTGAATAATATACTAAACCCTAGTGGTAATGATACTAGGTTTTGACGAAGGAAATTGTTTCAAGCGTAACGAAGCATTGTCTAAGTTCAGAATCACCACCTTGACAGGTGAGTGCACGGTCCCTTTTATCTTACACATAGATATGAAGTATTTTATATAAACTAAAATGATACATGTGCATATTATCTGTATACTTGCTACCTATGCTGGATGAATGATTTTATACAAGTTTTATATGATTTAAACTGTATATGTATTTATATTTACATAATATGTTGGGTAAAACATGGGTAGATGAAATACGAGTTGGATGATGAGTTGAGAAGTGATATAGACCATGAGGTAAGGGTGAGAGGTGGACAATGTTAGAATCCTTATTCCCAAATGTTGGCCCCATCATCTAGCAGAGTATGGATGACAACCACAGACTATTCTAGACAGTCCAATGGAACACTAGTAAGCTCGCAACCTGTAGGTGTTGTGAACGATGTGTTCACCGGTGTACTCTAAAACTCATTGACATGTATTGTGAGTGGACTCTCGAAAACAATACTGTTAATAAACGAGATAACCCTAGCAGATGTGCTCGAAGGACAATACTGACAGCTGCACCTCATAGAGAATGTCACAATTATGGTAGTTGCACCTAAGTGATAGAACTAGCAACTATGCTTGACAGTTGTGTCATTGACAATGATGGACTTCGTACATATTCCTTAGGATAACCCTTAGGAATGAATGAACGAAAAATAGTTGATCCTTAGGGTAGATACTTAAGAGTAAAGAAGATAATGAAGATGGGTAATTGAGTTAACTGTTTGACGATTAAACATAATAATTATATTATTGTGGGTTGAAAACCCTATGTACTCACCAGGTTTCCTAACATAACTCACTCAGTTTATTTATATCACAAGTATTGATATGAAGTCGCAATACACTGAGAGATTAATGAGATATAGATCACTAGTGATAATGAATGTAAGTTATGTTTATGCTTATGTTACTGTATTGACGATGACATCCCAATGTTTTGAAATGAATAAAAATACATTTCTTCGGAAATGCTTTGATACATATTTATCATGTTTTACAGGGTACAAATTCCGTAACATTTTTATTAAAATAAGTACTCTGATTTTTATAAAGCATAAACAAAATCGGTATTTTCTGACCGTGAAAATGGGGATGTCACACATTATCCGTTAATCGAATCGTTTTAAGCTTTCAACCTCTTAGTCTTTCAACACCACAAAACCAACAATATTCACTCACAACCACATCACTGGCATCCTGAGGGTGGGATATTGTTGGTTTGGCAGTTATGAGATGTATTTGTTTATGTTAAATAATTATTTAATCGATAATGATTTAATTAATTTAATTAATTGTTTAATTAAAAGATAAAGATTAAATCAAAATTGGTTTATTTTAAATTAAAATAATTTTATATTGTAGCATTTCGTTTAAAATAAAATAAAATAAATAAATAAATAAAATGAACAGTAAACACTAAAACCCCGAGATGTAATTTATATTTATATTTTATATTAGATCTAAATCCGTAATAATTAAATCAGTGTTAGCCATAAGGAGTTAAACGTTATAATTTCTAGAATGTGGGATTTATATTGTAATATTTGGGCTTGAAATGAAAAGAATTTCGTGCATCAGGGGCTGTTTGGTAATTAGTGGACTTAATTTGAAAACAAAGGGGGATGAAGGGACTGAAAGCATTAAAATTGCATTATGTTTGATAAGTGGAGACGAGGACTTAAACTCGTCACCCTCCTTGTCTCTCACATACCCTAAAACCCTAACCCTACAACACTCTTTGAGCCGCCACCCTTATACCCCTTCACCTCCAGTCGCCGCCACCTCCACTGTTGAAGTTGGAAACCACCAAACCCAACCACCATAGTTGATGTTGCAGAAGATAGCGATGATCGACGAAAGTGTGGTCGATGTTGCCTCTTCCTCTCCGATAATGGCACCGTCCCTTCCCACTCTCTTCGTTCTTCTGTTTCTTCATCCTGCCGTCTCCGAAATTTGTCATGTTTTGACAGCATTCTTCCGACCACCGCCTGCCACCACGAGGGTGGTGGTATTGTGTGTTTTTCATGTTTATGATTATTTGTTTTAGTCTAGGTCGACGAGTGTGTGCGTGTTCTAGTTGATGAGGCGTGTGTGGGTGTTTGTCGGTCGAAATCCAGGTTGAAAACCACCATGGTGGCTGCTGTCGTGTTACCATCTTTTTCCGCCACTGTGAGAGGTGATTGTGTGTGTGTGTGTATTATGACATGAATGTGTGTGTTTTAATGGTATGATATTGTATGAACAATCATTGGCTAGAAAATCAAGGAAAACCCACCACCACCATTTGTATGATATGGTATGATTCAACCTATGATAATGTTTGGTAAAGAGAATAATAAAAAACGTAAAGTGTTTGAGTAATAGAAATGAGATTCGCCAATATCATGCTAAGAATAGCTAAGATTTCTAGAAGAATATGCCATTCGTTTGATGAGAAATAAAAAGGAATATCGAAAATTCGAGTGGCAACTGATAAAGTACATTACATAGTCCATTTTAAGGATTGGCGATTTACCCATTCAATGACTTTGGCACTGGACGTTCCCCATACGGAGACTGTCGGGTCAAGTGAATTTAATAAAATACCGTTGCAATTCATCCCATTTCATCAGATTCGAGAAGTGATATGGTTCCGAAGGATAAACCAGATATGGACAATTCCAACAAGATTTCATTCTTGAACAAAAATCCATTTTTTGATTTATTTCATCTATTCCATGATTGGAACAGGGGATGATACACGTTACACCACGATTTTGAATCAGAAGAGAGATTTCATGAACTTGCAGATTGATTCACTCTATCAATAACTGAGTTGGATCTGGTGTATCATAAGAAATTTGCATTTTCTATTTATTCCTATGGATTAGATCCAAAACAATTCTTGAATGGGGTATTCAACTCCAGATATGAATGGAAAACAGTTGATTGTTTCGTTCCTGTATCTTCCAAAAAGAAAAAAGATCTATGATAGTTCTTTCCTGAATCCGAAAGAAAGTATTTGGGTTCTCCTAATCACTAAAAAGTGTAGCATGCCTAAATCTTAATTGGGGTTCGCGGTGGTGGAGGGACTGGATTGGAAAAAAAAAAGAGGGATTCTACTTGTAAGATATCTAATGAAACCAACTTCTAAATAAAGAAGAAGTAGAAAAAGGATTTATGCAATCAATAGTGTATTGAATTAATATAAGTCGAATAAAGAACTTCGATTCCTATGTTATATACATTAGAAAAACTCTTCGTTGATGCACTATACACTGAGTGGCTTTATACCGATAAAGAGAAAAATAACAACTTAAATATTCCTCATCATGAATCATGTGTATTTCTCGTAAAATGGAAAATGTTCAATTGGAACATGAAAATGTGACTACAGACAGCGTTCGAAAAGGTCAAATCTTTGACGATTCCATCATCTATGATTAAGTTGAAAAAACTTCTGGATAGTTATCATACATCTTAACTGAATTTTTTCTGGTTAATGAAACCATTGCTGGAACTGAGATCTTATTCAAAGAGAAAGGTCTCATATGTATGGAGTTTTTCTTTGTATATTATAGGGATGATCCGATCCGCAAGGACCATGATTGGGAATTGTTTGTACACCAGGAGCCGTTGCACCAGGTGCTAAAGCGTGGGTGTTTTGTATCCATTCAGAAAAGACGGGTAGTAATTGGATAGCGGTATCTGAAAACATATCTTGAGGACGCCATAAAGCGCTCATGCTATCGTTATGAATATACAAACCAGAACCGTGAAAGCTTAGAAATATAAATACCCAACGGATTCACCGTCGTACGACTGACCAACGATTATTAACGATTCCGACTTCATGCGGGCTAACCTCTTTCAGATATGAATCTATCTTATTCAGAAGGGTGTGGTTTTATGAAACCATGTATTATGGCTTGAATCCGTAGTCAATCCTATTTCCGATAGGGACAGTTGACAACCGAAGAAAAGAGTTCTCGCTTTCAAATTCTAATAAATTCCAAAAAGATCTACTCACTCAAGTTTTCAGTGAAGACCAGGAATGAAATCTTTATTTAATTCAAAAAAGCAAACAAGTCCAAGGCAATAAAATATGAAAAAATTTGATTTTTCATATTTCAAATATTGGATAGAATCTTATTTTGCTTTCATTTTTATTTTTAATAATTCTTTTCGGATACATATCTCGGTTTTTCACAAAATGAACTAAATAGAGTTCAAATGACATGCAAATGTAACTGACTCCTTTTGTGACCCAACTAAAGATAAGATGGGGGCATAGATCACAGTTAAAGAAAGATTACTTAACCTCAGGTTAAACAAAATATGAAAATACATATAAAAGGAGGAAGTGCTTAGCCTATGGGTATGTATTGTTATTCTATTTCAGTGACAATAGTCTTTCTATTTTTGTGAAAAAGAATTTGCATCCCTTAAATAAATTTTAAATGATTTGACTCCGAAATGCTCGAGTACCCTTTTTATTTTATTTAAAAACTTATTGTAAAGGGTGATCAATTTGTTTAGGCTACTTCTTCCTGAATTTTTGGCTGATATAGGGATCAAATGGTTTAATTCATTTGTTGGTAGCTTGGAGGATTAAAAGCATGACTCTTGCTTTCTAATTGGCTATTTTTGCATTAATTGCTACTTCATCAATCTTATTGATTAGCGTACCCATTGTATGTGCTTATCCTGATGGTTGGTCAAGTAGCAAAAATGTTGTACGACGTAACTAAAAGTCTTCGTCATATGTGGTCTTTTCAAAAAAAATTATTGTTAAGTATAATCATGATTTTTTCCATGAATCTGCCTTTTCACACTTGGAAGGGTGGACACTTAGCTAGAGCAATGGGTAATGTAGTGAAACTGATTTCAAAAGAAGGGAAATCAACCACATCACCCCTTTCTTTTATCTTTTATCTTTTATAAAGGATCTGTTGGTCCAATCATTTGATCAATCCTTTTTTCTATCGTTAAGGTGGAGACCCGTTCGTTCTTTTTTCTCTGACAGATGGTCAGAATTTCATCTGGGTTCGAATCCTACAAAGAGGTCTACTAGGTATAAAAAATTGTTGAAGAAACAACAACATCTTTCTTTTCTCATGCGATCGGAAAATAAAGGTTTTTTTTTTAAATTGATTCAATTGTGAAATAAAGTATCACGACGTATGTATCTAGGGAACAGTCGCTTCAAAGTGAATTCTACCTAGATACATCTATTTAATTAAATTATGAATATGTGCCAATTCCGAATATATCTATATTCATAAAGATTCAAAACCTATTTTCGGCCATTTCCTAAAAAAAGATGGAAAAAAATCTAGAATTAATGAATTAAAAATAATCTATTTCTCGCCATTATGAGTTTAGGGCTTAAAACTGAGGATCAAATAAAATATGAATTTGATAAGGTAGTTTCTAATAATTCATGAAATTGAATAGAATATTCCCACAATTGTAAGTAGATGTGAGATCTATAAATCTTTATTGACGATCCTTTACTCCGATAACATTTAGGGTTCCTCGAACAATATGATATCTCACACCCGGTAAATCCTTAACCCCCTCTTACTGAGACTACATAATGTTCTTGTGAATTATGGCCAATACCGGATATATATAAGCAGTGATTTCAAATCCAGAGGTTAATCATACTCCGACAACTTTATGTAAGGCAAAGTTTGGTTTTTTTTTTTGTAATAGTGGAAAAGTTGATAAATAAGTCACCATTACTGCCACTCTTCAGAATCGTACATAAATTTTGGGAAGTGGTTTTGATTGATAAAAAAGAATAATCAACTTCAAGCAATATGCCCTTCGACACGACCATACATAACCTAAAAATCACACTTGGAGACTTTATTATAAATATAAAGAGAAACATTGGTTTATTCCAAGCAAACTACTTTTTTTTTTTTAATTTGAATATCAATTCTAATTTTAGTGAAAAACAAAATATCAATGGAAAACAAGTAGAGGATTTTTTCAAATTTAGCCCGTCAAATTCAAAACAATATTTTGATAAATGATCAAACCTTTGGGACTTAAAGATTGTTAGTTAGCCTTCATAGTGTAGTGCTAATATAGTGATTCTATCCTTCTCTTTTTTGCCTCTAAAACAAAAAATGTTAACTAATTACTAGTTACTAGAATAAAACATACTTCATTATTTGTATATAGCCTTTTTTTTTTCCTAGGTGCTCATTTTGTATGAGCTTTTAGTTTAATGTTTTTAAGATTGAGCCCACATTTTTTATTAATTTGAATTTTATATTCCTTATCCTGTTTGATGAATCCAATTTGCATTTCATCCGTATATCCCAGGGCATGGCCCATATTTGTTTTAGGTTGGACGGAACTGTAACGTCCCAAAAATCCGTACCAAAAATTTTTCTTTAAATCATTATCAAATCCATATTCATAAAAACATATCATAAGTCATAACATAAATTCAGATTATTAATTCCAAAACCTATTTCATTATCAAAGTAAAACATCTCACACTGACTAATCAATGGTGTGTGTCATGCGATCACCCTGAGCTCTTCCCTCCGCTACCAGAAGTACCTGAAACAAAAACTGAAAACTGTAAGCACGAAGCTTAGTGAGTTCCCCAACCTACCACATACCTTGCATAAACACATACAACATATACTGGGCCACGCCCGCTACTTCGGGCCGCGTCCGCTATAACTGCCTCACCGCTCTAGGCCCCGCCTGGCTTCGAGCCCCGCTCGGATACAAATATGTTTCTTTTAGGCCCCTCCCTATAACCACATATAGTACAGAATAGCATATAACACGTAAATGAACATACCCTACTACATTCTTGTCCTTAGGCCTCGCCTGTCTTGGGCCTTGCCCCTGTCCTGTCACTAGTGAGTCATGGAACCCCGTCCAAGCTCCTACGGTAAGTGAGATACGGACTCACGCCCATACTCACTCCATGCCTATCTCGGGCCTCGCCCATGCTCTGCTACTAATGAGATATGGAACGTCGTCCATACTTGGCTATTTGTGAGATACGGGACCTCGCCCACTCTCACCTTCCTACCAGGCACATACATGCATCACACAGACAACAAGTATACTCTATCATGCAAACCATTCCTTAGGCACCCGCCCGACATTGGACCTTGGTCTGGAATATCATACTAACAAACAGTACCTAGGGCTAACCCCCGGGTCTTCCTACTCATAACTACATGGGCCGACATTGTGGTCATAGACCCATTCACACAAAGGGAAACTCACCTGCACTGCTGAACTTTTGCGGATAACCCTCAGACTACTGACCGAAAGTTCTCTGAACCGCTGCTCCACTAGCTCCCCGAGCTATCGATATCAATATCATACAACAGTTATTCCCAAACTTAACTCTTAGAAGCTTTCTAAGTCCACTCTTGCCAAAGTCAAAGTCCTGGTCCAAGCCAGCCTTTTTGACTAACTCTACTCGCCGAGTCACCCAAAGACTCGTCGAGTCCATGAATTCCGAAACTCCCATAATACGACTCAACTCGCCGAGTCACCCCAAGACTCATCGAGTTCAACGATCTCTGAGTCCCATCCTTTCCAACTCTCTGGGTCACCATTCAACTCACTGATCTGAGCCTTAACCAGAAGGGGTTGATGTTCTACGAGCAGACTCGCCGAGTCCAAGGCAATCTTTGACAGACTCGCCAAGTTGTTCTTCCAACTCGCCGAGTCCATGCTCATGTTCATAAAACTCGCCGAGTACACCCATGTGACTCGCTGAGTCTCTTCAGATCTCAAACCATACAGTGGCTTTTCGAGCCATGCAGGCTCCAAACCATAGATCCACTCTTCTACAGTCTATCCCCCTCGTAAAGTTTAAAACTTTACGTGAAACTAAGAAGCTAAAAGCCCAAAACACTCTAGGGCTAGGGTTCTAGACAAGCATGCTTCACCAACACCCCCAAGACTAATACTTTATGGTTCTCTAGGCCGAAACACACCTAGATCTGAAGTAGCAACTTTAGATCTGGACTTCTACTCGAAATGACTGTTAATCATGCCATAAAAGCCCCAAATCTCATAACAAAGGCAACACTTTATACAAAAGAGTGAAGGTAACGACTCCTTACCTCGTAACGCTCTAAAAAGTCCCACCAATTCTGGATCTAAAGCCAATCCTTGAATCACCAAAGGTTCCCTTCCTCCTTCTTCCTTCAAATCACCCAAAATGGAAAGAAAGCTTGAATGTGCTAAAATGGAGGCTTAGGGTTTCGTGTTCTGGATAAGAGAGACTATAGAGAACCCTAAGGGAGAGAATGAGATGTTTATATAGTGCACAAATCCCCAGACTTAGGGTTTCCCAATCCAGACCGGACTCGCCGAGTCCACTCTCCGACTCTTCAAGTCGGTCACTTACTCTTCGACCCGGATCCCGCTCGGACTCATCGAGTTCCACCCTGGACTCAACGAGTTGACCCCTTTGATTTAGGGTTTTCCTTTCCTTTCTTGGTTTTTCTGATTATGGGTGTTACACGAACCCTAGGGCTGGGTCAATTTGTATGATTGGTATATGTTATTTTTGGAGAAACTCACTAAACCTTATGCTTACCCAATTGTTTGTGGTTTTATGTATCATCGATTATTGTTGGAAGGCGAAGGCGAGACTGTACACACTCATCAGTAACATTAAAGATTTTGTGTTTCTATTTTTAATAAATATAATTCGCAATAAATGGTTTTCTTAATTAATAGATTAATAAATTGGAATGTTTTATCTTAATAAAAATGAAATTTTTTTGTTGTGAAAATGGTACGTTACATATATTAATTTCAAATTTTTAAATTTAAACCTAGTATTTTAGAAAAGTTCTAAAATACACCTTATATATATATATATATATATATATATATATATATATATATATATATATATATATATATATATATAATAATAGTTTAATATATTATATGTATAATAAACGTCAATCAAATCGCTAGTATGCCTAATTCACGAAACGATGCTATAAATAGGATATAAGAAAGCGGCCTGTAAAAAGATCGTTGAATAGGTGTCCACTCTCACCCACCGTTCTCCTGTGTGGTATATGATCGTTATCTAGATGAATTTGATAAAATATAATCTTATTAATAAGTATAATGATATAAAGTAACTAAACTTTTTTTTAAATCTTACTCTTAGTTACTTTTGAAAAAAGTAAAAAGTATGTTAATCAATGAAAACGTACATCATGCTTTATATGTTATTAGTGGAGTGTGTGTGGTTAACCGAAACACTAATAATGACTATAAAGAGATATGACGGACATTTTGAACATTATCATTGTTGATTAAATGTGTTGTTAACCGGCACATCAATGTGAGATAGTAAATGAAGTCGAGGTTGTCAAGAGAGTTTGGATAGTTATTCACATCTCGTTTGTGATATTTGGCATCTTAGTCACAAAAGTGAGAGCATAATATGATATTAAACATGACATTGATAAGATTAAATAAATTTCAAAAGATCCAGGAGTTTTATAAGATTGAAATTGGTAAATGCCTTATCTACCTAAAATATATTCAAATTTGATTACAACATCTTTCTTCAAAGTTTGAATCGAAAATAATGATCTTAGCATTAATTTAAAATTTATGGGTTAATAATTAAAATCTACTAATTTGAATTCTCTTTATAGAGCAACCCGACGGACCCAACTCAGGTTTCGGGCCTTAATGGGCTGAAATTTATATGTTTTGCATGAATACATTTTTTGTCAGGGCTTTTGGCCTATCCTAGGCCCAACCAAAGCTTTGCACAATACCTTTTTCTCGAAGTTGGTTAGATCTAGTGTGGTGAAGGTATAAACGATTGAGATCTTGTTTACACCACATAGAAAGAGAGAAGAAAGATGGTCGATGCGATAAAATGAATTGTGTTTGTGTGTATATGTATGTGTGTGAGAGAGACCATGGATGTGAGTGGATTTTTTAATTATAAAAATATTATAAAAAATATAAGAAAATACCAAAAAACAACCAATAAGTTAAAATGATATTATAGTCTCTTTATGTTTGACAACGATCAAATAATAATAATAATAATAATAATAATAATAATAATAACTTATGCAAGTTGAAAATTTTTTGCATTTTATCCATATTGTTTTGCATATAAATAGTTCAAGTCATTTGTTGACCGGCCTTTGACCTAGGCCGGGTTCGTTTGCCTCTGGGTTGGGCCCCCATTTATGTAGCTCTAATTTGATGGCAGCTTGCAAGTTGCAACTAATAGTTTCAAAATCTTAAAACAGGCGTATCGAACCAAATTGCTTCTCTATGGATCGAACAAGCCAATCCCTTAACAGTAGGGAGTTATGATAAACTAATAAATCAATAAAATCAAATGGAGAATAGGTCATAGGATGTATCAGCAATCCTAATCCTAACTTTAATAATATTTTAGTTATGTTATAACTTCAAGAGGCCTAAACTTTTCATACAAAATTCAACTAAACTGAAACCACGACACTCAAGGCTCAAGCTCATAAAACATTTTATTAAAAGAAACACATCATTTTTATAATGTATACTTTTTATATTCATATCTAAACAACACACTTGACACATTATTTTTTTTAATAAAAAGAATCAAATCATATCATATCAATTATATGTATACAACTTTTCACACTTGGCATCCGTTGATTGATAATCACCCATCAATTTCGGCCCTGATCATGTTGCCAGCAAAACTTACTATTTTCACCCGCTTTCCTTCTACAAACCGAACCACTCACTGTAACCCCTACACAAGTCAACGAATCCACACCAACTTTTTCATTGACCATTATGCCCTTGTGTCCTTCATAACTCTTTCGCATTTTCATTCTCATTCCTTTGTGTTCCTCACATCGTTTCCTCCCTGCAACAGGCACTCGTGTACATATACACCCATCATCATCAATGGTGACCCCACGACACACGTCAGTGGTAATATCGGTATGTAAACGAGGTTTTACTTTTACAGATGCGTTGACTTTCATCCCTTTATGGTCAACGCACCTCTTTCTTCCCTCAACAGGAGGCCGAGTACATATAGATCCGTGGCCCAATGCCACACCACATATTCCGTCATCATCACTGTTGTTGTTTGTATCATGATTGTTGGCTACTAGCGAAGGGCGTGATCGGGTGAATTTGAAGATTCTTGTGAGGATATTTGTGTCGTTCTGCTTGGTGTAGAAGTTAGATCCGTTTTCCGAAACGGGTGGGTCGCAATGTTTGATATTAAGACCCACCTTTTTTGGACGAATGACATGAAGCTTTTTGAAAACCCGGGATATGGGAACCCTTTTAGTGTTGGAAGCGGTTTTAAGCTTTTGATGGATGTCATAAGGGCGGCGTTCCCCGTTCATACCTCTGTTCCATGCGTAATCGAAGGTTTTTAAAAGCTGGGTTTCTGTTTTCTCAGCATCCTTCTTATTATCCATCTGCAAAATCCAAACCAAATATGGAACTTTTTTTTAATGACTATGCACCATATTAAAAAAAAAATTGAGCCAATAATAGAAAATTTTATATAGTGTTTGACATGCATTGTATTTGGACTATTATTGATGGGACAAAAATTACAATTTTTTTTGTACCATCCGAAAATGTGGTAGAAGGTGGGACAGGGATTCGCTTTTGATCTCTCTTATCTATTGTAAAAGACGTAAATATCTTTCTCATCTTTATCATCAAAAATAGCTCTATAGAGTTTGATATGTCGATGTCTAATCTTGTGTAACACATGCAGCCTACGGCTGCATCTGTTACATGAGACATGGACTGAACAAACATTTTTGGACTATTTTCGATGATGAAGATGAGAAGGGTATTTACGTCTTTTGCATAGATGAGAGAGATCAAGAGCGAATCTCTGTCCCACCTTGTACCACATTTTTGGATGGTACAAAAAAAAATTGTAATTTTTGTTCTATAACATCCATCCCAATTAAACACAGTCTGTCATGTCATATTATATTATATATTATATTATGTGAAATAATGAAAAAGAGGAAATTTAGAATGAAAAGATGTTATTTACAGGAGCCCATCGAAATGCAAGTGCAAAGCCGTAAGAGAATATGTCAGAGAACAATCCAAGTACTTTGCGGTCAATTTGATCTCCATTTGACCATCCATTCTCCAAATGAGCACCATCACGACCATACTGCTGAAGTCTGGTTCTAACATTATCAGCTTGTCCAAGATAAACAGGAATGATCCTTTTGGAGCTAAGTTTGTTGCTGCTTTTTGCTTCTGTTTGTGGGAGTGAAACAGCTATTCCAAGCTCATAAACCCCTGGACAAGAAGAACAATTTGGAAGATTGTGAGTCCTGTATCTCTCGGCGCCTTCTTTGCTCAACAGATAATCCTCCCAATCACGAGGCCCAATTAGGATCTGGAAATTAACGTACATAAATATGATTGAAATTGTTTTGGAATTCAAAGTTTATTCAGGAATTATGGAAATCAAATGTAAAAGAATCAAGAACTCAGATCATTGTGCCGTTCTTCTTCATATCAAAAAGCGTACACAATCATATGGAGCTGAGAACAACCTTTGCTGATGGATAACTCAATTTAAAAATTGAAATCAAAGTGAAATAGTTTCTTAATTGGTGCACGCTATCCAATCTTCTTCGAAAGGAAATTATAAATATGGAAGAATCGATGACGCCGATCACTTACCATTGTTCATTCATATCCAAAATCAACCAAAAAAAAATGATTAATTGGAAGAATTAAACTAAATCGGAGCTGAGAACAATCTGCGATTGTAAATAATTACAATTCGAAATTGAAATTCAAAGCAAAAAACAGTTTCGAAATTGTTGCTCGCAATCCAGATCTAGAGAAAACTAATAGAACGAGGAGATTACCTTCCATTGCGAGAAAGCAGAATCATGTTTGGTGCGCTTACAGTCCTCTCTCTTCAGCAGCGGCGCTGTGGATGCGGCGTCACTGATGGTTCTCCCCATCGCGCTCCGCCCTCGTGGTTGTCGGAACTGCCCGTTAAACGCCGATTAACAGTTCTCTAGTTACTTTTGAAAACTTCATAAATGGTCCCAAAGCTATTCAATGGTTTTCATGTTTTCACTTTAACAAATACCTTTAACTTTTTCTGTTAAAGGTAACAGACTTTGTAAAACGATTTACGTGTTTTTGGCACTATTAAATATTTTTATTAAAATGTTGTTATTATTATTATTGTACATTCCATCTAATAGTCTATTATTTTTATATAAGTAACTTTTGTCATTATTTTGTTATAATTAAATTATTTCATTAACTTTATTATTTAACTATTATATTATATTATTATTTACTAATTTATTTACTTGTCATATTTTATATTTTATGTAAGATTTACTGAATTAATAAAACTAGCGTCTTAAACTTTTTTTTATTAGCTTAAAAGAAATTGATAAAACAATTTAATATTAGTTTTATAATCGTACGGACAATATAACTTTTTATTAGCTTAAAAGAAATTGATAAAACAATTTAATGTTAGTTTTATAATCGTACGGACAATATAAGTATACATATGTACAATACACCATATTTTTGTATTCATAATAATTCGAACAATCCTAATACAAAACGGTGATTTGTTTATGTTCTTGTGCCTAACATTGAAGTAATAACCATTGGATATTCCAATCAAATTATTTGTGTAAACCCACGCGTATAATCAAATAAATTTTTATGGAGAATGAATTTCTAAATCCTAAAGCCTTCGGCCTAATCTTTAGCTTTCGACCTAAACTTTAACCCTACATATTAATATATCCACAGATAAAGAAGCCAGATAAAAATAAAACTATTAAATTATTAAACTGACACAGATAAAAAAAAATATATTGTAAATTCAAAGAATACAAAAGGATATGCTGATTGGCAATCAGAGATGCGGAGTCCGGAGGCAGCATCCGTGGTGTGTAGGGACAGACCCAGAAAAAATGTTAAGAGATTGCACATTTTTTTTTTTCTCATAACTTGTGATAAGATTTCGATATGTTATATGTTCGGGGGTATAAATGTATCAAATAACATTTTTAGATAGGGTTAAAATGGTTTTAAACAAAATTTTCAAAATCAAGTTTTTTTTCTTTTAATAAACGCTATATTACATAAAACTCCAAAATAAAACTAACCGTAGTAAAAGTCGCAACACCTAAGGACTCCAAAAAGAATTAGCACCAAAAAACTACAACACCTAAATAAAAAACTATTGTGGCTTCGTTACGTCACTAAAGTTTAGCAGCTAAGCTAATGAAAGTGACATTAAAACATAACATGTATGAAAATGATATGCAAATGAATCATTAATAATTTACATATGTTGATCTTGTTAGAATTTTGTTATGTAAAGACAAATTCTAAAAGTAAGTAGTCATCATTTGTTAGCGGAAACTATGTATGACATAGGCTAATTGATTCATTTGATTGGCTAAATGATTGGACTAATTATGTAAGTGATACATCATATTTTTTCGAGACTTTGCACTGTGCATAAAAGAAGTACATCTGATTTTTTTAAACAATAATATAGATGAATTGAGGGGTAGCACCCCTACTAACTAGTTAAATCTGCCTCTGGCGTTGTGACAACAACGCTAGATCTGCTCGTTATTGTGGCTATATCTTGAGTGGCGACAGTGGCGCTACATCTGTATGTGGCGGCGACAATTGCAATAGCGACAACTAGATATTGATTAGCGACGGGAGGCAAGAACTAGTGCTTCGACGAAGACGATGTAGCTTTTCAGCGATGCCAGTCAAGGTTCCAGCAAAGTCAAAATCAAAAGTGGTTGGTTTTCGATGAGATCCAAAACTTTGGCAAAATTTTATTAGAGAGATTTGATTTAGGAGGAGAAAGAAAAAAAGTTTGAGAAGGAAAAAAATTAGACATTTAAGGCATCTTTGGTGACTTCTAGAGAAGATCGTCAGAAGTGGAGGTCGACAACAAAAGGTTGTGGTCAGTAGTAGCAGTAGAAGGTTTAACTTAACGCTCTGATATCATGTTAATATTATAATTTGCTTATGTGTCAAATGAGAATTACAAATACATAAATATAAAGAGAATATCTAAACTTTAAGGTCTTGCGCTAGTATGAAGTCCTTGGTGTTCATTGTTGGTCTTTACGAAGGAATAGGAGATCTTGAAGTTGCTTTGTTTAGGGAAAAGGTTTTAGATATAGAATCATCATCTTGTGAGGAATTTTTCTGAGGTATCAAGTTTGCATCTTGTCTTGTATATGTTTAGATCTCTTCTTTTGTGCTTTTGGACCCTTTTGGGTTAAGGAAAGAGTGAAGATATTTAAGGGCTTGTTATTCCAGATTTGAGTTTGTTTTGGTCCCTTTGAGCTTAAAGGTGAAAGCTTTATGAGATAATTGGTTACATGCATGTGTTAAGTCCCTTGTTAAGTCCTTTTAAGCTTAAGAGCTTCATTTAGACATGCATAAATGTAAAGTTGGCAACTTTACATTGTTTTCCAGCTCAAGGAAGTCAAATATGTGTTTTGGGGCTATGTCTTCAAAGATTACGTGCTTATTGTATTAAGTTGTTGAATCTCGGGAAAATGCGACATGTTTGCAAGCCAACACGACGTGTTGGCTGGGGATTTTCTGATTATCTGGATGAGGGAAGAATGCGTCGTGTCCAAAGGGAAACATGGCGTGTTTGGTCATCATGGGTTGTTGACTTTGACTTTGACCAGAAGTTTGATTAAGGTTGAACATGGGTTAAGTTGGGCTATGTTTGAGGCCCGATTTTGAAAATTAGGCCAAGTATGGGCTTTGAGTGATTATTTGGTTTTGGGCCTTTCAGATTTTGATTTTGGGCTTTTGTTTTGGGCCAAACTAAGTGAGGAGTAATGTGACATCCCATTTATTACATAAACGAATAGATAAAATTAACGAATGAATAGTAGCCCAAAAATCCATAATATTTAGCGAGGTGTTGACTTCAGGGAGTTAAACGTCATCATTTTGGAATTGAGCGTTTAAAAGTGTAAGTCCGGACTGGTTTTGTAAAGATTTTCAGAGGTCAGGGAGTGTTTGGTAAATATTGGACCTAATTTAAAGATTTTGGAGGCTAAGGGGATGAATGGTAATATATGGACTTTAGATGAAAATAATTTGTAGAGGAAGGGTTGTTTGGTAAAATATTGGGTTTGTTATGAAAGGATTTTTTAGAGGCTAGGGTTAAAAGGGTAAATTATGGACTTAATTTGAAAGAAAAAGGAGAAGGATGGACCGATTGTGCCATTATGGAATGAAGTTTCATGGGTTCAGGGTATATAACTCGTCACCCTCCCCGTAACCCTAACCATTAACGTCAAGAGTAAGTCGCCACCTTCTTCTTTACCTCAAGCCGCCGCTATCGGCTCCGACCACCTAGCACCATCGAATGGCTCTTTTCATAGGCAATAACGAAGACCGATGGGAAACCAGGAAAGCGCGCTGCATCGGTTGAAGACCAAAGAAGAAGTTGACGTCATGGTTGTCGCAGATTCGTTACTATCTAGTCGTCGCCATCTCCATCAAAGCCGAAAACCACCGGGATAATTTTGTTGTCCCCATTCCTATCGTGGCCGAAGATGAGGACCAACCTCATAACGTCGTTCAGTCGGAACCACCGTTTGCCACCTTCCTTCCACAGTGCAGTGTCGTTGACCGTTAGCGTTGTTGTCGTTTGCAAGCTCATCATGCGTCGTCGCTGCATCGTTGCTACGTCGCATCTCCGTCTTCTGCCATTAGTCGCTGCTGCTGGCCGCCATTCCGTTTCATTATTGTCGCCGTACGACACTAGGTGGGTGGCCGAGTTCATTTTACAAACAGAATGAGTTTACGTGTGCTTCTGCCACTAGTGCGCATAATGTATGTGTGGTTGCTTGGCCGAATTTCACGAGAAAAGCCACCACCACCACCGTGAGGTGGTGGCTAGCACCTCTGACCACCGCCTGTCGACACAAGGGTGGCTGAGTGTGTGTGTGTGTATTATATTGGGTGTGTATGTTTTATTGGGATCTTATGATGTATATTGTATTGAGTGGCCAGAAATACCCGAAGGAAACCCACCACCACCACCACCGTGAGGTGGTGGCTGCCACTTTCCACCGCTACTAGCCGCCATGTTGGGTGGCGGTGTGCATTGTGTGATTGGATTGCTAGTTTAGATGTTTGAACATGTTTTGGTTTAGAATCATAAGCACAACCACCGCGAGGTGGTGGCCGCTGCCGTGAGTCGCCATTGACCACCACTACTCGAGGGGGTAGTGGGTGGTGCCTGACTTAATTAACATTAATAAACCTAAAAATTTAACCATTTGTCTAATTGGCACGCGATTGGGTTGGAAACCCTAATTAGGGTTTAGAAAAACCCTAATTTTCGATATATAGGTTTTGGATTGTCGGGACCCGCGTTTTGGACCAAGGGATTGGTGTTATGACTTATGCTCAATTACATTGCATTCTTGGCCTAGTGGGGTGATGGACTTAATGGATTAAGTCCTTAATGGGTTAAGTAGGAACACTTAACCCTAATCGTCATTTTACGTGAAAACCCTAATTTTGTTTGGGCCTTGAGTTGGGCCTTCCTATTGGGCTTTGGTGATTGGGCTATTGATAGGCCATCCAAGAACAAGTATATGTACTAGAATATTTGAACGGGCTTTAGGGTAAGGCCCATGTGAGGGGTTTGATCCTAATTTGGAAAATTGGGCTATAAATAGGCCTTGGTGATTATGAGATACTAGACCATTGGAATGCCAAATGGTTGACTAGAATAAATGGTTGGGCCTTAGGGTAAGACCATGTAAAGGTTTGGGCCCAATTTGGAAAATTAGGCCATATGTTGGGATTTGGTTCATTGTTCGACTTTTGGGCCTTTGGATTAGGCCTTGGGCATGAATCAGGCTAAGTTGGGGGTAAAGTGGTCTTTTACCCCAAGCATGGACTTATGGTTATGTGTTGGAAGCCAATTAAAAATTGGGTATTATTTTGATGTTGAAGGTTCATGAATCTGTCATCTAGTAGCTAGAGTTTTGTCTACGGGACTTCAACAATGTGAGGTGAGTTACCTTCTAGTAGGAGTGGGTCGAAGGTACCAATGTCGACCCACTAGTATTTGATTATAGTTGAGATGATTTTCTTTGTGATAATTCTCTGGTATGCCACTATCTGTTATGCTTTATGTGCTAGTATGTTATGTTATTATGCGATAGTGGTAGGAAGGGTAGGATAGACCCTATACCGGTTGAAAGAGACCGAAGGGGAGACCAACACCCAGATATGCTAGGTAGTATGTGATTTATATGTATATGCTAGGTATTATGTGGTAGTGGTACGGGTGAAATAGTCCCCAGTTACCGGTTGAAAAAGGCTGAATGGGAGGCCAGCACTCAGATATGCTAGGCAGTTACCGGTTGAAAGAGAACGAATGGGTAGGCCATCACCAAGATACATTAGGCATTTACCGGTTGAAAGAGACCAAAGGGGAGGCCAACACCCAGATATGCTAGGCGTTATGTTATTGTATAGTATGTGGTATGATGGGGGAACTCATTAAGCTTTGTGATTACGGTTTTCAGTTTTGATTTCAGGTACTTCTTCTTAAAAAGGAAAGGGGCCGACATGATCACAGCGCATCACACTATGTTTTCCGCACATGAGATCTTTAGGATTATACTCTTATATTGTTTCATTATGACATGTTTTGATTATTGACATACTGGTTTGATATGGAATGACACTGTGGATGTTTTTATACTATTGATTTAATAATAAGTTAATTAAAAATGAAATTTTTGGTATTGAATTTTAGGATGTTACAAGTTGGTATCAGAGCCCTGGTTTGAGGGATTCGGACAAACTCTCGGGTGTGTCTGGACTCCAATATAGGTTTTCAAAGATTTTTACCAGAAAATAACTTTTTATTTTTTTAAAATTAAAATAAAGAGTTTTGATAATAATAAAAAAAAAGGAGTGTGATGCGTGCAATCAACCGAGCTCAAGTAAGTTTTCCCCAAGATACCCATACATGTTATGTTATGTTATGATATGAATTGAGAATATGTGAACTGCATGCTAGATTAGGGCTTAGGATCTAAAAAGGATGCCTTATATGCCTATTGTATGTGCTTGTAGATCTGCATGCTAGTACTAATCAGCCAGTGATAAGACGGCCTGTTTAGGATACGACTGATTGTTTGAGCTCTTAGAATTGTCTATTAGTATGGTTGAGATAGTTGAATAGAATGGCTTGATTGGAGTATGTTGGTTAGTTTTCTGTTATCCGAATGTTGCTTGCTTTGTGCTTTGTGGGACTCTTAGCAATGTGAGGTAGCTATTAAGTGAATATGCTAAGTCACATCTGGCGCAGGCTGGATAATCTCAGAGTAATGGACCTGTCCCTATTGCGCAACTCTCATTTGAGTCCAACTGTTCTAGGATTGAGTCTTTTACTTGACGGATTATTTGATCTCTGTTTCATGTGACTATACTCATGAGGTAGCTAGTTTACATTATTAGGAATCTTTTCAGCAACTGAGGACTGGGTGGGTTTGGGAACCTATGAAAGCCTAGGATATGAGTCAGTGGGTTAGTAGCAAGGTTTAATGAGACTTAGGTGCATCGGTTTAAGGAAGTGACTTGGGGGATTCGCGAGGATTGCTGAGGAAAGTATGGATAGGTGTGGAAGGTAGTATTGGGCCCATACTATTAAAATCACAGGATCCATACACGAATTGGTAAGAGTCTTGGAGAATTTGAGAAGCTTCGGGGAGAAGAATCCTTAAGTATGTTTTGATCAGTGGTTTCGTGGTTTTTTAGTTTAGAGATGAGCACTCAGTGAGGCGCATCTGGTTCAGGATTAGGTCTCGGATCAAGTGGTGAGCCAGTCAAGGGAAGGACTGCCAAGATTTTCAGTTTGCATTGGATTGAGGATATGGAAGGTGTTTTACACACTAGTCCCTACCTCATTGGAGCCAAGGTTCGGTTTGCCTTGGATCTCCTGTATCGGGATGAAATGAGCTGTTTGGAATTGATTGCAAGATCTATTGCATTTTCTGAATTGATACTATGTCTTGGGAGGAGTTTGTGACCCGGTTTGGAGCAGAGGATGTTTCGGCTGTTACAGTTCAGCTGTTGGCAAGTGAGCTAGCGAGCGTGATAGGGCGTCAGACCTTGAAGGATATGACTTCTAAAGTTCGAGGAAGCGAGATCGATTTGGAGCACCTTGGGAATAGAGGGTCGTGCCAGTTGCATATAGTAGAGGGTCCTGGGAAGAGACCCAAGACTTCTGATCATCGGGTGATAGGCCAACAAGGCCGAAGTCAGTGCAGCACATGCATGAAAGTGCACAAGGGAGTTTGTCATTCCAGGGGATTAGGCTGCTACAAGTGTGGCGGGGTTGGTCATGTTAACGGTATCGGGACTAGATCAACACGAAACATCTCCCTAAGAACATTCAGAACACAGTCCCGATACACCCTCGCCTCACTGACAGTGCGGTCCTCCACAATCTCTACCTCAAGCGGGGAATCCAAAGTTCCCGGTGCATCCCGAAACTTCTTGCTAAGCGCAAGAGACACAAACGATCGGGTATCTCCCAAATCGAACAGAACGTGAGTAGACATTCCATTGACCAAAAAGGTCTGTACACATAAGCACAATATACACATAAGAAATGCAGTAAGTCTAGAGCAGGAAGATAAAATACATACCAGCCACCACATCTGGTGTTACACGAGCCTCCTCAGTGGTCAACTGAAATGCATGGCTCTTCACCGCTGGAGCATCCTCCTTAGCAGGCGGCCATCTGTGATCCTAGGTATGGCGAAAGCAGGCACCGCCACTGCTCCTCCCCCTCCTTGAAACTTCGGGTAGTCGGCCTTCTTATAGACGATCTGGTTTCAGTGAAAACAATTCAAGCCCTTCTTGGGGAAGTCCCTACTCAAGTAACTTGGCTGGCCACACGCATAACACCTCGAGCCTGCTATTCGACAAGCCCCAATGTATAGTTTACCGCACTTGGCACACCGGCTACGACCCTGCCGGCCCCTACTAGAGGAATCCTAGGTCTTAGGCTTTTTAGCCTGACCTACTGCTGTTTGTTCCTACTCCGACTTCCGCTTGGTGCGGAAGTCCAACTCCATCTCCTGCTCATGGGCCTTCTCCACAAACTCATTCAGGGTTTTACACCCTATGAAGTTCACAAACTCCCGGATATCATCCCTCAACATGGAATGATACCTCGTCCTCCGCATGTCCTCATCCGTAGCATACTGTGGGACCAATAAAGCTTGTTCCGGAAGCTTGGCGGTGATCTCTGCTACAGTCTCAGTAGTTTACTGAAGGTCATGAAAAATACCTCACAAATCATTGCACTTCAATAGGTGGTACAAACTCCATATTGAATCACCAAACAAACTCGGCCAATGTCATCTCAGCCACACCAGCTGCTCCCCCCTGGCTAGTCACCTCTCCCCACCAGTCTTGGGCTCTGTCTCTCAGCATATATGAAGCAAACCCCACCCTTACCACATCAGGGCATGAACTCGTGCATTGGGCATTCTCAATATTTGCCACCCAACATCGGCTACCAATGGGTCCCTGACCCCGAATAACTCCAGTGCCCCACACGCCTTGAACTCCTGGAACGAGGGAGTTCGGGCCCCAACTTGGCCCGTAGAAATATCGGCTCTAAATGCCCTGATCCTCTCCTCCTTAATCTCCATCATACCCTCCTTGACCGTCCCAAAGATAACTAGGGTGGCGTCAAGGATGACCTTAGTAACCTTAGTTGCGATGAACTCACGCAACCTATTGTCAGTAGGCTCAGTAGTGTCACCTGACCTAGACCCCGATCCTAATCCTCCTGCTCCAAACCGTGTCACCACCATACTTCTCTGCAACACCATAAAACATAATTATCAGGATGTCTACGGAGGGGAACCTCCCACACCGGTCCTCCTTAGAGCTTCTAGATTTAACATTGGTTCGGGTATAGATCCTGTGCTTTCAATAGTACGAGCTCAATACTACCTTCCACACCTACGTGTACCTTCCCCAAGGCTCTACCCTATAACTCTAATTTGTCCCAAAACAAGTCATGTCTCACAGACTATGCATAGCTCAAATCCTAGGCTAACCTAATATTTCCTCAATCCATATCAAAACAGAATCAATCATAGTAGGTTGCCTTATGCATGCAAATTATACATAAAAAAGATCAAATAGACTTTCGAATAATAGACTCTACGCTAAGACCACAACCAAAAAAGGAACAAGAAATAAGGCCAAATCAATCATTCTAGGGCTATAAGACCCTAACCATATACAATTTTGAAAGCATACACATAGCAAGATTCATACGATTATGATAACTCACATATCAGTATAATATGGCTAACATACTGGAGGACCTACTTACTTGGCTCAACCAATTGCGCACATTGCACTCTCCTTTTTCTCATTCTAAAAGTTTTTAACTTTTATTAACAATTTTACCATCTCCTTAGTTTGAGTCCAGACACACCCGAGAATGTGCCCAAATCGTTCAAACCAAGGCTCTGATACCAACTTGTAACGACCCAATTTTCAAAAGAAAATTTTCATTTTTGATTAACCAAAATACTTTCCACAAACCATGAAATCCCAATTACATTTGTTTTCAACATTCATATTAAGTACAATTTTCTTTCAAATCATCAGAGTGTCCCGTAAAAACGCTCGTGAGAGAGTGCACGCCGTGCCATCAAGCCTTGCCCTTGCCCTTGGTCTCAGATGCACCTAAAACAAATCCATAAACTGTGAGCTAATGCTTAGTGAGTTTCCCAGAGCATACCCCACATAACAAATATCACATTAGCTATAAAAGCTACATATGTCACGTAAGCAATGCATACAAACATATAAAGATGTTGTGGGATCCTCCCAAGGTCTTACTCCAGGATGCCATGGGCTCCCCCACATGGTCTTACACCTAAGTGCCATGGGCTCCCCCATGGTCTTTAGTTGGAAAGCCATTGGCTCCCCTATATGTTCTTACATCCACGTGTCATGGGCTCCTCCCATGGTCTTTACTTGAAAAGCCATGGGCTCCCGCACATAGTCTTACATCCGAGTGTAATGGGCTCCTCCCATGGTCTTCCCTACAAATATCACACATATAGATAGCATATCACTAAGCATATCTAACTATCACACCATATATCTCTACCACTACAAGTGTACCCCATGTCACAAAATGGGTCGGCCTTGGTACCTTAGACCCATTGGTATGGTGAGGAGACTCACCTCTCGAATACTGAACCGACAAGCTAAGATTAGATATATCCCACACACTAATCTAACTCAACCACCTATAATTGATATGCGATCAACTCCGGTCAAACTTGGTCAAAGTCAAGGTCAACAATTCATGTTGACCTCAACTCACCGAGTACATTCAACAACTCGTCGAGTCCCTCCAGAGTTCATTCCATTGAATCCCGCATCAACTCGTCAAGTTCATCAAATTTCCAGAAAACCTAAAGTCCATTCAGACCAAAACCCCAATCCTCCACTGCATTCAATCAAAACTAAAAAACGGGCAAACCCCACCCTGACTCGTCTAGTTAACTAAGGGACTCGACGATTCCTTTAAGCACTTTTATGTTCAACCCTTTTCAGTGGGATCTAAGGTCCCAAACTTATGATCCAACCTCCCCTAGTGCAGATACCATGTAAAGTTGCAAACTTTACGTGTATGCAAGGTCCTCCTAGGTCATAACATCAAAACTAAGCTTCCTACAAGGTTTTAGTGCATGGAAAGGACCTAAGTTGGACAAAGTGAGCAACTTTATGGCATTGGGAACCTAGAGAGGTCCAGATCTGGAACCATATCCTTGTGATAAGTCTAGATATGAATATGTCTCCATTTTGCACCAAAAATGGCCATTTACTTCCAAGAAAAGGAATCTAAGCAACTAGAGATCAAGGTGACAACTTTATACCTCAAGATGGTGGCCAATACAAAGTAGATGTTGGATCTACTTCTTCTCTCCTTGCTCCTTCTTCTTCAAGCTCTAAAATCCTTCACAAACACACCAAAATTGCTCATAAAAGATCTTTCTCTTACTTAAGAAGGTGCAAGCTCCAACTAGGGTTTTCTATGGCTAACAAGGTGGTAAGGGAGGCCACAAGAGGCGAATTATGCTCTTTAAATAGGTTTCAAACCCTAAAAATTAGGATTTTCCTTTACAGTGCCTACTCGACGAGTCAGGGCTTTCTGACTTGTCGAGTAGGATTGAAAACCCACGTTCTCATAATAACTTCTACTCGTCGAGTTGGAGCTCCTAAATCACCGAGTCCATGCATGAAACCCTAAAAATTACGTATATTAAATAATACCTGGAACAGGTGTTACAACAGGATTATCGACGTACATTTCCATGTTTTAGATTAAGGACCATTGGGGTCCGAGGTGGAGTTGGGCCTGTGTATCCCTATATGGGTGGGACCTATAGGCGAGGATGCTCCATGGTATAGTTTAGGTGGGACCCGTGGGTGAGGCCCGTGTGTTTATGGCAATGTAGGTAGGGCCTGGTAGAGACTGTTGGGTCAAGTTATTGGATCTTGGGTTTCAAGATTGAGTGTGTGATTACTAAGTGATGTAGAGGGATGTTTGGGTTGGGTAGCCTTGTTATCTGGACTCTTAGGAACCTAGTGGCAGGACCAGGTGCGAGACTGGTAGTCTCAGAGATGGTTTGGGAATCTCTATACCCCGTATTAGTGAGGGGTTGCTATGAATTAGAAAGCTTCTGGTGAAATGCAAGTGTAAATCCTTGGATCTCAGGTTATAAGTTGAGTACCGTGATGGTTCTTGGTGGGAACCTGTGTTGGGAATCATGGGTGTTTATGTGCAAGGCCTTCTCTTCTGAAGGTTATGAGTTAAGGAATAAGAATGCCAAGATTATCAGTTGCAGGGTTCAGGGTTTAAGGGATGGTTTCAGTTTTGATGATAGATCAGGTTCTTGTGATTTTTTTTGGATGGGTTCTAGCTATGTGAAGATCAGGAAAGTATGGGGTTTGGATTTTCAGATGGATTTCATTATATGGTTGGTCATGGGTATCTTCTGATGGATCAGACCAAGGTAGGTAAGTTCGTAAGGCTGTGGGGATACCACAACATGCATGAAACCATGGAAGTGGTAGGTCGTTGGAGGCCGATTGTGAGATAAGATAACAATTGGTTTTGTAGAATTCACTTTTAGCGTTGGATTTAGTGGCGTCAGGCTTGTTGGACTGTTATGATCGTTGGATCCATAAGCGGCTAGATTGCTTGGGCAATAATTATCTAGATGAGACTTTCATTCGGAAGTCGAGTGAGGCGATTGTTTGTGACTTTTTACTCTGCAACCGGGTGGTAATCTGGTGTTTTAGTTAGTAGCGGACAAGTTAGGACCAGGGAGGTCTCAACTGCTTTTGAAAAGTAGCTAGGGGGCATCGAGATTAGTCAAGGCAGTGTTAGTGATTTTGGATTCATATGTGGAGTCGCTTGTTAATCGTAAAATATGGTAAGTCATTTGCAGCTTGGATGGGATAATCTCAGATTAAATGATTTGACCCTATTGCGCAGCTCTCGTATGAGTCTAACCATTACAAGAATGAGTCTTCTACTCGAAGGATTATCCGAGCATTCTGTCAAGCAAAGTGTTCTACAACAGTAAATCCCCAATGATTTTGTTCCCAATGGAAGCATCAACATAATCAAAGATTGAAAGCGTTTTGTTGGTCTGGAATTCAATAAGGTTTCAATATGGTAGTGACTCGGTGTGAGCGATCTATCATAAAGTCGGACCGATTCGAATATTCGAGATTTCAGGTTTCAGGTAAGGTAGCACTGGTTTTCTGCTTGGGATTATGGATTCGTCTTCTTCGGGTTTGGATAGTTCTGATATGGTTGGGATCGATAGCCTTGGGAAGTCAATGTGTGTTTAGGGATGAGGTTGCATTTTTCAGGCTGTCTGGGTGCCTGGGACGGTACAAAACGATTTTGAGGACAAAATCTAATTCAAGTGGGCGAGAGTTGTAACATCCGGAGTTTTGAGGAATGAACACTGCGTGTTGGAGGAACCAACATGTCATGTCTAGTTAAGGAAAATCGCGGTTCTCATTAACGTCAACACGATGTGTTGGAAGCTGGGAAGAAAACCGTAATTTTTAGGATGTTACACCCTATATAATCTCTTTAAGCCCTAAGGGTTGGTCTCTTTACCAACCTCCATTGACACTAAATCCCAAAAATTGATATTTAAGTCTCTTGTTGGTGTTCTTGAGCTAGTATGAAGTCCTTGTTGTTCATTATTGGTCTTTGTGAAGGAAGAGGAGATCTTGAAGCTGCTTTGTTTGGGGAAAAGGTTTTAGATCCAAAATCATTATCTTGTGCGGAAGCTTTCTGAGGTATCAAGTTTGCATCTTGTCTTGTTTATGTTTATATCTCTTCTTTTGTGCTTTGTTCTTCTTTTGGACCCTTTTGGGTTGAGGAAATAGTGAAGACATTTAAGGGCTTGTTATTCTAGATCTAAGTTTGTTTTGGTCCCTTTGAGCTTAAAGGTGCAATATTTATGAGATAATTGGTTACATGAATGTGTTAAGTCCCTTGTTAAGTCCTTTTAAGCTTAAGAGCTTCATTTAGACATGCATTAGTGTAAAGTTGGCAACTTTACATGGTTTTCTAGCTCAAGGAAGTCAGATCTATGTTTTGAGGCTATGTCTTCAAGGATTAAGTGCTTATTGTATTAAGCTGTTGAATCTCGGGAAAACATGGCGTGTTTGCAAGCCAACACGGCGTGTTGGCTGGGGATTTCCTGATTATTTGGATTAGGGAAGAACACATCGTGTCCAAAGGGCAACAGGGCGTGTTTTGTCATCATGGGCTGTTGACTTTGACTTTGACCAGAAGTTTGATCAAGGTTGACCATGGGTTATGTTGGGCTATGTTTGGGGACCAATTTGGAATTTGGGCCAAGTATGCACTTTGAGTGATTATTTGGTTTTGGGCCTTTTAGATTTTTAGTTTGGGATTTTGTTTTGGGACAAACTAGGTGAGGGGTAAACTGGTCTTTTTACCCCATGGACAGACTGTTGGACTTATGGTTATGGTTTGGGGACCCAAATGTTGATCGGGTGTTGTTTTGATATTAATATCGGGGTTATGTCAGCCAACATCCATGGATTTTCTATGCGTTTCGGCAGTGCGATGTGAATCTCATCACTGTGTTTAGCGGGTCAAAGGCACCAATGCCGAACCATGGTTATTATGTTAGGATTTCAGTTGTCTGCGTGGCTCTTACATGTGTATGTATTGGTATGTATGTTGGGTGAGGCCCGATGGTTATTCTGTATGCTAGTTTCAGGTTATGCATATATGATTTGTATGTGGGCGGGGCCAGATGATTGTGCAATATGCTACCATCTTTGTGATTTTTGCATGTCTTTGAATGTTATATGATTACATGGTTATATGTTTAGCAGGTAGGCCCGTTATGTGATTGTAGGTGTGGCTTAGGGGTGTAAGTGAGCCGAGCTACTCGTGAGCTACTCGGGATCGACTCGTTAAAAGCTCGACTCGAGATCAAATTCAACGAGCCCGAGCCGAGCTCGAGCCTAAATATGAGGCTCGTTTATTAAATGAGCTCGAGCCGAGCTTCAATTAATGGGCTCGCGAGCCTAAACGAGCTTAAACGAGTCTATATATATATATATATATATATATATATATATATATATTTATATACAGTGGCGGAGCTTCAATATTTCATTTGGGGGGGCCGAAAACACAATTTATATAAAAATTGGTGAACAGGGGGGGCCGTAGTCAAAATTTTATATTTTTGGACTAAATATGTATAAAGTTAAAGCATATGGACTATTAATGCCAAAAAAATCAGGGGGGGGGGGCACAACCCCCCTAGCCCTTGAAAAGATCCGCCCATGTATATATATATATATATATATATATATATATATATATATATATACACACACACACACACATACATACATACACATACACACACACACACACATATATATATATATATACACACACACACACATAGAGGCTCGTTTAGGCTTGATTAGGCTCGCGAGCCCACTAAATTATTCATGAGCCGAGCTCGAGCTTCATTTTAAGGCTCGAATCGAGCTCGAGCTTCCTCAAATTAAATGAGCCGAGCTCGAGCTTTGTCAGGCTCGGGCTCGGCTCGACTCGTTTACACCCCTAGTGGGGCTCGTATCCCATTGTTATGCAAGTGTGGGCAGGGCCCGTATCTCATTGGGCGGGGCCCATTATTCGAGTGTGGGCGGGGTCTGTTATGCCAGTGTGGGCGGGGCCCGTATCTCATTTGATTTGTATTGTATGAGGTATCTTGGGGAAACTCACTAAGCTTTTTGCTTATGGTTTTCAGCTTATGTTTTGGGTACTTTGGTTTTCAAATGGAAGAGCTCGAGATGATTGCAGAGCACACACCACATGTTTCTACGTTATGTGATTTACTCTGATTCGATGATGTTTTGCTAAATCTTGATTACCTTGGTTTTATAGAAATGATATGTATTAACGATTTATTAATCTAAAAACAGAAATTTTATGTCATTATTTTTGGGATGTTACAATACATAACCTTGTGGGAAGACATTGGTGTCTTCGACCCACAAGTACACTGAGGAAAACTCACCTTAATGTCTGAAAGATAGTTGATATGAATGCTGCTCTAAATACCGGCTCTACTGGTATGTGTACAACACTCAGGGACCAAGCCCCAGTGTATTATTCAAAATATCCCAAATGACCTAAAGTCAAACTTGGTAAAAGTTAACGGTTAATGGTCAAAGTTAAAAGTCAACTTCAGCTCGTTGTCACACTATGGCTGCTAAACGAAAAAACTGACAGGTTTCTACCCAAACGCCATGTCATGGGGACTAGTATGTGCAGCTTAATCCATTAAGTTATTTTCTTATGACTCCAAGAGCTCCAAAGCTCAGATCGGGCCCTTTCCATGCTTTTGATGGATAAAGTTTCCAAATCTATCCATTAAGATACCTCTACTAGCCAAGATCCCAAACCCTAATTCCTCAAGGATGACTAAATGCATCAAGACACTCATTAAGTACCCAACCCCTAGAGTTTCACATCTAAAGATTCCTGAATGATTTCTTATTCCTAATAAGGCCTAGAAACCGTGGCTTTATGGACATGCATGTCCAATGCATGCCCCTTCTATTTTAGGTCAAAACATGGGAATAAAGGGTTAAACTTGAGCATGGAACCAAAAACTACATAGATCCTCCGATCTGAAACATATGACACTAGAATGATCCCATTGATCCCTAAAGTTGCAAACTTTATGAGATTCAACCATCCAGATTCTCACACTCAGAAGATTTAGGGAAGAAACTACTAGATCTAAAGATAAATAACATAAAGGTTGGATCTTGGGGACTAGAAATGGTCAAGAAACATGCTCAAGGTTGGCGAGAAGATTTGATTGTGGGAACCAAGCTTAAAGATGCCTACTTCTTCTTCAAAATATCACGAAAACACACAAGAACTCAAAGATTAGCGATTGAGGCTATAGTTTCCTTTTTGGAGGCTGAGGGGGAGTGAATGAGGTTGAGGGTGGGCAACCCTAGCCATCACATTCCCTTAAATAGGGGATCAAACCCCAAATTCCATCACCACGTCGTGGCCACCAGAAATCCCACTTCAATTTATTATAATTACTTAAAAATGAACATATCCGAAACTTGATGTTAGATTTTAAAATTCAAATGAATCAAGATATGTACTGGATTTAAATTTTAAAAGTTGAAATAAGTTATATGGTAATTGATTTGAAATAAATTATATTTCTATTTTTCATCATATTTTAGTATTGTATTATTATATTTTATCAATGTAGTTTGATTTTCTAAGTTGTCAACTTGTTTAATACACGAGTCTCTAACCTAATATGTATGTGTGTGTGTGTATATATATATATATATATATATATATATCCTCTATCCTAATAAATAAGTACAAAATCGCCACGTGTCACTCTCCTAGCAGCCCCAAATCGTGTTTTCCCAGCCATTGCTTCTTTGAAAAATAGAGATATCTCCTACTAATCAACAATTCAGTTACCCTATTATCCCTGCATTCAAATTCAATTTCAAATACATTATAAATATATCAAATATCTAAAGCAATAAAATCAACAATATCCCCTATAATTAGCAATAAATTTGAATTCATTAATATTTTACCAAATTTACAACAATCATAATAGGAATGATATCATGATTACAATATTATCTTCACCTATTCATTGCACCTATAAATATCGAACCCGTAAATTTGTTTCCAACATTTTTCTTCTTTCTCATTTGATTCAAATTTTCTTCTTCATCTGTGCAATTCTGGTAAAGCATCCTTAAAATAACTATGCCGATTTTTTATATGTTTATTATTTTTCCTTATTTTGATTATTATAAAATCATAACCAAATGCCTTGCTATTTGCGTATCATCCTTGTCTACAAGAGTATGCGTCTTCAAACAGTTATCACATGTTTTCTTGCAGCTTAAAGGATTAAAATTTTCTCCAAAATGAACACGTTGTAGAAAACGTCGACAATCAACTTCATTCTCACAATAGCTGACTTGAGGTAAATAACAAGTGGTTATATTTTATAGATGGTATTGTTTGTATGCTGATATGAATACATCAGAGTTAATTAAATAAATATCAAAATTACCATGCGCAAATGGTTCTCTGTATTTGTTTCCAGTACTCTTCCAGAATTTAAACTACTTGCATGAGATGCAAAAGAGCTTTGCTCCATGGATCCATGACTAAGCATGTGTTTGACCCGAATCTTCAAAAAAGTTTAAAAGATATTGAGAAAACGAAATGAAAATGAGGGAAAGTTTCTAGAAAGTGAAGCCTTGTTTTCTCTATTAAGTCATTCTTTATGCATAACAACAAATTGATAATGACTTACATAATTACTATAACTGTAATACAATATGCAAGAAGAATGCTGCCCATCTCTACCTGTACGCCCACATTCCTACAACAAAAGTATTCCATGAAAAATCTACAAGTTATAGAAATATCATTTAAATACATAGATTTTTTTTAAGTGAAATGTGATCATAAAGGGTACCTGATGGTAGCCTTCAATGGATTTAGGAAGAGAATGTTGAATGAAAAACCGAACATCTGATTTATTTATACCTGAAACAATCATGTTTTATAACATTATTATTAATTACTTTTATAACAAGACTAGATCACATGCCATAATCCATACCTATTCCAAATGCCATAGTTGCACATATGATATTAACCTCATCTTTACTCCACATCTTTTGGAAAGATGCACGTTCATCTGGATCCATACTAGCATGGTAAAATGCAGCTTTGTGCCAAAATCCCTGAAAGAAAAGTAACACCATAAAAAACCCTAAACGTCACAACTCACAAGTGGCTTTATCAATAAACAAAGAGAAAGACAACATAACACATAAGAAGAAACCTGCAACTTTTTAGCAACTTTCTCAGAGTCCATCCTTGAAAGACAATAAATGATTCCACATTCATCAAAATGATTGTCCTTAATGAACTTGTCAATATCTTCCATACATTTTTCCGTTTTGGGTATAACTGAAAACCTGAAGGATTGACATTTTAATAGGTCAACACATTGAAAATCCCATTATAATTACATTAAACCCATACCTTAAATTTGGGCGGTTGAAACTTTGCCTGAAAATAATACAATCAACAAGTCCAAGAGCCTGCACAACATCCTCTTTGAAACTGGCTATAGCAATATCAGTTAATACCAACAGGGGTATATTCGAAAACTTTTGTTTCAAAATACCAAGACTCTGTACATACTTTATAGCAACATTGTTATATAAGAACCTAAAGAAAAACTACAATGTTTTGAACAAATTTGTATGTTATAATAATTAATAACCTGGTAATATGGTCTTAAATCATGTCCCCATTGGCTTACACAATGTGTTTCATCAATCACAATTCTATCTAGCAATTCTCGTGCATACAAGTTCTCTAATTGTCTCAATAAAGCATCACTTCTGCATCCTCTTGTGTGACATCTTCAGATTCAGAGAAACAAGAGGTGAGATTACCAATGTGACACCTGGACGTATAAAATCATAACCAAGGATTAAACAATAACAATTCAAGATTCAATTTTGAAATACAATCAAAATTCAAATAATAAATACAGGGAGTACATTTAATCACATCTTCTACAAAAACGAAATTAGTAATTTTTCCTCTTCTTCATCGTCGCCCTATCTTCATCATTGAAATCCAACAACTAACATATTCCAAAATCAGACCACAAGGACGCCATTTTTCTTTCATAACTTTAGCAACAGACTAAAATCGGTCTACTATCTATTACAAAATTGGACTTGTATTCCTTCCGATTTTGGATTTCAGCCCTGTATTTATTTCCGATTATTCTGTTAAGAAGTGGAGGTAGTGGCGTGGCTATGTTGTAAGGCTGCTACGAAGCCGATGAGATCTCCGATTACAAGAGATCAGTACTTTGAAATGTAGAAATCGAATACATCATTTGGTGTATGCAATTTCAGAAAGAAAAAAATAGAAACGATACTTTGAGTCTACAATGTCGGGCGGAAGAATGAATGTTTTTAGGGTTAAACTTATTTAGGGCTGAATTGTAATTTACAATAAATATATATAAATAGTAGATTTTAAAGTACGTTAATATTTTTTTTCGCTTTTAAACAATTTTAATTTTAATTTCATAATAAATTTCGAATACATATTTTTTTTAATCGTATTTATGATCACTAGTCACTATATGAAACTAACTTTTTATATGATATATAAATAACATTGTAATTAACAAAAATATCAAAAAATATTGTGAATAGTGTTATATGGACTTTTTGTTTTTTGGACTAAGTTACTATTTTTATTATTAATATTTTTATTATACGTTCGAGGCATTTTGTACATACCAAAACATATAATCTATATCTTTTTGTTAGTGCTTACTAAGTAAATTTTTATCCATATATATAAATATAATTTTCATAATGTATATCATACAATTTTTAATCGAATTTCTTATTTCAATTATAATATATTGTTTCTTTTTAAAATTTCAAATGTCATTCCTTACAAAGATATAATTATATATATTTTCTCTTTTTCACATCGTGATTATTATTTAAAAAATGTCTACAAGGATGATGGATAAATGAATTCTCATTACCATTGTATAACATATTATGTTTAAGATTTATATCTTTTAAACTTTTCGATACAACATAAATTTGATAATTTGATGAATAAGACTTTTAATGTTGTGGACAAATGATTATTTAAAAATTTAAGTGTTATGTTTATTTTACTTATCAATTAATTAAACATTACTTACAATCAAGACTCCGGTGCATTTTTCTTACAATTATTTTTTTTATCTATATAAAAGTTTAAATCATACCGATCGTGATTTCCACGAGTTATAATTACGTATTGTATTTTCTTTATGTTAATTTCATTACACACATTGATAATGCATCATCTGTGTATGTTCAATGAGAATACTGCACCAAAAATAAAGATTTTAAAAATCTCCAATTCTAATTTAAATACTTATCTTTTACTGTATAATTAAATACTTACAAATCATAAAGTTATTGAAAAATGCAATATTACAATTCATAAATTTTCTAAATTAATGAAATTTTATTTTATTATATAATTAATTTTTAGATTCAATTAAAAATCAACACCAGTGACTTCTACGGGTTTTAACCTAATATATCTCTCTATATATATATATATATATATATATATATATATATATATATATATATATATATATATATATATATATATATATATATATATATATATATATATATATATATATATATATATATACACACACACACCTAAATTTTAGGATTTTAGAATTAAACCCTAAAATAATTTGATCAATAATACATCCTATTTCACCTATATTTTTCTAAAGACATGTGATGCTTATACCTTGATTATAAATTTGATCATAAGATGAAATTAGTTTTTATTTATTGAACTCGTCTAAATTTGAAGCCTGCATATGAATACAAGGTAGCAAAAAAGTCATATGATTTGATCTAATTGTTCTTTTACCAAATGATGCATTATATATTAATCAAGAAAATGATAACGTCCTTTTGACTTGATTTATGATAAGAAAACACTTACATAATACCAAATCGTGTAAGACATTAAATAAAACTAATTTAAAAATAAAGGGATCTAAAAGCATGCTAATTTGTCTACCGTTAACGACAAGAGAATAATTATTTAGTATATAAACAAGACAATTTGATGAGATTTAACAATAATGTAAAAGAAACAAAGGAGAAGTCAACTTTATATGATTTAGGAATTTAAATATATTTATTTTTATATTAAATGTCACGGTAGTATAAAGAATCTTTTATTATCATCGGTGAATACTTGAACCATTGGTTGAAAGTTTCGAATGTAAAAAATGGAATAGCTAGACTGATAGATGTATATTGTGTAAGTCCACGTTTAATAGTTAATACATTCGGAAATTGTTTGCAACGTATGCAAACATACATTGTTTTCCTAAAATGCCAGAAAACAATTACTATCTCTATTGGTTCCGGACAAATTGCTCTAATGAATGACGATGTCAAATACACGTGAGGTGATTCTAAACATTTGACGGTAATTCTAGAAGCAATAGCATCGCAAGTTCTATGGATTTGGCATGCATTATTTGGTGTTTTAATACGCAACAGTGGTATCAAAGTTGTTGATCAATCGTTGATATTCAACGATATCTATAATGAAACTGCACAAGAGTATCTGTTTAAAGTGAATAAAGCATCATACAAGCATGAGTATTTTCTTGTTGACATGATATATCTTAAGTATTTTATATTTTTAAATCATAGACATGTCTTAATGATGAAAAGCAAATAAAACTTAAGGTAACTCAAGAAGGAGTTAGGAAAGATTTGAAACGAGAATTTTGTCTTATTAAGAAACGCTCATGCATAACCAATAACTCAACACGTTTATGAGTGCAAAGAAAATAAGAGATATAGGGCGTGTTCGGCAAAACTAGCTGGTAGTGGGTAGCTTGTAGCAGGTAGCGGGTAGCTTGTAGCTTGTAGCGTTTTGATTAAATTAAACGCTAGAAGTTTGTAGTGTCAAACGAGGTTTTTTGTTTTAAACGGAGCATTTTGTCAAACGCTAGAAGCTAGAAGCTCTCAAATGCTCTGTACCGAACACGCTTGTAATATATGCACACATCATATTATATAATATCAAGTCATTCGAAAAGAAAACACATAATATAATTTTATGAGACGGAAAAGTCAGATATGTCACTATGATGAAACCAAAATGTTACCAAAATTTTACCAACCTATGAATAAATAAAAGTTGGTAACCTAAAATACATGGTAGCATAATAAGAGTACACAAAGCATAACAATCTTCACATTTATTTGATGGAACATATTTACGTAACTGAACTATATGTTGACGACGAATATGTATCATTCAACCAAAAATTAAAGGTTGAAGTTCTAATACAAACAAAAATATGTATATTTTAAAATAAAGTAGTAAGTGTGTTCTAAAGATTTAATAATATAACATAGCATAATCCAATAAATCTCATTTTCTTAGAATAAAACGTCAGAACATTCTCAAAATCATGGAATTATCAACTGTTTGATTTCTAAATTTTAAAATTAATTTGAATATGTTTAGGCTAAACAAGCAATTAAAATCAATAATCAATCATATATCATCGTTTTAAATAATGACATAATCAAATTTTCATAACAGTGAATTGGGTATCTTGCTCATTACTTTTTTGTGCATTTATTTCTCTTCGTTGTCATCTTTTGGGGTTTTGGATGAGAACTATATTATTTGATTAGACGTCACGTTTACATATCTACATCCAATTGATTTAAAAATAATAAATATTATAAATTTCTCTAATGACTGAAAAATGATAACTTTATGTCCCTTTGCATCTCGTGGTATATCATATAAATAGCACATTGTTGACTATGGAATATGGATATGACAAATACATATTACGGAAACCAATAAATCGAAATTATGTTTGGTAGTATGTTAATGATATCATATGATAATACAATCCCAAACAATTTAATATATATATATATATATATATATATATATATATATATATATATATATATATATATATATATATATATATATATATATACTAGCCATTTACCCGCGCAAAGCGGCGGACGATAAATAGTTTGTTTCGACAATTAATTTCTTTTCCATTGAGAACGATTATTTTCAATTCAATCATTAGTTTGTTTTATGAAACATGTCATATTAAAAATAAAGAAAATTCATGAAATGACCAAATTATAGGGTGTTCAGTATTTTTTGGATGAAAAAAGATCTGGTCAAAATCTTGGAAGAGAAGATTTATAGGAGTTTGTTTAAATTTTAATATTATTTTATTAGTGATTAGTTGTACAATTAACTTAATGATTTGGACGTCTTAAAAAAATATTATTATTTTATTCAATCTATTTTTAGAAATATTGAGATTTGTTTTATAAGATAGTATATATATATATATATATATATATATATATATATATATATATATATATATATATATATAGGTTCAGGTTCATTTGACACCATGCTAATTCTGTGAGACCGTGAGACCAAATCTAAAAATAATTTTAAATGCAAAATAAAAGGAAAAATCCAAAATTTCTTTTTTTAATTTATTTAACTAAAATAAATAAAAAATAATAAAAAAATTGCCATTTTTTTTAAATACGTGAAATATTCTAATAGAATATTACACTGTACATATTCTAATATGATTTTTAGAATGTTTAGAATATTCTACTAGATTTGCCAGATATGTAGAATATTCTAAATATTCTACTAAAATATGTAAAAAAATATATATTTTTTGTATTTATTTTTTTATTTATTTTGGTATTTTTTTATTTTTTTTTGAAAAATATATATTCCGAAAATAATATTGGAAAAAAAAATCGAAAATTTTCAATTATTTTGCATTTTAAAAATGTTTTCGTTTTATCTAATAAATGAATGGCTAGGATTGCGTCTCACGGTCTCACAAAATTAGGCCGTCTCACATGAACCTAACCCTAGTTGCGTTTCAGTGTGTACGCCCCGCGTACCAAGGAGGGTACGCCCAACGTACTCCCCCTGATTGGACCTTAATATTGGTCCTTTGAGTTTGGGCCGTTTGTGGGTAGTTGGTTGTTGGGCTAAGTTTGGAATTTGTGGATAGAGTATTTTTGGGCCCAATTATTGTTATGGACATTGGATCTAGGCCCATTTGGTGAGGTGGGCCCAATTTGGTAAATTGGGCCAATATTGGACTTTGTATAAGATTTGGACTTTGGTCTTGGCCCGATAAATGGATGTATGTTTGGCCTAATGTGTATTTGTGCTATGTGGGCTAGTTCGGGATTGGCGGCGAGTTGGTGATTCGAGAGTCAGCTTCTTCAGTTCAGAGTATCAGCTTTCGCGATGTGAGTTATCCTCACTATATCGACAGGATCTAAGGCACCAAGGCCGGCCCTTTATCGGATTGAGATTCGAGGTATTTGTTGTTATGTTATTGCTTTGATATGTCTGCATCCTGGTAGCTAGGATGGTATATGTTAGAGACCTGGTTAAGGTCGGTTTCCTGATAAGTAGGGTGATGCTATGCTAGTGACCAGTTAGGTCGGTATCCTGGTTAGGATGATGATATGTTATGTGATCTGCTTGATCGGCTTGCTGACTATGAACTGTTATTTGATTGTATGTTATGTGCACATGGTTGTTTGGACTGGAGTTGGGTTGAGGCGGTCCTGCTTTGTGCTGTAGGCCAAGATACCCAGGGCGGACCGGTTGTTCCGAAGGCCCAACGAGCGGTCCGGATAGGCTGTAGGCCCCACGAGAGCGGACCAGACGTACCGAGGCTCGGAGAGTGGATCAGGCCGACTGAAGGCCCGGTGCGGGCGGACCAGTCATATTGTAGACTCAGAGTGTGGACCAGGTGGGTTGAAGGCCCGGTGCGGGCGGACCAACCACACTGCAGACTCGAAGGATATGACTAGACTCGGAGGGTGGACCCGGTGGACTGAAGGCCCGATACGGCGGACCAGTCACACAGTAGACCCGATATGCATGGTTGTTCTATGTTCTGTTATGTTATGTATGCTATTTATGTTATGGGTCGAAAGGCACTATGTTATGGGTCAGAAGGCATTATGATTTGGACCGGAAGGTCGTAGCCTGGAAGGGCGTATATGTGGTTGGTATTTTGGGGGTATCTCACTAAGGTTTCGGGCTTACAGTTGTGGTTTAATGTTTTTTAAGTTCTTCAGGAGACCGTGGCAAGGCGAAGGCGTGATCGTACCGCTCCTCGTATTTATGTTTTATGTTATGGTTCTGGGAATAATCTGATAATAAATGTATTGAAAACCTTTTTGTAATAACATTATTAAAATGGGTTGTTTTTGAAAAGTTTAAATTTTGTTGAAATTTTTGGTCGTTACAAGTTGGTATCAGAGCCTTGGTTTGAGTGAATTGGAGGAACATTCGTGTGAATCCAGTCTCAAATCAAGGAGAGTTTTTAAAAGAGAAATTAAAATGGTTTTCAAATTAAGTAAAAAAAGGACGCAGAGGTACGATCAGCCGGAGCCAGTAAGTAACCCCAAAATACCATACATGATATTTGTTTTCGAGCTTTGATAGAACAACATGCTAGTACTAGGCTAGGGATCTTCAGGATTTCATGAAAATGTTGCCTGTTTTATGATGCCTACTAGCCTAGGGTTTCCCTCGGTATGAGATTTCCAGTGTTCCTCTAGGAGTGAGGATTGAGCGCTTGCTTTGTATATTTATCACTAGGGTGTTGTGGTAGTACTTCATACGAATATGGGTAGGTGTGCAAGGTAGTATGGGCCCGTACTACTGAAAGCACAGGACCCATACGCGTATCAGGGAAACCATGACCTCTAGGGTTGGGTTGAGAGTTGGTCCCCGGGGTAGTGGGAAGTGTCTGAGATTTTGTGGTTTATTTTCAGTATGGAGATTTTGAGGCATGCTGGGAGTGGATCCGGGTCAGGATCGGGAGCAGGAGAGGGAGTTCCGGGCGGGTCAGTACCACCCGAGGTTATCAGTCAGATGAGCACGTGTGAGTTGGATACGAGGATTCGTGAGATCCTGCATGATGAGGTTGCTGCGTTGTTAAGAGCCGTGTTGTCGGAACTGTTTGGGTCGATCAAGACCGCCATGATGGAGTATTTTGATGAGTGCTATGCGACTCTTACTGAGACAGCTGCCGCGGCGGCTACAGCGGCTGTAGCAGCAGCAGGGGGAGGAGTTGGTAGAGGTTTTTAGTATCGGGATTTCGATAATACGAAGCCTCCCACCTTTGATGGAGTTCAGGACCCGATCGTTGCTATGAGATGGTTATCGGACGTGGAGGGGTGTTTCTTCACGTGTTCATGCCCTGCTGATAAGAGGGTGAGGTGTGCTCTAAACCTGTTAAGGCTCGGGGCAAAGGATTGGTGGAGATTGACCACGGAATCATATTCGGATGCGCAGAGGGCTGCAGTTTCATGGGATCAGTTCAGAGAGATGTTCAACACTCGTTATGTTCCGCAGGTCGAGAGGGAGAGATTGGCTTAGGAGTTCCTTGAGCTGAAGCAGGATTCGGAGTCGGTGACGGAGATCACCAGGATGTTTACTGAGAGGGCGATGTTTTTCCCTGAGTTCGCTTCGGAGCAGGCTCAGATGTCCTGATATTTAAGTATGCTAAAGAGAGATAGCAGACAGTTTGTATCCGCATAGAGGTGCGAGACCTTGTTAGAGTTTCAGGAGGCCGCCGGGCGGCAGGAGTTGGAGATTGAGTTGCAGTTGCGTGAGCTGAGGCAAGCTCCGGTGCAGTCGCAGCCGGCGTCGAAACGGTCCAAGACCGTTGATTCCAGGGTGGGAGATCAAGGCAGCCACGTTTGTGGGAAGTGTGGGAGTGGTCACACTGGAGTTTTTAGGTCCGGTGGTGCATGCCGCAAGTGCGGAAAGGAGGGGCACTATGCGAGGGATTGTCAGCAGGCAGTTTCGGGTCGGGATTTGAGGATTTGTTGTCATTGTCATCAGGTTGGGCACTTGAGGGTCAACTGTCCACAGCTTGCTGCGGGACCGGTGCGTGCTCCAGCACCGGCCACTTTGAGGATCACAGGTGGAGGTCAGGGTGGAGCGCAGCCCCCAAGGGCTTAGGATCGTGCTTTTCAGCCTACAGCAGAGAAGGTCAGAGCAGTACCGGATGCAGCTGCGGGTATGTTCCTTTCTTGATATCTTGTTATCTTGTGATTATTGTGGAAGTATTATTATCTGTTAGTCTCATTGTGTGGTTTTTCGTTTTGGTATCCATTGTTCCTTGAGGGTTTGGTATGGTTATGGGTTAGAGTTGGGGTTTTCGTTGGTTATCATTCATGAGGGTTATTAGTGGAAATATGGCGTTGGTTTGAATGTCGGGTAGCATCTGCAGTCCGAGGAGTAGTTAGCTGAAGATTGAGTTTCTTTCGAGCGGGATGATCAGTGTGGAAATGTGATTTTGTGAAGGTTGCTAGTGCTAGTGGGAATCAATCCGCGTGTAAGGGTTGGGTTTTGTGCAAGGTTGTTTTGGGAGGTCAGTGATAGCGACCGGGGGTTGATAGTCAGTGCCCTAAATGGGGGAGAATTGGAAATTCTCCAGATGGTCGATAGTCATGAGAGATTGTTTAGCTGCTTGGGATTCAGTAGTGCTCTGTCATCCAAGAGCATAGGCTGGTATGAGTAAGTGACAAGCATGCGGGGCGGGATACAGACCTATGGTAGTGATTGTGAAGGGTCTGGGATCAGGTTGGGATCGAGTATGTATGATGGAGATAGAGTTCGGAACCCCTAGAGGGCTAGAAAAGTATGCATGGGAGGATTTCCCGGAGAGATAACTCAGAATGATAGATGCTAGTTGAGCGGTCCGGATAGAATGAAGGCCGGTAGGCGTACAGTCAGGCCGAAGGCTCGGAGAACAGTCCAGCCAGACTGAAGGCCCTAAAGGGCGGTCCAGATTGGCTGAAGGTTCTGAGAGTGGTCCAGATTGGCTGAAGGCCTGGTAAGGCGGTCCAGTCATGCTGAAGACTCTGCAGGTATTGTTAGATCGGTGCGAGGAAATGGTTTGGGTATGTTGCGATGTATAAGCATTAGAAGGTCTGACCCCGTGTATTGATTATGATTAGTGGATATGGTGCATGGACTCGAGAGTCCTTGCAAGTAGGTTCAGAACATGTGTGTTGCGTGGATAGAGGTTATACTATAAGGGAGTGTAAATTCACGGAAGTGAAAGCAGCAGCGCAGAGTTATGATTGAAGTGGTCCAATTATGGTCATTGAGCAGCGTGATTGCGGCAGTGGTATGGGATCACATCCGGGTTGGATGGTTGCAATACTTATCATAATTATCATGCTCCCACTAACATGATGATTATTAGCATAACACTTATGCTCCCACTAGCTTTGACATGTACCCAGAAATCAACTAAACTTCTAGAAATCAATACTTTATTGACTTTCTTACCAAAGTTCAAATTTCTGATACTAGATTGCCTTGATAAGACTTTATCAATATCATACACCTCTCTTAGATAGCTCACATGTGTGTCTAAAGAATTATGAAGAGGGATGCTGTAATCATAATGTTTAGACCTTTTGTCATTCCCACAATTGCTATCTACTCAAAATCTACTTAGTGAAAGAGTTTCCTTACCATCATTTTCATGAATCGAAGAGAAACCTTATGACACTTAGATTTAATGGTGTATGTGTTCTTATCCATGTGAATTGTCAAAACCATAGTCACAAGACAAGGATAATGACAAATCCAAACTCATATGGATTGAACTTGTGCAATCTTAACTTCTTGCCACCTAGCAGCTCAAGGGCCTGCCATTGCTTCCAAGTAGATATGCAAACAATTGAGAACATGTAGAACTCAAATGTATAGCCAACTTAATTGGAATGGGCACAGAAATGTCAGCACGATAGGTTATAAACCCCTACTTGTGTGCTAGCGATGAAATACAGGTTTTATTCTTGATTACTTCTTGAAACCTTTTTTAGGATCTTTTAGACTCCCACTGTTTCCTTGACCTATACGACTGTCCTCTTGACATATAAGACTTTCTTGCCAAATATTCAAGAGATAGTGTGGATTCTAATCAAGACAGACACTTAACAAAATTAGCCTTAGTTGGTCTTTGTTTTATCCAAAACATCACAACTTACCAATTTCAAATGTACAAGAGTAGAAAACTTTTACTATTACATTTGACAAGTGTTTTAAACCTTCTTTAAGACATGTCACTCAAGTTACAATCTTAGAGTATAACTCTATGAATTGTTTTGGAATGAAGTATGAATCATCTTCTTGATTTAACCACTTCAACAATTCATAACTCCTCTTCTTAACTATCAGAATGTACTTAGAGGATGAATTGTGATAAGGTATTAAAATCATTAAGATGACCTTAAAACATGATACTAAAGTACTCTCCAATCTTTTAAGATTTGAGAAACTTTTATCCTTCTGCCTAATTTGATTCTTCTTATTCGTTCTGTCATACATTGAAAATTTTCCAATGTTTCAGAATTATACTTAAGCTTGTAACTATAATCATATTTACTAAACCTTAGTAAATCATGATGAATAGTCTTATCCATATTTTGTGGTGGACTTTGAAAAGTGCACAAGAAAGTGTACTTGATCCCTTAGTCCTTCTCTTGACTCACACATCCATGTGAACAAGTAGTTAGTCTTAATTTTTCCAATGCTCGAAAGTTCTCATTCATCATACTATACAACTTGCATGATTCCAAGTTTCAGTCCCATTGAAACTTGGGTGATGAGAATCTTTCCTTATTTGGTAAATTTAGACACTACCATAAATGAACGAATCAAATTCATATTTCCAATATTGCTATAAACATACAAGCATAGTGTTTTCATGAATGCCATTTTAAGGAGATAAAAATAAAGTAAAACAAACTTTTATTTATTTTAAAATGCGGAAAAAACTTTTTTCCTTACAATGTAACTTGAAATGAAAACTATGTTATTACTTGTTTCCTAGCAATCTATCATAACTCCTAAGAGTAGCTCAAGAATCCAATCTTCAATCAAGCGATAGAAATCCATCTTCGCGATCAGATTCAACATAATCTTTCTTTAAGTTTCCTTCACTTTTCCTTTGATTATTAAACATCAACATGTGACCCAGTCACATCTTGTAATAAGAATCTCATAATAGAAACTTAACCAAGTTAGATAGTGGACCTTACCTGAAATAGAGTCACACTTATTGACTTTACTAGCCTTATGATCTTTCAGGTAAAATTGACAGCTTCGCAACCAATGCCCTTTCCTTTTGGCAATAGGACCATATGGACCCTTAGGTAATAGTACATGCGACCATCTCAGACTTAGCCATTCTCTTTACCATTTGGTCAACCGAGTTGACTATGGCCGATCCCTTTCCATTGGGAAGAGAATGCTTTTCTGGATTTCCTGTGTCACTATTGTCCCTGTCCATAAAGTTTTGGGAAGTTGATCTCCTAATCAAATTTGCTTTACTAGTACACTAAATCATTTCTGATTTAGTAGCACCAAGCAAATAGATAAGATCATTAAGGGTCTTGTCATAGTCTGTTTCATAGGAGTCCCAAGGAACTCACTATGTGAGTTAGAAAGTAATTGAACTACTAACTTTCTTAAGACTTTGACACCCAACTCTCCCAGCTTCTCAGTATGTGACTTCATCTCCAAGATGTGATCACACCTAGACCTTGCCTTGCCAATAGGGCTTGAGTGACCTTGAACTTGTGGGTTAGGGAGAATAATTGGAGGAGGTGGAGGAAGTGAAGTTACAAGATATTTGGGAAGACCATAGATGTCTGAACTAGACATCTTTTGGGAGATATACAAGATAGTTGATTTAAAGTCCTTAATATAACACCCAATATGAAATATTAAGGCTAGGACCCAATAAACTATTTTATAACTTGGAAGAGGGATGCCGTAATCCAATCTATAGAATATTTGAAGGTAGGTGAATGACGATTCACCAATTTCCACCATGAAAAACAAAATAATTTATTAGGTTTTAATTGGATTTGAAACTCCTAGATCTTTTGAGATTCATTGAACTTTTCAATGGCATGTTTCAATCTCGAGTGTGCCCTTCAGGTTTTGTGATTGGGATGCCGAGGATCACAAAACAAGGTGTGAAGTAACCATGCAAATTACTTGGCACCCTTAAGTGTTTACCCCTCAATCGATGTGCCGGTTAACCACACACGCTCCATCGATACTATGATAAACATTAAGTTACCCTTTTCCTACCTTGTTAAATACAAGTTAGTGTGCCGGTTAAGCACACACACTCCACTAACCGACTTAAACAAAGTGCAAAGTGTAATTTCATGGATTAGCACCTTATTCACATTTTCCTAAGTACCTAAGATTGGGTATTTATAAAAGGTTTAGTTACTTAGTATTTATCATTAATACTTTTAATGAAGGGAGAATTATAGTCCTTGTCCTACCCGTTCGACTAACGACCCTCCACCGGTCAAGGAAGCGGTGGGTGAGAGTGGACACCCATTAAACTGCCATTTTATAGGCAGTAACCTTATACCCCCCTTATAGACCGGCTTCATGAATGAGGCCTACTAACGGTAAGACTGACTTTACTCTTATACATATATATAAACATTATTAACTTATAATATTATAAAGTATAAGGGTTGAATTTTAACTTTTAAAATTCTAGGGTCTAGTTTGGAATTAAAGTATACATGGGGGTAACTTTACAAATTCCAAAACTTGAGGACTAGTTTTGAAACCTTTCAAAACTCTTGACTTTTTCATAACTTATGAGTTTAATTAAGGCTTAATGAAGAAAAAAAATTCAAGTTCCATAACTTGAGGACAAGTTATAGAAGACATTAAATCATTTAATGATGACATTAAAAATGGAGACTCTTCTATTTTCATAACCTATGAGACTTGATGACACTTTAAAAAGAAAAACTCTTCACTTTCCATAACTTGAGGACAAGTTATGGAGTTCATAAAAACCATTAAGATCAAATATTCCAATTAACACAATAATCAAATAATTTTTCTATGATCCAGATTAAACTCATAAGTAAAGATAATTGACATCAACAATTTTCAAGAAATTAGATAATCATACAAATTAATACAAATCTTGAAACTTTGAGAATTATCCTTTGAAGACTCTTGGACTTCATAACCTAAAGAGTTAATAAATGAGACATTTCACATCCATAACTTATTGAAGTTTCAAAACTCTTAAGATCATAACTTTAAAAAAAACTTTTGAGTTCCAAAATTTTATGACAAAATTTGTAACTCCTTAAAACCACTTAGATCAAACTTTTAAAAAAATAAAATAATCATATCATTCTATCTTTTAATAAATTGACCTAATTCAACTCTTGTAGTAAAGTGACTCAAATTTTACAAATAATTAGTTTTTCATAAAATCAAGTAATTATCATAATATTTGACAGAATTCATGTTTTTTTTTCTTTTCCTTTTTCATCAACTTGAAAATAAAATACATTTGCATCAAATATAGTAGAAAACAACCCATGGCTCTGATACCACTGTTGGGTTTTGGTATAATACAACATCCTATGGTGAACATACAACCCTAAATACCTTGGATCTATGTTTTCACTAATTATACATGCAAATGGTTTCCAAGGCATTAAACCTATAACTAGCATGAATTTGACATAAACCATATAATATACTAGTTAGGGAAACATACCTTTTATGTGGCTTGAAGTCTTGATGTATTTGGCCTTAAGAGCTTAGCACCAATAGTATGAAATGCCTTAAATGGAATCACAACACACCTAGGACAAAGGTGGATCTTGAGAAGGAATTCCATGCACCAAAACACCTCCATATTTTTCTAAGAAAAGAAGTGGTGATTTTGGCTATGGAGTAACCTATTTATATGTAGGATTCCAAGGGTCATGGGTATAACCCATAATCCATACCCATGGGTTTTATGATCCATGGTTCATGTGGCCCAACTCTTTATGTATCCATACATAAACTTAGTCCAACATGGGTCATAAGCCCAACACATATAAATATAACTAATTATCATAATTAGTCCCCATATATTTAATTAGTCTCTTTTGATCACTAAATTAATTCAAAATTAATTCTTGATCGATACTAATTAAAACATATGATTTCATATTAATATATTATAACTTATAATATATTAATTAACCATAAATAACCTTCTCTCAAAAGTCCATCCTAACAAATTGTCCTGATGATATGCAACCCAAATGGACCATGTTACTCTCGAGTCAAGTACATACCAATAATAGTTATGGGCTTAGACATCTAATCCAACAAGTAGGCCTCATTCATGAAGCTGGTCTATAAGGGGTATAAGGTTATTGCCTATAAAATGGCAGTTAATGGGTGTTCACTCTCACCCACCGCTTAGTGGAGGGTCGTTAGCCGAACGGGTTTGACAGAACATTTAAATTTTCATTATAAGTATAATGATAATAACAAAGTAACTAAAATTTATTAAAATTCTCAATCTTAGTTACTTTAGGAAAGTGTGAATATGGTGCTAACCCATGAAATTGCACTTTGCACCTTGTTAAGTCGTTAATGGAGCGCTTGTGGTTAACCGACACACTAATCCGGGATTGACAGTGCGTGGCAAAGGGTAGTTTGACGTTAATCGTATATCAATGGAGCATGTGTGATTAACCCGCACATTGATTAGGTGGTTGTAACATTGAGTGTACCAAGCTAATTTGCGTGGTTATTCATACCTTGTTTGTTATCCTCGGCATCCCAGTCACAAACTTTAAGGGCACAATCAAGATTTAAACATGTCATTGAAAAGTTCAATGAACCTCAAAAGATCTAGGAATTTCAGTTCACTTAAAACCTAAAGTTTCCCTTTCGTTTTTCGTGGTGGAAATTGGTAAATATTCACTTACCTACCTTAATATTTCAAATAGTTTACAATCGGATTACGACATCCCTCTTCCGAATTGTAAATTATTGTGTTGGGTCCTAGCCTTAATATTTCATTTGGGTGTTATATTAATGACTTAAATCAACTAGCTTGAAATTCTCCCTTGTAGATTTCTGCCTCAAACAACTATGGTCTTCCTAAATATTCTAGAACAAGCTTTCCATCCGAATATGATGTTCCACAATTGGATCATGGAAGTGAAAATCATACTTCACTTCCTCCACCTCCTCCAGTTATTCTCCCTGACCCATAAGCTCAAAGACTTGAAAAGATCAGGATCACTCAATCCCTATTGAATAGTAAACATAAAGATGGAAGGCATGTATGTACTCATGTCTTGGACATGAAGTTGCATATTGATAGGCTAAGGATGTTGGGTTTCGTCTTCCTAAGGAAGTTGGTTGTTGACCGGGTTCTTTAGTCACTTCTTGAGTCATATAGTGAGTTCGTTAAAGACTACTATGTGACAGAACACGACATGACCCTAATTGATCCCACCTATTGGCTAATTGCTGCTAAATCAGCAATGATTTGGCGCAATGGTCAAGGAAATCTAACTGGAAGATCTACATCCCAAACGTACATGGACATCCTAGAAAAGATTCCTTCTCCTAAAGGAAAGGAATTGGACATGGTCAAAAGTTTTGATCATAAGAGAAAGGCAAATTCTGAGACTGTTCCGTGTGAGCTTGTGTGTTTCTATTGCCAAGGGAAGGGACATTAGAAGCGAATCTGCCCTGACTACCTAAGAAGCTTAATCAAATTGTATGGTTCTGCTCCTGGTAAGTATATTGTCTAACTATATTAAGTTCCTAATTGTTGATTCTTAATACTTAATGTGACAAGGTTGGATTTTGATGTTTTGTAGGATCAAGCAAAGGGAAGGAAGCTTGAAAGTAAGAATATGTTGAATCTGACCACGAAGATGGATTTTGATCGCATAGTTCGAAGATCTGAGTTTTGAGCTGCTGCTTAGGAGTTATGATAGATTTCCAGGAAATATGTAATAACATAGTTTTCATTTGTAATTGCATTGTAAGGAAAAGTTTTTTCTGCATTTTTAAAGAAATAAAAATTTGTTTTGTTTTATTTTATTATATCTCCTTACAATAGCATTTGTGAAAAATGGTGTTTGTATGTTTCTAATTTTAGCAATACGGATTTGATTCTTTCATTTGTGGTAGTGTCAAAATTTACCAAATAAGGAAATGTTCTCATCACCCAAGTTTCATTTGGATACAAACTTGGAATCACGAAACTCGGATTGTGTGATGAATGAGAACCTTCATCTTTGGGAAATTAAGACTAATTCCTTGTTCACATGTATATGTGAGTCAAGTGAAGGACTAGGGGATCGGGTACACTTGGTTGTATGTTGGTCAGGTCCACCATAAAGATCGATAAGACTATTCGTCATGATTTTACTAAAGTTTAGTAAATATGGTTATACTTACAAGATTAAGTATAATTCTGAAACATTGGAAAAGTTTCAATGTATGGCAGAACGAATGAGAAGAATCAAATTAGGCAAATAGATAATAGTTTCTCCAATCTGAAAAGATGGGAGAGTACTTTAGGATTGTGTTTTATAATCATCTTAATGATTATGTAAACCATATCACAATTGATCCTCTAAGGTCATCTTAGTGCATTTCTATGACTAAGTAGAGGAATCGTGAATCTATGGAATGGTTAAATCAATTAAGGTGAATCATACTTCGTTCCAAAACAAGTCATACAGTAACACTCCAAGATTGTAACCTTGAATGACATAATCTTAAGAAAGGTTTATAACACTTATCAAATGTAGAGTAAAAGTTTTCTACTCTTGTACATTTGAAATTGGTAAGTTGTGATGTTTGGACAAAACAAAGATCAACTCAGACCAATTGTGTGAAGTTTTTATCTTTATTAGAATCCGCACTAAATCTTGAAAATTTGTTTGTCAAGTAATGTTCCTTGACAAAGTGAATCTTATATGTCAAGAGATCAGTGGGAGTCTTAAAGATCTTGAAAGTTTCAAGAACTAATCAAGAGTAAACCTATTGTTAATCACTAGCACACGACTTGAGGTTTATAACCTATCGTGTTGACATATTCTTGTTTCTGTGCCTATTCCAGTTAAATTTGACTATGTATGTGAGTTCTATGAGTTCTCAATTGATTGCATAACAAATTGGAAGCAATGGCAGGCCCTCGTGCTGCCAAATGACAAGAAATTAAGATTGAACAAGTTCAGTCCATATGAGTTTGGATTTGTCACTAACCATGTATTGTGATTATGGTTATGACAAATTCACATGGATATGAAAACATACACCATAAAATCTAAGTGTCATACGGTTTCTCTCCGATTCATGAAAATGATGGTGAGGAAATGATTTCACTTAGTAGATTTTAAGGAGATAGAATTGTGTTGTTTGCATTCTCCAATTCAATTATGATTACACCATCCCTTTTCATAAGTATAATAAAATGAAAGTATAAAATATCACTCATAATAATGACTATATATACATTATCTATATAAACTGTTTAATTGCCTTCTCACGTAACAACAAAACATGTACAAAAGTTATTCACTAAAATGACTTGTAAATCCTCACATGTTGGGATCTTTTGAAGCTATTTGTTTACATTATCTACCACTAAATAAAAAAACAATACAAAGAAAACAAGATTAGTACTCATTTAACAAAACATGATAAATGTAAATTATATAAAACCAAAGATCATTTAACAACTTACTTGAAAATAATTCATGACATATGTCAAATCATCATCTTCATCCACATTGACTTTAACGGTTACATAGCGAGCCGTTTTGTGAGGTGTTTAAGAAACCGATCGACTAAAAGCAATTCACAATGATTAACTTTCATTTTCAGGAGAGTTTATTTTTGGAAAAAAAAAACAATATCTCTAAATAATCGTTATTTTGGAATGAATGTTTTTTCTTACAAAAGATATTAATGATAGCCCATTCCAAAAAAAAAAAAAAAAGTTATAAATAAGAGGTTAATTATGGGTATTTTAGTGAACAACTCAATAACATATATTTCTAATAATGATTTTTAAATAAATACATAGTTATTAAACCATCCTATTTGAGTTAAAAAAAAAAAACATTTTTAATTTTTAACTATCTAAACATTAAATAAAACGGGTCAGAAACCAAATAAATTAATAAATACTCCAAATAAACAATTACAAACACCTTTTATCATTTCTATATATAAAGCGAACAATTTCTACTCAAAGTCGATGGAAAAATTTTAGCACATAAATAAACTTTAAAAGCACGATTGAAAATAAGTTAAGCTATTGTAAAGTCGAACTCGTTATAGGCTTCAAAATTTTTTCTTCATCCGCTATTTTTAAAGTATTATAAGAATTGTAAATGTACATCTTTTTTAATTTTAAATAATTAAAACCAACTAAATATTATTATATCAAATTGAATTGTTTAATAAAACATCATGTGGGATCCATGTATAAAAAATCGAAGTCATTAAATGGCACATGTGTCTTAGACTTTAAAATCAAGTAAGAGATGCTTGATTAATTATTTTTTCAAGATCTCAAAAAATATTAGGTAACTAGATACCAAGGGTGTAGTTTTTAACATGCTTGGTCCGATGCTTAGGATGTCCAAACGCTCTCACAAACTATAGATGTCAAGAATTCGCAACCTGACACCTTGAATTATAAGGATTTATGTGTGAAGCATGAAACTGTTGTAGACGTTTTCATCGCTAGATGAAGATCAAAATTGTGTAAGATGTTCGGATTTGTCTGGTTCATTAGGGTGGATAATGTGGAAATTTTGGCATGAAGCATATGCTCTCAGTAGATTTGAAACTATAAAGTCTTTGATGTAACATACAATTTTTTTTAGCTGTCGGTGTAACTTATGTTAATTGAAACCTTGAATTTATGAAATAGCATTGGAAGAAATGAATTTGGAAAGCAAGAAATTAATTGGGAAATATGATGAAAGTATGTCCAGGACACATATTATGTTAAGTTTTTATTCACACAAATATAAGTTTTCAGGACACATTATGTTAAGTTTTGATTCACACAAATACAATGCTTGAACATATTTAGAGAAGTTTCATAACAGGTTAGATGTCTATATGAACATAGTTAAATTACAAATAAGACAAAAATGGTAATTCCTTTTAGAAAGACCAACTAACATATTCACTATTGTAGCCTCAAATTTTTATCCCCATCAACCTTTGTCTCAAAGATATATATATATCCAAGATCAACTTTTATAACGGTATGTTTCTACTTACTAACACTAACATTGTGTGACAAGAAAGTAAATTAATGGAAATGCACATCAATCACCAAATTACATATTGTAACTACTTAAGGACTTCGAGTGAGTGGTATTATGTTTCATAACGAGAATGATATAAATAAAAATCTGTTTGTACAAGAAACGAGAGTGATGAGAATTAAACTCTATAAGATCGATAGATTCAAACAGATATGACTAATAATGAACAAAAGACAATGAACACCACAATGAATCAAACGAATGTCGAATGATTAATATGCTCCACCTCAAAAGCATTCAAAGAGAATTGTTACTGTAGAGGTGTTCTAGGGTTACAATATTTAATCTCCAAAATAATAATCAAAAGCGTAATTAATATAATGCATGCATGCACTCTCTCTCTCTCTCTCTCTCTCTCTCTCTATATATATATATATATATATATATATATATATATATATATATATATACCCTAAAACTAAACACGGTTGGATAGGCCCAAACCGTGAGTACAAATGGACCGAACTACCAAGGCCCAATGACGCAACCCCTTAGACTCAACAATCTCCCCCTTTGCGCCAATTGAGGCGATAGATCACTTTGGTTGAGTGAGAGCAGATGACTTCACAGTCTTGAACAGCTTCGAAATGATGGCAAACAGAGTTTGACGAAATTTAATATACCACCGAAGCATATCCGAAAACAACTTCTTGTCTACATCACTATTCTGATTACACCGGTATATGATTTCAAGAATATGCTCCAAGCATGAGGTGGAGAACAAATGTTTGTCAGCAAGAGCGAACAAGCACCTTTGACCTTCATCCCTGGTGAACAAAACGGTGTGAAATTGTGGATCGACTTTCCCCTTTGTCATCACAGTCATGTCACTTGCCTTCCCAATCGACTTTATAATGCGCTTCTTTCTTATGGCACAGGCGACCTCCTGATCCATCTTCGCGACTTCAAGAATATAACATACCAACATCCGTTTGATATGATCAATGATAGGCCCATACTCTTGTTGATTGGACAGCAAGATATTGTTCAGAAGAATCCAATCATAAGGATTTAAATTTGGTAGATCAGCAAGGGAGATCACATGGACCGAACTGGTAGAGCCTCAGGTCACTTTGAATTTAAGATTGATAAACTTCCCTGCTGATGTAGGTTTCAACACCTTGATAGTGGTGATCTTCTGATTACTCCACGTCGGGTATTGCGGTTGAGAGAACGAAAGATAATATTCGAGCAGATCTCGATCAACCTTTGGATCAGGAGAGGGGATGGCAACTGTTGACTCAAAATAGTAAAAGATAAACGCCTTCTAAGTGATTGGCATATCAAACTGAGCATCTTTGGAGTTTTCAAGACCGAAGGAAAGGACCGTTCAAGCCAATGTATGCTTGGAGAGTCGATTGCCTCTTTCATAAGTCTTTCCATCGTCTAAAGAGGTAATAAGGATTTCCTTCGTTCCAAGACATCGTTCGCTTCTTTTAGCTACTTTTCCCTTTCAACGTCTTCATTCGCCTTTTGAAGCTTCTCCTAAAGCTCTCGATTGCTATGTTTGAATTTGGGATGTTCAGGTTTGGAGGCTTTATCTTCAATTTCAATCACTTCTTCAATTTCAACCTCCTCGCTATCACCAATGTTCTTTCCTTTGTCCATCATACTGACTGAAGCATCCTTACCCTTCGGTACAACAGTGACTTTTGGTTGTGGTGTGGGTTTGATTGTGGGGGTGGTTGATATTGATCGTAAACAACATTGTCTCCCCCTTGTTTCGGAGGGACAACGGACTCCGGAACACCCTCAATCCTGCTCAAAATGACCAGATCAGGTCTCAACTTCTCAACCAGGTGGCGTTCAACCGTAATAATAAGAGAGGAGTCACGAGCTTCAAGTAGATGCAAAAGAATGGAATGCATGTCACCAACACTGCTTTTGATGATAGCTCACTCTGATTTGAGGTCAGCATTCTCCTTTTGAACCTGGGTGAATTGCAGAGCTTGAGTTCTAACCTGAGTGGTTTTGAGAGCCAATTCATCTATGACCTTGAGGTTTCAATCAAGGCTTTGACAACAATGTTAAAATAAGCAGATGTTGAGGGAGTGGAAGATGAAGCGAGTAGCCTGTCAAGCTTCTCATTGAAATGCTTTAGGTGTCGCTTGGTGATGGGAGCATCATCATCATCATTGCGTAGAACATGATATGGGCTGAAATAAACATAGTCAAACTCCATATCGGCTCTGCCAAAAACAATATCAGATTCGGTTTAAGGAGGTGGGGATAAAGGTTTCGAAGTAATAGGGGTTTCAAGACCTTTGGTAGGTGCCCCCGTATCAGATCCGTTGACAACAACCGGAGGTTTGGTTGTAGTAGTTGTGGTGGTTACTTGTATGATGATTGGAGGTGGAAGAGGAACAATTGAAGTAGTTGGTGGAGTTGAAATAGGTTGAGAAGTAACCGGTGGGGGAAGAGGTACATTTGGAACACGCACTGTAGTATGAGATGGAGAATGAGGAGGAGTTGGAACAGATTCATGTAAACGTACCTATGGAGTTGGGGAACAATGAGGGGTGTTTCCTCTTAGAGGGCTTTCAACGTGAACATCTTCACCTTCGTTTGAATTCCTTTGATCTTGATCAGAAGGAATATAATCTGAATCACTAGGCGAATTCGCCTTCGGTTTCTTGGCCATCTTTTTGACCTTTCGCTTCTTATGAGCAGAAGGAGCTTCTTTTTCATCTTTACACTTTTTGGGAGAGGTGACTTTGGATGATTTCCCTTCTGCTTCTGATCTGGTTTCTTCCCCCTCTTTGCTGGTTTATCAACAACTGCCAACGCGCTTTGCATTTCTAAAGTTAGTTGTCTTGGCCCTCTTGGTGGCAAGTTCTTGTAATCAGCCATAACCCTTCTTTCAGTTGAAACACATCTATAAATCGATTCAGGAATGGAACCGATGAATGTAAATTTTGTGGGATCAGAGACAATGATCTTCGTGGTGTGGGAAGTGGCAATCAAAGAGTTCAAAGCATCCGCCATGATAGGAATCTAAAAGTGCTCCATTGCTATTTGAGTAACCAACGTCCAGAAGCGTCCACAAGAAATTTCAGAGTGTTTGGATGAATGTAACGCCCCAATTCTCAGCTTGATTTGAAGAATTTGAAGGAGAAGGCTTGAAGGAAGAGAAGGTTGGAGCAAGTTAGGTGGGGAAATCAGCACTATTTTCAGTTGTCATCTTCCAGAGGTACCCTAAATTACCATCTCTTCTGTGAGTTTCCTTTTATTGAAGTTCTAGGGTTTTCTATGGACCTTAAAGGTTGATAAGTTGAACAATAAGTTGGATATGAAGTTGTAACTTCATATTTGAACCCTCTCTAAACTCTAGAAACATGAAGTCTCATAATTGATCATGTATGAGGTCCCTCTTGGGCATGAAGCCCCATTAAGAGCGTAGACTTCGCATTTAGAGCCTTAAATGCAACGCATGTACGTAAAGTTTGTAACTTTACGTAATAAGTATACCATAGAAGCCTAGATCTATGAATTGGAGCCACTGCATGGCTCAAAATAAGTCTGTAAGGAAAAAGACCAAACGGACTCGGCGAGTCACAAGGATGATCGGTGAGTCTGATGAAGGAAGCCACGAGTTGGATGAACAAATCGGCGAGTCCGATGAAGATCGTCATGAAACTCGGCGATTTGATGAACAACTTGGCGAGTCAGATGAACTATCCCAAGGATATACCCACGTATGCACCCGTCGAGTTTCGCTTAGGAAACCCAACGAGTGGATTTAGAGTTCAGTCGAAAAACGAGGGAAACTCGACGAGTCACTCGATGACTCAGCGAGTGCACCGGAAGCCAAGGAAACTCGGCGAGTCAGGTCAACATGGACTGTTGACCTTGATTGTTGACTTTGACCATTGACCTAAGTTGATCTGTTGACTTTTTAGGATAGTTCTAGAAGGATCAGAATCTTATGTATGCAATTCATAATAAATATAGGTGGTGGGATTCATGACAATAACCCGAAGGTTGGCACGAATTTCTGTGAGTCGACGTTTCGAGGTGAGTTATCCTCACTATACTAAGGGGTCTACGACACCAAGACCAGCCCAATGGATTTGATATCCTAGTAGTTATTGATATGTTGAGTTGAGTTAGTAATGTATGCCAGTTGATATGCTAGTCGGGTAGATCTGTAGGACTGTCTGTGATACTGATTGATTACATGTATGTGCATTTATCTGTTACATGTCGACATGTTGTGTGGGGTGGGTTGAGGTTGTACTACTCCGTGCGGTAGCCAACAAACCCAAGAGTATTCCTGATATGAGCTGAGGGCCCGTTAGACATTCCAGACTCATACTGAGGACTCGGGAGCATTCCAGATACGAGTTGAGGACCCGGTAGGCATTCCAGACTCGTACTGAGGGCTCGATGGCATTCCAGATACGAGTTGAGGGCCCGGTAGGCATTCCAGACTCGTACTGAGGGCCCAGGGGTAGTCCAGCTTGTAAAGCTGTGGACCCAGTACATGCTGTTCTGTTTTGATTGATATGATATGCTAATGTTGATATTGCTATGTGGACTGTATGTGTATCAGTATTTTGGGGTGACTCACTAAGCTTTCGGGCTTACAGTTTCAGTTTATGGTTTCAGGTACCTCAGGGGATCGCGGCAAGGCCAAGGTGTGATCGTACAGCTCCTCCTACTATGTTATGTTTCTGGGAAAAGACTGATAATCAATGTTTTGAAAACTAAATTTGTAATGTTTTGATGAACATGACATGTTTTTAAAAGTTTAAATTTGATTGAAATTTTGGATGTTACAAGTTGGTATCAGAGCCTTGGTTTGAGTGAATTGGAGGAACATTAGTGTGAATCCAGTATCAAATCAAGGAAAGATTTTCAAAATAGTTTTTTTTAATTGTTTTAAAAATAAGTAAAGGAGGATGCAGGGTGTACGATCAGTCGGAGCCAGTAAGTAGACCGCAAAATACCATACAGTTATTTGATATTGTGATATTTTAGAACAGCATGCTAGTACTAGGCTAGGGATTTTCAGGAATTGCATGATAAAAATTGTCTGATTACGTGGTGCCTAGGCTTTCCTTTACATGAAATCGACATCATTACTGTAGTGATTTAGTGTATGCATCACAGTTGTACATAATTAAGACCTTATAGCCTGAGAATGTCTGATTTAGCCTTATGTTTTGTTCTTGTTTGATTGGGAGCTTAGGGTAGAATTGAATATTCAAAAGTCTATCGGGTCCGGCGTTATGTGTGGCTAGCATGCACTAGTGCTACAGGGTTGGTGGAAGTTTCATGAGTGGGAAGGTTGTTGGGATAAGTCCGCTGATTTCGAGTTGTCTAGCATCCTTTTAGGAACCAGACTTGAGTGCTCGATGTGATTATATGTATTGATAAGGAGTTGTGGTGATACTTGGAACAAATATGGGTAGGTGTGGAAGGTAGTATGGGCCCATACTACTGAAAGCACAGAACCCATACGCGTGACAAGGAATTCACAACTCCCAGGGTTTTGTTGGGGGTTGGTCCCTAGTTGTTGTGTATGAAGTTAATTAATACCTTGTGTTGTGTTTCAGAATGGTGATGACTAGGCGCTTTGTGATTGGATCTGGGTCAGAATCAGGGTTGGGATTAGGAGAGGGCGGACAGGGGGAGATGATAGGACCCGAGACGATCGGCCAAATGAGGCCGAATGAGATGGACGACAAGATTCGAGCAATCCTGCATGACGAGGTTGTTGCGTTGTTCCGGGCCGAATTGATAGAAATTTTCGGGTCAATTAAGACCGCCATGGTGGAGTATTTCGATGAGCATTACGCAGCCCTATCAAAGACAGCCGCCACAGCAGCTGCATCAGCTGTAACTACGGCAGGGGGAGGAGTTGGTAAGGGTTTTCAGTACCGGGACTTCGACAACATGTATACCCCTACTTTTGATGGGACACGGGATCCCATCAAGGCTATGAGTTGGATTTCAGAAGTGGAGGGGTGTTTCTTCACCTGCTCGTGTCCTACTGACCAAAGGGTCAGGTGTGCTCTTAACTTGCTTGGGTCCGGAGCCAAGGATTGGTGGAGACTTACGGCTAGGGCTTATACTGATGATCAGAGAGCTGCTGTTACTTGGGAGCAGTTCAGGGACATGTTCCGCGCTTTTTACATCCCGAGGGTTGAGAGGAAACGTTTAGCACAGGAGTTTCTGAGTCTGAGACAGGATGGAGAGTCGGTGACGGAGATCACCCGTATGTTCACTGAGAGGGCGATGTTCTGCCCAGAGTTTGCTTCCGAGCAGTCTCAGATGACCCGTTATCTGAGTATGCTCAAGACTGATATCCGACAGTTCGTATCCACCCAACGACGTGATACTCTTCTAGAGTTATAGGAGGCCTCCAAGCGGCGGGAGTTGGAGATTGAGCTTCAGCTGAGGGAGCAGCGACTGTCCCCAGTACTATCACAACCAGAACGAAGCGGCCTAAGACTATCGATGCTAGGACCGGGGGTCAACAGGGCCGCACTTGTGGGAGTGTGGCAAGGGTCATTCTGGGGTATGTCGAGCTGGTAGTGGGTGCCATAAATGTGGCAAGGAGGGGCATTACGCGAAGGATTGTCGCAAGGCTGCCACAGTTCAGGGTATGAGGTTATGTTATCATTGCAACCAGGTTGGCCACATGAGGGCCAACTGTCCACTACTTACCGCCAAGTCGATGCAAGTTGCAGCACCAGCTACCTTAAGGATCACAGACGGGAGATCAGACAGGACAGAGCCTCCGAAGGCTCAGGGCCATGCTTTTCAGCTTCCGGAGGAGGAGGCCAGAGCAGCACCAGACGTGGTTGCTGGTATGTTTCTATCCTCACCTTGTTTTATTTATCTGTTATATGCTTATGTGTTGTACCTGTAATTAGGTACGTTTTTGGTGAATTCTTTGCCTGCTTTGGTCTTATTCGACTCGGGGGCGAGTCGGACTTTCGTGTCTCAATCTTTTAGTGGGGAGTTCAGTACGCCTATGGGCGAGTTAGAGTGTCCACTGCGATTTTCCATCGCTAACGAACACGGGATTTCTGCTTCTTCAGTTTATCGAGGATGTGACTTGGAGATTTTCGGGGTGTCTTTTCCGATAGACTTGATTCCGATTCCCATGGGGGAGGTGTGCGTGATTGTGGGCATGGATTGGCTCAGTAGGTTCGGTGCTATGATTGATTGCGAGGGTCAGCGAGTGGTGGTTCAAACCCCAAGTGGGGGAGAACTGGTGATATATGGTGAGGGCACCAGAGTAGGTTCAGGTTTTTGCTCAATTGCCAGGGCTCGACAGTACATTCATCATGGGTGTATGGGTTATCTAGCGTACGTGGTAGATACACGAGTCAGGGACCAGATTTCGGTCTCCGATGTACCAGTGGTCAGGGAGTTCGTAGATGTGTTTTCGGAGGAGTTGCCAGGGATACCTCCAGAGAGGCAGGTCGAGTTCAAGATCGACCTGGTACCAGGTTCGGCCCCTATCGTTAAGGTGTCGTACCGATTGGTGCCACCTGAGATGGAGGAACTATCGTTGCAGCTGCAGGAACTATTGGGAAAGCAGTTCATTCGACCTAGCAGCTCTCCGTGGGGAGCACCGATTCTTTTTCGTCCGGAAGAAGGACGGATCACACCGGATGTGCATTGATTATTGGGAGTTAAACAAGCTAACGGTGAAGAACCGTTATCAACTCCCGAGGATAGACGACCTCTTTGATCAGCTGCACGGCGCATCTTGGTTTTTCAAGATCGATTTGAGGTCCGGATACCACCAGGTCAGGGTCAGGGAGGAGGACGTGGAAAAGACCGCATTTTGAACTCGTTATGGACATTACGAGTTCGTGGTGATGCTGTTTGGGCTCACCAATGCGCCAGCAGTGCTTATGGACCTGATGAATAGGGTCTGCAGACCGATGCTCGACCACTCGGTCATAGTGTTTATAGATGATATCTTGGTTTATTCCAAGACCCGGGAGCAGCATGAGGAGCATATGCGAGAGCTGTTGGGGGTCCTGAGGCGGTAACGAATGTACGCCAAGTTCTCAAAGTGTGAGTTTTGGTTGCGAGAGGTCTAGTTCCTTGGACATCTCGTTAACCAAGAGGGGATTTTGGTCGATCCGGCCAAGATCGAGGCGGTTATGCAGTGGGAGGTCCCGAAATCCCCCTCGGATTTTAAGAGCTTTTTAGGACTGGCAGGATACTACCGGAGATTTATACGGGATTTCTATAAGATTGCAGTACCCCTCACTCGCCTCACGAGGAAAGCGGTGAATTTTCGGTGGGGTCTCGAACAGCAGGGAGCGTTTGAGACCCTCCGCCAGCGTTTTTGTGAGGCGCCATTCCTGACACTCCTAGAGGGAGTTGAGGATTTTGTGGTATTCTGTGATGCCTCCATCATAGGGTTAGGGGCGGTTCTCATGCAGAGGGGACATGTAATAGCCTACGCATCGCGACAACTGAAACTGCATGAGACCCGATACCCTACGCACGATTTGGAGTTGGTGGCGGTGGTGTTCGCCCTCAAGATATGGAGACATTACCTTTATGGGGTCCGTTGTACCATTTACATTGATCACAAGAGCTTGAGACGCATCATGGATTAGCCGAACCTAAACATGAGGCAGCGCAGGTGGCTCGATATAGTCAAAGACTACGATTGTGAGATCCTTTACCATCCTGGTAAGGCGAATGTGGTTGCGGATGCTTTGGGCCGCAAGTCGGCGGGGTCTTCCCCTCCCGAAATATGTATGAAACTAGTTGTGGACTCCCCGCTTGTGAGCTTGATCAGGGATACCCAGATAGAGGGAATGCGACTAGAAAATTTGAAGAGGGAAAGGATCAAGGGTGAAAACACCATGGTTGTGCAGGATAGTCGGGGATTACTGACCAGGTATAGTCGGGTTTGGGTTCTGATGTCTGGCGGGATCAGGCAGATGGTTATGGAAGAGGCTCATAAGTCTCACTTCTTCGTCCACCCTGGGCCACCAAGATGTATCGGGATTTTAGTTTGAGCTATTGGTGGTCGGGTATGAAGCGCGAGATCGCTTGGTACGTCGAGAGGTGCTTGACCTGCAGGATGGTCAAGGCAGAACATTAGAAGCCGCATGGCAAGCTGCAGCCCCTGGAGATTCCCATGTGGAAGTGGGAGCAGATCACGATGGACTTTATCACCAAGTTGCCAAAGACGGTGAAAGGATTCGATGTTATTTGGGTCATCATGGACCGATTGACCAAGAGTGCCCATTTCTTGGCCATATGGGAGAGTTCGTCGGCCGAGAAGTTGGTCGAGGTGTATGTTCGCGAGATCGTGTCTCGCCATGGGATTCCCGTGTCCATTGTCTCGGATCGGGATGTCAGGTTTACCTCCCGTTTCTGGCAGAAGTTTCACGAGGATTTGGGCACGCGGTTGACCTTCAGCACAACACTCCACCCTCAGACAAACGGCCAGAGCGAGCGGACTATTCAGACCCTCGAGGACATGCTGAGGGCGTGTGCCATCGACTTTGTTGGGAGTTGGGATTCTCACCTACCACTTGCAGAGTTCGCCTACAACAACAACTATCATTCTAGCCTTGGCGCCCCGCCATTCAAGCTGTTGTACGGGCGGAGATGTCGCACTCCGATTTGTTGGGGGGAGGTGGGTCACAGGGTAATGGGCCGGACGGAGGTGGTTTTGCAGACGACCGAGAAGATTCAGCAGATCAGAAAGAGACTGCAGACAACTCAGAGTCAGCAGAAACGTTACGCCGATAGACACCGATCTGAATTGGAATTCCAGACCGGCGACATGGTACTTCTGAAGGTCTCGCCCTGGAAGGGTGTGATCCGTTTCAGGAAAAGGGGAAAATTGGGCCCTCGATACATTGGGCCATTCAGGATCATCGCAAGGGTTGGCAAGGTGGCTTATAGACTAGAGCTTCCGGAAGAGCTTAGTCGGATCCACAATACCTTCCACGTATCGGAATTGCGAAAGTGCATTACGGACCAGGAGGCTGTAGTATCATTGGATGATGTTCAGATCGACGAGCGCCTGAACTATGTAGAGAGGCTTGTGGCCATTTTTGAAAGAAAGACGAAGATTCTACGGAACAAGGAAATACCTATAGTAAAGGTACAGTGGGAACATCGGAGGGGATCCAAGTGGACATGAGAGCCGGAGGCGGAGATGCGCGAGCACTATCTAGCATTGTTTAGTCCAGCGGACTTCGAGGATGAAGTCTATTTCAAGTGGGGGAGAGTTGTAACGCCCCGATTCTCAGCTTGATTTGAAGATTTTGAAGTAGAAGGCTTGAAGGAAGAGGAGGTTGGAGCAAGTTAGGTGGGGAAATCAGCACTATTTTCAGTTGTCATCTTCCAGAGGTACTCTAAATTACCATCTCTTCTGTGAGTTTCCTTTTATTGAAGTTCTAGGGTTTTCTATGGACCTTAAAGGTTGATAAGTTGAACAATGAGTTGGATATGAAGTTGTAACTTCATATTTGAACCCTCTCTAAACTCTAGAAAGATAAAGTCTCATAATTGGTCATGTATGAGGTCCCTCTTGGGCATGAAGCCCCATTAAGAGCTTAGACTTCGCATTTACAGCCTTAAATGCAACGCATGTACGTAAAGTTTGTAACTTTACGTAATAAGTATACCATAGAAGCCTAGATCTATGAATTGGAGCCATTGCATGGCTCAGAATAAGTCTGTATGGAAAAAGACCAAACGGACTCGGCGAGTCACAAGGATGATCGGTGAGTCTGATGAAGGAAGCCGTGAAACTTGACGAGTTGGATGAACAAATCGGCGAGTCCGATGAAGATCGTCATGAAACTCGGCGAGTTGATGAACAACTCGACGAGTCAGATGAACTTTCCCAAGGATATGCCCACGTATGCACCCGTCGAGTTTCGCTTAGGAAACCCGACGAGTGGCTTTAGAGTTCAGTCGAAAAACAAGGGAAACTCGACGAGTCACTCGATGACTCAGTGAGTGAACCGGAAGCCAAGGAAACTCGGCGAGTGAGGTCAACATGGACTGTTGACCTTGATTGTTGACTTTGACCATTGACCTAAGTTGATTTGTTGACTTTTTAGGACAGTTCTAGAAGGATCATAATCTTATGTATGTAATTCGTAATAAATATAGGTGGTGGGATTCATGATAGTAACCCGAAGGTTGGAACTAATTTATGTTAGTCGATGTTTCGAGGTGAGTTATCCTCACTACACTAAGGGGTCTAAGGCACCAAGGCCGGCCCAATGGATTTGATATCCTAGTAGTTATTGATATGTTGAGTTGAGTTAGTAATGTATGCCAGTTGATATGCTAGTTGGGTAGATCTGTAGGACTGTCTGTGATACTGATTGATTATCTGTATGTGCATTTATCTGTTACATGTTGACATGTTGTGTGGGGTGGTTAAGGTTGTACTGCTTCGTGTGGTAGCCAACAAACCCGAGAGTATTCCAGATATGAGCTGAGGTCCCGGTAGGCATTCCAGACTCATACTGAGGACTCGGGAGCATTCCAGATACGAGCTGAGGGCCCGGTAGGTATTCCAGACTCGTACTGAGGGCCTAGGGGTAGTCTAGCTTGTAAAGCTGTGGACCGAATACATGTTGTTCTGTTTTGATTGATATGATATTGTAATGTTGATATTGCTATGTGGACTGTATGTGTATCGGTATTTTGGGGTGACTCACTAAGATTTCGGGCTTACAGTTTCAGTTTATGGTTTCGGGTACCTTAGGGAATCGTGGCAAGGCCAAGGCGTAATCGTACAACTCCTCCTACTATGTTATGTTTATGGGAAAAGACTCTGATAATAAATGTTTTGAAAACTAAATTTGTAATGTTTTGATGAACATGACATGTTTTTAAAAGTTTAAATTTGCTTGAAATTTTGGATGTTACAATGAAGAATTGAGACTTTGCACCAGTTGAATCCAGATAAAGGACCTATAATCTAGATTGATTCCATGGTAAAGACCCAAAATAATGATCATAAATCCCTTGCTGGCCCCATCAGACCCAGCAACCCGTTCTGCTAATCCTTTGAAGATAAGAGTAAAAAGGCCATTCCACTGAGAAGGCAAACAAGATTTCTTAAACTTCGTCATTGTGGTGAAGCACATCTATATAACCCATATCATAGAACATTGTAAAGAGTTGTGTGGTGGTGATGGAATCAGGTGTCACATCCCCGAACCATCAGAACAAACAGTGGAAACGTCCAGGGGTGGGTGACATCATGCATAGTATCACAACAATTGCATCATAGTAATCAAGTAAACACAACCATTACATTGCATATGCATATTTACATCTGTTTTAAAAACATAGCTTGTATACATCAAAATGAGAGAAAATTAAAATACGTGACTCCGTAATGCTCCGTCTTCTCCAAAAGCTGGCAAGGGTACCTGTCTATTGTTGTCCTAAGAATACAAGCAGTTTTGAAAACGTATCAGCATAAAGTTGGTGAGTTCATAAGCATGTTTTAGTTTTGAAAACTAGTCACTGAATTTGTAAAAATGATTTATTTTCATTATAAGTAAAATATCGTTTGTATCGAAACCCTGGTTACCCCCAACATGTAAAATGTTTCCTGTTTGAAAACCCTGGCTACCACCAGTAAGTAAAGTAAGTTCTGTTAGAAAACCATGGGTACCACCAGTAAGTAAGTTCTTGTTTGGAAGACCCTGGCTACCACTAGTAAGTAAATTATGTTTTGTTAGAAAACCCTGGCTACTACCAGGAAGTAAGTTCTTGTTTGAAAGACCCTGGCTACCACTAGTAAGTAAAGTAGTCTTATTACTTAAAATAAAACCAAATGTTGTAACCCTAGAATACCCTCCAGTGTAGCATGTAGGTAGTCTTATTAATTAAAATAAAACTATTGAAGAATGAAAATCCCGTAAACTAAGGTTATTTTATACTATTGTGAGTTCATATAGCCATGCTAATGTGACTGATGACCTCCGCGATGTTTCTTCAGACGTCGTATGTTACAAAATTTTTCCCCCCAGGCATGCCTTCATAACCATAGCTAACAGTTCAGGTGTGGGATTGTTGGACCCGAATAGATCTATTCACAAATTCCACGCTCTCCCTCCAGGAAACTCTGGCTATACTAGATGTAGAGGATTTACCAGTACCCTGAAGGGTACAATGAAGAGAGGTCTCACAATCCTGTATTAACTAGTTTACATGTTGTTATGTATCGTTGTTCTCATGTTGGAAATCGTTTGTGTATTGAGTAGAATATAAATAATTATTTAGTATGATACTCTTGTTATCTGTATGTAGAAATGATAAACTAAATCTATCATAGTTTATATGTTCGATCGTGTACGTAGTTTCGAATCAGTAAAACTGATAATGAATTTCCCCAAACTGTACCTATAATAGTTTGGCCGATATGTTATGTATAGGTACTATTCTGAAAACTATGCAATTATGTTTATAAAACGTCCCTCATGCTCCGCATAATACAAAAGGGGAATATTTGTCTTTATATTTTATAAAACACGTGAATTTGTATCAATTGCATAAGTTTTAACTTATTGAACTCATTTTTGTTTTGGTTCACAAAAATCCTTTTATGTTTGGCTTGTATCCCCCCTAAAAACATTTAAAAACCTTAAAAGTGTAGGGATACGAACTCACTATTTTTCGAGTGCAAAGTTTGAACTGGAAGATCATCGAGTCGACGCATGTGGCACTTAACGAAATCCTAATACCAATAAATACATATACGTATCTAAATTAGCAATTTTGTTAGATAAAGTGTTAGATAAACCCTTGTTTTCGGTTAAGGAATGTTCCCGGGACTTGGTTGAATCGAGGGAATAGGATTTTCACCATTTAAGAGCTATTTACAACCGTAAATGGGGGTTTACGACTGTGAACTGGGTTTACAGCCGAGAACTGTTCTTTGAGGAGTTTATGGCCTTTGAAGATTTGAAGGGTTTACGGCCGTAAACTCAAGAACAAGGGTGCTTGATTTCGATGAAAATGTGCTCCAGATGCTCCCAAACGGCCCCAAATGACGACTTCCAGTGTTTTTCAGAAGAAAGGAGGGGCTTTAGGTGTTTACGCTCAAGAGAGTTAGAGAGAGAAAGAGAGTGTTTTCGGCCAAGAAGGTTCAGATGAGGGTGGGGGTCCTGTATTTATAGGTTGAAGGGTATGGTCGGTGGTGGGGTCCACCTGGCACCGTCCGCAAATGGGTTTACGGCCGTACACGAGTTTACGACCATAAACTCGTCCCGGCCGCACACACATTGTTTTTCGAGAAAATGCGGGTTTTTGCGCGATTTTTGGTTTTCCGACTCGTATAGAATTATAACTAAAACATTAGTTGATTTTATAACCCGAGAAGTTTGACGGAAAAATCGATAAAATTCAAATTTTATTAACAGAGATTGGTTAAAAATAACGGGAGATATTTCGGGTTGTCACATTAGGAGACACGACAGAGTCATCAAAAATAAGTCCTAACAGAGAGCAAAAACGGGCTTTAGAAACAAAGAACTTGTGATTGAAGATCTCAAAGTAGATCCTCTCCTTGCGTTTATCATAAAAAGCTGATGAATAGACTTAGGATAACAGTGACATTGGTACCGATTCAACTTGGGTTAAGGCAATCACCAGTGGTGAATATTTGGGGCATTCAACCACCTGTAGCATGTAAGGATCATAGAGGAAGAGATTCAGTTCGATGATGAGATTTTGATTTGGTTTGATGGTCAGAAGAGAAGAGGAAGCGGTTTGTTCACGAACTAATGATGATTTCGCCATTGTTGCAGGGATGATGAAGAAGAAAATGAACTGTATAAAACCGCCTGTTGTATTCTTGAGTAAGATTGAAAGTGGTAAAGAGGTACAAGGGGTGTGAGAGACCCTCATATACCGTTTCCAGGAGAAAGAAAGAAACTGGTGTGATGATGATACAATCCCCTGAATCGGCGCCTGAAAAATCGCGATTTGAATGCTTGGTTTCCCTAGAAATACGTCACCAGGCGTGGGATTAGGAACTGTTTCAAATTCACGCGCCCGTTGCAATTCTTATCCAATCACTCAACTTGAAATCTTATCTTGTTACCGCCTTTTGAACTTCGAAACAAAAATTTAAATTATATGCAAATGGTCACAGATCTTTCGCTTCAAATAACTGACAAGGTTCGCTCCTTGATATAGTATACCGCCAGAGAGCGACAACTCAAACACCAATTCTGAAACCTTGTCATTAGCACCGCAAACAAGAATTGAGAAAATCATAAAGATCTTCGTGCAAGAGTGTGCCAGTAAAAAAGGAATAAAGCAAAGTATTTGTGGGATTTAAGTGATGTCTAAATAGACACAAAGTATTTGTGGGATTTAAGTGATGTCTCTTAAATGTCAAGAGAGACTTAGAAGTGTCTGTATGGTTTCCCATTGAAATACGATCAAATGTTTATTAAGAAACATTGAAAGATATATTTTAAAATTTAGGCTATAAAGGGTGGCTTAGCTTCAACCAAATTTCAGCACTTGACATAAAACCAAAAGTTGGATGAAGTACCTGTGAGACTGATGTGGCCTATAAAACAAGTAGGTTTGAATAATTTTCAGTGACTTGGTGATTGTTGCAGAAATCTCAAAAACAAAAGAAAACTGGATCTTTTGGGAAGAAAAGTCTTGGTATTTAGACAATTTCATAAAGATCTCTCAAAAATGAAAAATGAGATTTCTTGGTACTATCCATCAAAGAGAATTCGTTAAACCGTGGGTGAAAACTAGAACATGTTATTGTTCATCATCAATTCATTATTGGTGTTGAATATAGGGTCTCACTTAGCATGTGGTGAAACGAAACTAAGATCATCAACATAGATGTAGTGTAACCATAAACCTCAGTGGTAAAGACTGAGAGTCTCAAGGGTTACGATTATGAACCAAAATGAGATGGAGAATAGTGAAGAGATGGCTAAAGAACCGAAAGTACCTCTGCCATGTGAAAATGACCAAGCAGGCAACTCTTTACTCAATATGAGAAGAGTAAGGTAGCTCGTGACTTAAGTGAATTTGACAGCTTGATTGGGAAGAAATGATTTGTGTATATCGAATCATTAAGGCTTCACTGGAAGTCTTTGAGGCTTCGGTCAACATGCAACAACATGCTTCTAGGGACACTTAGCTAGTACAAGGATAAAGTGTGTTATACCTGCCCGTGCTCCATCATGAGAGAATATCGGTGATACTAGACAATAATATTTTTGGAATTTTAGGTTTTCAAAAAAAAATTAAAAACAGAAAGGAAAAATATTTTTTGATTTTTAATGTTTCTAAAAAAATTGATAAAAAAAAAAAGAAAAGAAAAATATTTTTAGATTTTTAATGTTTCTGCATTTTTTTTATGAGAAAAACAGAAAAGAAAAATATTTTTGGATTTTGGAAAACAATTGAAGACATAAAGTAGAGAAAGAGAAAGATATACATAATGTACAAAGGATATACGAGATCCAAACCACAAGATGAAACAATCACTTGCTTTGAAAAATTAAAAGAGGCAAAATAGACCGAGCCTTCAGTTCCTGAAAAATCAGGAGCCAAAATAGACCAAACGTTCGGTTTATTTCGGTTCTTAGAAAATTTTTAAGAATACTTAATAAAATGAGAGTGGTGTTGGAACTGACTCAGCTTCCATCATTCCTAAGCCTTGTGGAATTTTATTAAACGATGCTTCAGGTAAGGCCTTAGTAAAGATGTATGTCAATTGATCTGAGGACCAAACGAAGTGAATTTCAACATTTCCATCTTCTACATGGTGCTTGATGAAGTGATATCTCAGTGCTATGTGTTTTGTCTTGGAATGTTGCATTGGATTGTGACATATTCTGATGGTACTTTCAAAATCGCAACAAAGAGGAATTACCTTCATATTCAGGCCATAATCTCTTAATTAGCTTTTGATCCATATGAACTGAGACGTGCAAGATGTTGCAGCAATATACTCGGCTTCGGTTATTGAGAGAGAAACACATGTTTGTTTCTTGGATTGCCAACTAACGAGCTTCCCATAGAGGAATTGACAACCGCCAGTGGTGCTCTTTCGGTCCAAACCACACCCTCCAAGATCAACATCTGAGAATGCTTGAACGAAGAAGCCTGATTTCGCAGGGCACCAAAGACCGAGATATGAGGTTCGCTTCAAGTATCTGAAAATGTTTTTCACAACCACCATATGAGGCTCACGTGGATTAGCTTGAAACCTGGCACAATAACAAACTAAGAACATAATATCGGGTCTACTAGTTTTTAGATACATAAGTGATCCTATAATTTGTCGATAGAGGGTCATATCAACAACCAGTTTCTCCAAAGATGGTGTTAGCTTCGTTTCAAATGCCATAGGAACCATCACTTTGGAATCTCTCATCATGCCAAACTTAGCCAACAAGGTCTTTATGTAAGCTTCATGATTGATAAATATGCCTTCGGGTCCTCGTCTGATATTTAAGCCAAGGAAAAAGTTAATTGGACCCATTGAAGTCATCTCAAACTTAGTCTCCATCAACTTCCTAAATTCAACAGTTAAGTTATGATTTGTGGAACCGAAGATGATATCATCGACGTAGATTTGGACGATCATTAAGTGGTCACCTTCTTTCTTGTGAAAGAAGGTTGGGTCAACCGAACCTTGTTTAAACTTAGAAAGTTTTAGAAAGCGAGTAAGAGTTTCATACCATGCTCTAGGAGCTTGCTTTAGACCATAGACGACTTTATCCATAATATAACAATGATCAAGATACCTTTCGTTCACGAAACCCGATGGTTTCTCAACACATACTGTCTCCTCTAGTTCTCCATTTAAGAAGGCACACTTGACATCCATTTGAAGCACTTCAAAGTTACTGTGTGCAACATATGCCAGAAAGATTCGAACTGATTCCAACCTTGCTACTGGAGAGAAAGTTTCTTTGTAGTATATTCCTTCTTCCTGACAATATCCCTTTACAACCAACCGAGCTTTATTGCAAATTACATTTCCCTCTTTATCCATCTTGTTTCTGAAAACTCATTTTAACCCAACTATAGATGCATCTTTTGGTGTGGGAATCAGTCTCCAAACTCGATTTCGCTCAAGTTCATTAAGTTCGTCTTGCATAGCTTGAACCCAGTCGGAATGGTCAAGTGCAATATTAACCACTTTCGGTTCTATTTTCGAAACAAACGAATTAAACATGAAAAACTCTACTTGAGAGAACAGAGCAGTTTGCTTAGGTTTTATTTGAGACCGAGTCAGAACACCCTTAGATGATTCACCAATTACTTGAGTTTTTGGATGATCCCTTGTCCATTTAGTGATAGGAGGATAGTTTGGATCATAGGAAGGATCCAATTCAACATTTATTTCTTCCTCAAGTTCTTATTGAGAGTCTTCGTCATTTGCTTGATTATTCTCCCCAAATGACAAGACTATTTCAACATCTGGATCAAAATGATCCCCCTCAGTTGGACTTCCATGGTTATAAGTTGGATTCTCCCCCTCGGATGATGAAACGGTTTCATCCTCAGGGTTATATTTCTCCCCGCGAATGGGACGTCATGGGTTTTTGCTGGTGATGAAATTTCCTCCTGGAATGTATGACTCTCTTTTGGAGGTTCGCTTTGACCAGGCTGTTCGGTTGGTTCCTGATGTTCGCTTGTCATTTATTTTGTTGCTTCGTCGGTAATTTTCTTCAAGTTGTTGATCTTGTTGTCAGCAACCTTCATCTCAGAGTGAATTGCTCGTTCTGGTTCATCAAAAATCAACATGTATTCATCAAATAGATTGGAAATAGGGACCGATACTTGATCTGATTTTGGAAAGATTTCCTCCAATGGATCAATGCTTGATTGAAGCTTCTTTACGTAACTATCATAAAAGTTGACGTAACAGGTTTCCTCAATCTTCTTTGAACATTTTATTTAGAACCTTATATGCCTTTGAGGTTAGGTAGTAACCAAGAAAGATCCCTTCATCAGCCTTTACATCGAACTTGTTTCGGTTCTCTTTGGAATTGAAAATAAAGCATCTTGAACTGAAGACATGGAAGAACATGAAATTCGGCTTGCGATTATTCAAGATTTCATATGCAGTGATGGAGAGTCATTTATTGAGGAAGGATCGGTTATGGGTATAATAGGCAACAGCGATTGCAACAGCCCAGCAGTATAGAGGTAAGGAAGCGAAGTTGAGCATGGTTCAGGCTGCTTCACACAGAGAGCAGTTCCGCCTTTCAACTATGACGTTTTGTTGTGGAGTGTAGGGAGCAGAGAAGTTGTGAGATACTCCCTTATCAACAAGAAATTCTTCGAGCTGTTAATTCTTGAATTCTAACCCATTGTCGTTTCTTATATTCTTGACCATCTTTCATAATTGAAGTTCCACTCGCTTTATAAATTCCTTGAGCTTTGGAGACGCTTCGGTCTTCTGTTGAAGAAAGAAAACCCAAGTTAAATGTGAAAAGTCATCAACAATTAACAATATGTACTTACTAACACCAACGCTTTCTATTGCTGAAGGACTACACAAGTCGATGTGAAGAATTTCAAGTGGTTTGATGATCTTTGTGTTGATACGAGTTGGATGACTCTTTTGGATTTGCTTTCCTATCTCGCATGTAGCGCACAAGTGTTCCTTATCAAATTTGAGAAGGGGAAGTCCTCATACATGATCACCAATAACCAACTTGTTGATATCCTTGAAGTTGAGATGTGAGAGCCTTTGGTGCCATAGCCAACTTTCGTCAGAGTGTGATTTCGTTAAAAGGCATACAACTGGATTTCCTCGAATTGGATTGAGATTTAGAGGGTACATCTCTCCCTTTCGCTTGGATTTTAACAGAACACACTTCGTCTTCTTTTCAACAATCTCAGAACCTTCATCATTGAATGAAACCTTCAAGCCAGTTCCCACAACAAGTTGAGAGACACTGATTAGATTGTGCTGCAATCCCTCCACATATGCTACCTTCCTGATTGAGAATTCCTCTTTTGTGATCATTCAATATGAATTATTCTCATATTTGACACATCCACCATCCTTAAGGGTCCAAAACTCCCTTAGCTCTTCCCTCCTTCCTGTCATGTGACGAGAGCAGCCACTGTCAATGTACCATCCGTCGTCGAACTGCTCGTCACTTATAACTTGCAAAAATCAAGTAGATTTAGGAACCCAAAGTTTCTTGGGTCCTCGTGAGCCTTTTACAGCACAGGGAATTGCAATAGAAAGATCAACCAAATATGTTCTTTTTATTAAAGTGGTTTCATCGTTTCTTTTAATGGTGAATACTTTGCTTTTATTGCTTTCCACTTTCAGTTTATTGGAATCAAATTGTTTATTTTTATTTTTATTCTCATTAGCCTTTTGATTCTTAGGGTTAGCAGTTGTCTTCTTTGCATGAACTTCAGAGTTTGACATTTGTTTTCCCTTTCCTTTGATATCCTTAACTAAGTTTGGCTTTGGCTGTTGATGAAGGTAATGGGATTTAGGATCGAAACTGGTCTTTCGGTTCTTATCATTGCTGGATTCAACACAAACGTTATTCCTTTGGTTTATTTGACTGCATGACTGACATTGAGTGCATTGACTTATGTTTGCCTGAGTCCTTTGTTTCACCTTTGAAGCCAAAAATTTGTGAACATGATTGGCGTTTTGAGAGTTCTAGAACTGTTTCCTCTCTTTGAGATTTTTCTGGTACATTCTGTTCCTTTGACGAGTTTTCTCAGCAAGTTGTTCTTGGGACTTGTGAATATTAACTTTCAGCTTTGGTTTTGCTATTTCATGAGCTTCGCCTTGTGCCGAAGATGGTTCTCTTGTTGGATTCATGGGTTCGATTTGTACACCCTTTGTACTGCTAGTAAATGGTTTGTCAAAACTTGAGGGCTTGTTGATGGGCTCAGTAACATATCTCCCCTTAACTCACCATGATGTTCGGTTCAATAGATAAACTGTTTCGTCTGCATTATCGATGGGAAAAAGTTGCCACACCCATCAACGTTGTCTTCATCCACCAAAGAAGTTAGCTCAATTGTTTGCTTTTTGGTGACTCTGGTAGTAGCATACACATGATTCGGTATTGTTTGCACCTTTTTGTATACAATTGCCTTTTCGTTAAGGACTTTGGACTTGTCCTTTGACACTCGAGCGAACTCAACTGAGTTTTCAGATATGAGTAGCTTTGTTGGTTCGGGTTCTCTTTTGAGAAACTCAGAACAGTTAACCTCATCCTCTATAGAAATTTCACTCAGATCACTTCCCTCATCAAATTCAGAAAAATTTTCCGCATTCATATTATTTTCTGAACTTAGTTTGGTACTAAATGAGTCAAATTTATGCATGGTTTCGGTATTTATTTTTAATTTATCATTTTCATCTAACAAATTTTTAAGCATGTCCTTATGGTCCTTGGGCTTAATAAAGGACTCAATTTTGTCCAGACCAATCCTGTGAACATCTGAAACCTCATCTAATGAGACAATTGATTCACATTTATAGTAATCAACGTCGGATTCATCCTCCTTTAATTCAAGGAAGGGTAAATTCATTTTGTGAACCTTTTTTCCAATGTCACAATTCAAATGTAACTGAGTAATATTAGTGTACAGACTTTTAGCAATCAAACAAAAAATATTTCTCTATTTTAAAAACTTCAAATTGTCATGTTTTAAATATATCAACTCATCTCTCACTCTAACTAACTCTAACTCCGTCTTCTTTATCCATATTCTTCACTCCTCACTCTTGGATATTACCCTGCTAATTTGATCGGTTAGGTTAGCATTTATGAGACGTGTTTGCATTAGACTACCACTTAAACTAGAAAACTTGAATTTTAATTTGTTTAATTCCTTTTCATAGTTCGTTTCAGGTATATTTAGTGATTCGAGAATAGATTGTACCTTCTTGATCAACTGATCACAGTCGCTGATCCTTTCGCTCACAGGCTTGGCAGCGAAGCATTTATCTTCCTTCTGACTCGCTTCATTACACTCGTCTTTGCTTGTGTATCCCCTCATTCGAGACGCTCCAGCAGTCACCATCAAGCATCTCCCTACAAACTCAACATTACCATCTTTGGCCACAAACGCCCTGCCATGTGTTGGTTTATGCACTTCTTCATCTCCATAGTCTTTCGACCACACCTCTACTCCATCGAACTCATCATCGACAATGTTCTCCTGCACAACCAAAACATTCATATCATTACTAGAGGCTTTCTTATTCTTTATCTCCTCCAGCTTGCGCATATTATATGCTTCATCATCTTCACCCTCTTTATTCTCTGACAACTTTCTTAACATGCAATCTTTGGCAAAATGGTTTTTTCCATGGCAGAAGTTGCAATCATATCCAGAGTCTCCTACCAGCTTGCTTTCCTTCTTCTTTTCTTCTTTCTGAGGAATGTTTTTTATTTCCTCTTTAGCCTTTTCTGAGCTATAGCTTCTCTGCCAGTTTCGGTTCTTGGTGACAGGGAACTTCTTACGAGCAAATCACTTCGGGTTGGAAACCATCATTTCATACTCTTCGCTTGTCTGATCACGCTTTGACATTTTTTACTTTTCTTCATCTTCTACCACATTCTTCGCTTTAGAGAGAAGGGTCAAGGAACCCATACTAGATACTACTTTCGCTTCCTTTGATATCACACTTTCATGAGACTTGAGAATTCCCACCATTTTCGCTAATCAATAAGATTTAAACTGCTCGTGAGCCTTCACAGTTGATGCCACAACCATCCAATCGTGTCTTATACCATTCAAAAATGTGACCTTCGGTTCGATCACTTCTCTTCTAATACCGTGCTTGATCATCTTACTCAAAATATGGTTGAAACGATCGAATGACTGAATCAGTTTCTCATCATCCTTTTGCTGGAAAGCACCAAACTCAAAGAGCAATAGAGTTTGGATAGAATGTTCTAGATCCGCGTCAGTGGAATACAACTCCTTAAGTCTATCCTGTATCTTTTTTGTTGTAGTGCATGGACTTACCAAACGAAAAGTATCAGACTGTAAAGCAAATCTGATCATTCTCATGACTTTAATATTACATATTAACTTGTCCTTTTCATCTTGAGAATTTTTGTCCATATCAGTTAAGAATGTGTTGTACTCCTTTTGAGTCTTAATTGTTCTATTTGTTCTGGGATGAACAAACAGACCCAATGCTATCGCTTCCCAGATTAGATAACCATTGTCTTCAGATCCAACCACATAGTCTTCAAAGTGATGCATCCAAACTTCATAATCTTGAGTGTATAGGATTGGAATCCTAGTTGTAGATCCAATGTTGTTGTAGATATTGATCATATTTGTTTGAGAATCATTGTGAGACATGATGACCTTTTACAGATATCTGCAAGAATCAGACTTGTAAAGATTGAATTAGGGTTTTATCAGAAGCGAGAAATAACGTCAATGAAGAAATGATGACTCCTACAGATTCGATAAAAGAGGAAACCCTAAATATATTCTTCCAACAAAAGAGATGCATATAAATTACACAGTCTCCTGCTCTGATACCAATTGATGAGAACTAAACTCTATAAGATCGATAGATTCAAACATATATGAATAATAATGAACAAAAGACAATGAACACCACAATTAATCAAACGAATGTCGAATGATTAATATGCTCCACCTCAGAATAATTCAAAGATAATTGCTACTGTAGAGGTGTGCTAGGGTTACAATACTTAATCTCCAAAATAATAATCAAAAGCGTAATTAATATAATGCTTGCATGCACTGTGGAAACGACTAAGTGTCAATGCTTAACCTTCCATGAGGATTTACCATAAATAGAACAATGGAGTTGATTATGTCATTTTTATACAAATAGAATGTATTAAGAATTATAGTGGGTGGATGGGGCTCAATATAAGTGATAATTATGGATGAGAATGAATTAGTTGGGTTGATTTTGACCCTAAACCAAACACAAATTGGACAACTTCAATTTTCAAACATTTAAAAATAAACCCAAACATAAATTGATCGGTTACTTGTTTTGAACTTTAGGTATTTTCTAGTTGGGTTTCAATTTTACTCATAGTATTTTCTAGTTGGGTTTCAATTTTACTCATTTAAAACTGAAAATTTTAAGCTTATCTAACTTTATCATACAATTAATTCGTTTATACTATATGTATATATAAAATACATTTTAAGCATCTCATACAAATCGGTTAAGTTTGATTTTTTCTAGTTTGCCATTCCTAAAACTAAACCCAAATTTTGGTTTTTGACAAAAAAAAAAAAAAAACAAACAAACCTTTAGTTTATGTTCGGTTTTTATAATATTTTTCGGTTTTTGCTCATTCCTAGTGATAATGGCCCGAAAATGCAAGTTGTGTACACTACGTGCGACCATATTAGCCTATAAACAAAAATCCATACGGCCCGAGTGATACATGAGCTTGTTGTTCCTTAGGCTGGTGGGTGTAATGTCACACTTGTCACGGTCCACATCAACGTCGTATCATATTGGCCACACTGCTTTCCATATTTGTCATTTAAAAGGCGTGGGTTGCTATGCTTATCGTTCTTTTTCTTTGTAAATTAATTATATTAAAAATAATTAATTTAAACAAGTTATTTTAAAACTAAAGAGTATTTTTTTTTTGGAAAGGGATCTTCCCTAACAAGGGTTTCCGGGCCAGCTTTCGCGCACCGACTAATCCCCCGCTGCAAACATAAAGCTTTGCTTCATGCCCTGGAGTCACTGCAGGCGAACCTCCATGGCCACAAGGGCTGAGTGGTGCCAGGATTTGAACATGGGTCAATAGGTTATCCACCATATCTTCCACATGCCTTACAAAGTCACCACAACCCAAGTGGTTAAAACTAAAGAGTATTATAATAATTAACTTATACTTTTAGGATATAATAATAATTAACTTAAATAGAAGGGATTTATTTAAATTAATAAAGAGTATTAAACATTAAATGAAAGGGAGTAAATATAAATGTCAATTTTGATAAAGTTAAAAGGTAAATATAGTGTTTTTCATTTTAAGTTTGGGGTAAAAGGTGTAGAAAAAAGAATTTTCAGGGACCAATATTGAAACTTTCAATTCAAAAGTGTTTCTATCTCACCGGTAAATAATACTGAGTTATAGTGTCGAATTGTGTTTGCCACGGTCACGGCATGGTGTTTGCTGAAGCCACGACAGTTTTGTCGAGCTTTCCACCTGATCACACCCACCAGCCTTATATATGGTCTGACTCAAATTGGGAGATGATGTTGTGTAGCATGCACAAGTACTCAACACTTAGGGTGACCTGCTGATTAAGGCTTTGATATACGCATTTTAAGTGATCATAAACTTCATAACTACTAAAGAATTTCTAAAAATGTATGATGTGTGTTCTTTTTGTGTGTAAATGACATTTTGAAAGTGAATTCAAATTCTAGTATCAAGGATTAATACAATGTAACTTAGATTAAAGATATGTGCTTACACTGCATATTTTATTTGCGGGAATTCAAGCACGTTTGGGTATAATATTCAATTTTATAAATGGATTCGAGTGTTAGAATTATGGATTGATACAAAATGACAGAGCTTTATAAATGTTGAACATTATGTTCATAACATGAAGGATACATAAATTATGAAGCTATAAGTGTGAACTTTATACACAATTGTTTATAGTCATGAAATGATGAATTCTTTGTATTAATATGAAAATACGATGAAAATTTTTGATTAGATTTTGTTTTAATATATAAAACTGTATTATAGAACTTAATGATGGCTTAAAAGTATTATAAGGGATTCATAGTGTAAAGATTCCTTTCCACTTTTAAATATAATACAATATAAATGTTTTTTTTATAAAACTCAAAGTGAAAATATACTATTTTTTGGAAAAAGTAGTCTAAAGGAAAGTTGTTGTTCACTCAGACACGATTTCGTCAATACAAATTTCATAAAAAATGGAGTTCATATGAGAAAGTTACGACTAAATGAAGATAATACCAAAATGAAATTATGCGGTGAGTCGACATGAGGGGTGGCAGCGGTGTAAGATATGTGGCAGACAAGTTGACATGTGGTATGGGCACGGTGCGTCCCTTGCTTGGGTGCAACACATCAAGATGTTTTGGTGTCTATAAATAACAGCTTCAAGCCTCTTCATTCTCACACATTCTCTCACAATTTCTCCCGATTTCTCTCATGATCTCTCTCAAATTTCTTTCTCTCTGGATTGTTTTCTCACCCTCGAGTATCACTAGTAAAACGTTGAAGGTTTGTAAGGATCCATTAGAGAAGGATTAAGCTTCAAGGTTACGTTCTTCGTTTCCCGAGTCATTCGCCAATCGCGTTAATAAGTGCTTGGTGTGTCTGTTCGCTAGTTGAACCACGGTTAGCTGTTCAATTATTGTTTATGTGAGTTTTCACTAACTCTCTTATGCCGAGTTTGCACGTTTATGTGTATTTTTGTCCATGTATACCCTTTTTGGTAGAGTGAAAAGGTATGGGGTTCTTAAACATAAGTGATCCTATAAAGGAAAGTGGTTAAGATTAATGATGATCATGAGTGACCCTGTAAGGGGAAGTGATCAGGTGAGCTACACTAACTCGTTTATTATATTAGGTGTATATGTATGTGTTGATCATGATGACCCTAAAAAGGGAAATGTTCAAGTATATAGGATGATCATGTGTGATCCTATAAGGAGAATTGGTTAATGTGTCATGACTGAACCTATAAGGGAGAGTACGATATAGGTTAGAGGGATGGATTAAATGAGAAAATCCTTCTCAAAATCAGTTAGGGGGAAGATGATCATCATGCGATGTGTGAATAGTCTTCATTAATATGTCTAGTATGTATTATGATTCGTATGTTATGTGGAGGTATATTACTAATATAATGGGTGGGTGTTGTGTAGACTGACTAGGTGTTTTCACTTACAGTTGTTATTAATATTTTTTTTCAAGATTATCAGAGAATAAACCAAGTTGATTGCAACAACATCCACATTATATTTATGAAACTACTTTGAAAATATAAAGCCTTCCGCTATTTACTCTCAATGAAAAATGCTATATGTAACACTATAAGGATTGATTTTTATGAATGATATTTTATTATCAACTTTTAATTAGGACAAAATAGATCATTTATCCTTTTGCAATCAGAGTGTTACAAGTTGGTATCATAACCATAGTTTAAATGATTTGGACATATATCAGTGCATGTCAAAACTTAAACGGAGATTCAAAATTTTCAAAGTTGTCAAAATTCACAAAGTCTTCAATTTTTTGGGAAATTTTCAAGAAATTAGAAATTTTGAAAGAAAAACAAGCAGGTTAGGAACATGGACTTGATCCCATTTCATGTTATTGTCTGATATTGTTTTAAAAGAAAAATAAAATGAGAGGAAAGAGATGAGGGAATAGAACTTAATTTCGGCTAGGGTTAGCAAAATGCAAGCATTGGCAGAAAATGATAAGTAGTGGGGTCTTTATATAGTTGTAGGCTCCTAGGGTTTACTGGAGGAAAACCTAATTTCCTGCTTAAGTCTTAAGCAGCCCATGGACTCCTTATCAAGAGGCCTTGGACAAAAACTTATAGGGCCTCCGTATAATTTTCGTCCACTCCTATCTAAGGAGTCCAGTAGCCCAGTTTCACAACTATCAGTGATTTGCAAAAAAGTCCTTGTTCCTTTAATAAGTTTCTTTAATCCCAAAATTAATTCCAAATTAATTTCTAATTAAATACTAATTAAATAACATGATTTCTAATTAATATATTATTCTCATAATACATTAATAAATCATTTATCAACCTCTGTCTCCAAAAGTCATCCTGTCAAGTTGCAAGAGTAAAGGCAACCCAAAAGAACAATGCTACAATCAAATCAAGTACACAACAATGGGCTTAGACACCTAATCCAACAATTAATATATTAGCTCATTAATATGAAATCTGAAAGGTTGTTGTAGAATGAGACAATAGCAATTGTATGAAAGATTACTATACATAGTAGCAAATAATATAATGATTTTGTATGTATTAAATATTTAGGCTATGATCTTTTTTGGAAATTGTTTGTTGAAAATTTCATGATTAGGAGAGATGTCTTTTTTTTTCCTGGTGTGTTACTTACAATCTACGTTAAGTGAATAATATATGGTTTTACCCAGTTAGGATTAGATAACATGATAATTCTAGATTTTATCTTATTGAGTGGTTCTTGTTTGATATATTGTATTAGGGTAGAATCAATTATTCTACAATCTATTGAATTCTAAACTATGTACAACAATGAAATTACAAGGCGACTTATCGATATTAGCATAAATTTTATTTCGCACGAGTGCATTAGCGGGAGGAATACTAAAAATGGAATCTAGGAAAAAGTTCTAATATGTGTTAGTGGGTCAACATTGTTATAACATATATATATAGCACTTTTGACACATGGTACTCATATATGACTTGACAGAATCATGCAACTTTTCATGAATCAAGTTAGGGGTAATGAGTATAGGTATAACATGATATGATAAATAAGATGCCTAGTATAGGACTGTTATGTCCTACCGTAATGAAGTGATAGATGTTCAAAGCTTTAGAATCCTTATAGGATGATTCAGTTAAATGTAGTGGATATTAGTCACACGAGATGTTTCCTTATTCTCAATACTCATCTGATAGGTGAAGTTTGTAATATAAGGAAAAATCTACGTGGTTAGATTAGTGGTGGCATGGTCAATGACGTAAGAAGATCGAAAGTATAACCGAAACGAGAGACATGAAAGAAAAGTCATTTGAACGGATAAATAAGTAAGAAGGCACATGATCTAGAAAATGAAATGAAAGGAAAAGAAAGATATCACTATTTTCCTTTCATAAGATATAAGTAAGTGAAACTTAGCCAATGATATCATAAGATTTAAGCCACCGTCTAAGGAAAAAAGTGCAGATCCAGCCAGAGACAACTCCAAGGATATAAATATAGAAACATCACCATGTGTCACCATAATCTGAAGGTCAAAAAAAGACAGGAAGCACTTGTAGGATAGATAAGGCTAAAGGTATCTTCCATATAATATTTTTCTAGTAGAGACAGAGATGTGGTATGCCATAAACCTTATATACATATATGTATGGGAAGAAATGAACACAATGTCTCAAGTCTGAAACTAAAGATGAAGGAAAACAAGGAATACATGCATAAGCAGTAGATATAAGCATGTCAAAATAGAGAAATGCTAAGAAATACATGTTCCTCGAACAAGAGCAACCAAATTAGTCAATGAAATTATTGACATGCAATTAGAAAAGTCACGATTCATCCCAAAATATGTCATCATTGAAAATATAAAGGTTGTAGTAGCAGCAAAATGTCAAACTGTGACAACTGAAGGAAAAACGTCACCCACCACCTTAGAGATAGTAGAAACGAAAAAATGTAATAGACTAAGGATGTAAAGTTTATTTAATATTAATATAAATATGCAAGCACATCCTTTACAAATTCATAAAATATGCCTTTTTTAGACCAACAGACTAGAAATCAAATGAGCAATGAGTTCCACACGTCCTAGGAAAAGCACCAGAGCTAGAAAAGCTAAGTCTTTTGGATATGATTTTCAACTATATTTAGTTGAAGGAACAAGGAATGAAACTATTTCTCAACATCAATATTTTTTTAATATTGAAGAGGATCCAAAGACTTTCAGTGAAGTTATGGCTTCTAGAGATGTTCATTTATGGAAAGAGGCAATTAATGATGATATTGATTCTATCATGCATAACAATACTTGGGTATTGACTGATTTAACTCCTGGTTGCAATGCATTAGGATGTAAATGGATCCTTAAAAGAAAAATTAAGGTGGATGGCACAATTGATAAGTATAAAGCCAGATTGGTTATCCAAGGTTTTAGACAAAAGGAAGACATTGATTTCTTTGATACTTATGCTCCTGTTGCCAGAATTTCTACTATTAGATTATTATTAGCTTTTGCAGCTATACATAATCTTGTGATTCACCAAATGGATGTGAAAACTGCATTCTTGAATGTTGACTTGGATGAGGAAATATACATGAAACAACCTGAAGGGTTTGTGATGCCTGGAGATGAACACAAAGTGTGCAAGTTGAAGAAATCATATATGGTTTGAAACAAGCATCAAAACAATGGCATCAAAAGTTTGATGATGTTGTTTTGTCTAATGGTTTTGCATTAAACCAAGCTGACAAGTGTGTATATAGCAAATTTGATACTTCTGGTAAAGGAGTCATGATTTGCTTATATGTAGATGATATGTTGATTTTTGGTACTGATTTAGAAGAAATTAGTAAAACCAATAATTTCTTACATCTAGTTTTGATATGAAAGACATGGGGGAGGCTGAGGTAATTCTTGGTATAAGAATTAGAAAAGGAAACAATGGGATTTCAATTTCTCAATCTCATTATATTGAGAAGATATTGAAAAAGTTTAACTTTGAGAATTGTTCTCCTGTTAGCACTCCTATAGATCCTAGTCTTAAGCTTCTACCTAATAAAGGATCTCTAGTGTCTCAACTTGAATACTCAAGGGCTATTGGTTATCTCATGTATGCCATTGTTAGTACTAGGCCTGATATAACTTATGTTGTGGGAAGGATTAGTAGATATACTAGTTTCCTAGTTCACATCATTGGCAAGCTGTGAGTAGAGTATTCAAGTATTTGAAAGGGACCATGAATTATGGTTTAACTTATAGTGGATATCCTTCTATTTTGGAAGGTTATTCAGATGCCATCTGGATCAACAACTTAGAGGGTCACTCCTCTAGTAGTGGTTGGGTGTTTCTTCTTGGAGGAGGTGTTAGTTCTTGGGCATCTAAGAAATAGACTTGTGTTATTAACTCAACCATGGAGTTTGAGTTTGTTGCATTGTCTGCTGCTGGTAAAGAAGCTGAGTGGCTAAGGAATATGATTTATGAAATTCCATTATGGCCCAAACTGATATTTACCATTTCTATCAGATGTGATAGTGCTGCAACCTTGGCTAAGGCTTATAGTCAAGTGTACAATGGGAAGTCTAGACATTTAGGTGTTACATATGGCATGATTCGTGAGCTCATCATGACTGGTGTGATATCTGTGGAGTTTGTAAGAACTCAGTTGAATTTGGTCGATCATCTAACCAAAGGGTTAGCAAGAAATCTTGTGCACAAGGCAGCTATAGGGATGAGTTTAAAGTCCACTTAAATCTTTTATATTGAGATACCTAATTCCCATCTAATGCAATATTAGATGCTGAATTCAATGTGGAAAGCTTGATATTTGAAGATTGGAACACATTTTATCATCATCCCAAAGGATGTGTTAAGTACTGCAAGTTAAGGAGGTTGAACTTTTATTTCTTAATAGTTCTTTGAAAAATTGCATTTGTAGGTGCAAGAACAAAAGAACTACCTAAATAAGCATGAAGTTTAGCTGCTTCAAGAAGTTGGGACTTGACTTTGATATGCTTATTGAAGGATGGGACACAAGCTAGTAAAATATAGTGTCAAGTTAGAACTTTGAGAATGTAAATTGTTGTGCATATTTGTTTGGTTTTAGCCATAAGAACTTTCCTATGTGCGCATGCAAAACCCTAATGCTTGGATCTAGGCTTTCTAATAAACATGCTTTGAATCCAAGACTTCTAATGGCTAATTAGATTAAACAACAACATTAAAACAGATCTAGAATCATACCTTTGAGTTCCTTGTTGATCTTCTTGTCTTGGAGCTTCTAGAGTCACAATTGTCACTCCTCTAATGGCTTACAAACACCAATAGCAAGCAAGATGATTTAGGAGAGAGGAGAGGGGATGAAATTCGACCAGAGGTTCCTTGCTTTAGGTTCTGAAAGGTTGTACACGAATTCCACACCCCAAGGGCCTATTTATACCTTTAGACTCCTTAAGGGTTTCACCCTAAACCCTAATTGGATAATCTTCACTTAAGGCTATCCAAATCCATTCCATAGATATCCTTATGGACTATTTTGAGCTATCCTAAAGCTCTTAGAAACCGTCCAAAGTCCATCCTAATGGATTTACAGTCTAAAGCTTAACTATCAAACAATTGACAGTTTATACCTTCTTATTTAATTAATCTCTTTTAAGTCACCAAATTAATACCAATTAATTTATGACTTATATTAATCAAATAGCTAAATATTATTCCTTATAATATTTACTCTCTCTTAACAAATCATCCTTCAAGTTGCTATGGTGAAGGTAACCCAAAAGGACCATGCACAACCGAATATAGTTACAGCCTTAGACACTATTCCAACAGTCTCCCACTTGGATAAGTCTAGTAACTATACAAGTACAATACGGTTTGCAATCGTAGCTCTCAAAGACGCTGTCAACTTTGATCTAATCAATCTTGTCCTTTAGATAAGGGATCGTACAGTCCTCTGTTAGATATCATGCTGACAATCCTACGGAATGGTTAGTCTAGCATTTAGATTTCTCGATCTTCGATTTATTTGACATAGAACTTAATCGAACACATCAATTCAGTTCTGACCGGGCCCGGCACATAAGTCAAATCAAATCATCGAGTGGCCAAGATATCTCTTCTACCCTCTTAGGATAAAATTTACAGATAAACTTCGACTTATATGCATTTACTTATTCATTAACCAACTATACACAACAATGCGTTTTATAACATCAAGTTACTGATGCGTTTTCGCATTATCAATGCACAATCAATTAACAAATAATAAACCATATATCTAGGTTTTAAGACCATATGATATTATCGTCTCGCGATCACCTTTTATATCGTATTCCATAAGGTGATTCCAGCAAGCGCGGGTTTATTCCAATGCTCAAAACCAGTTCGTAAGCACTCATGAACGTTGCAGCAACTCTTGCTATGTCTAACACCATTTAGACACTCTACACACCAATTCACGACAATCTTCATTCATATCTACTCCCAACATATGAACAATTGTGGACCATTTGAATAATTCGATTATTCCTAATAAACTCAATTATTCTGGAAGTCAAAACATGCAAAGTGAAACAATAGTTAAACAACTAACATGTGATAGTAACTTTACTCATAAATAAAACTTCTTTATTTATTCATCAAATGTCAATTACATTTATCTATTATACGTTTCTAATACTATCTAATCTATGCTAATATCATCCTTCAGCCCAATACTCCTAGCATGCTGTAAGTGCTTAACCCTACTCAGTCCCTTCGTAAGCGGATCTGCTGGGTTATCTTCTGATGATATCCTCTTCACTACGAGTTGTCCTTCTTCTACACGATGTCTAATGAAGTGATATTTTTTGTCGATATGTCGAGATCTACCATGATCCCTCGGTTCCTTGGTCAAGGCAACCGCACCTTCGTTATCACAGAAAATCTCCATGGGCTCCTTTATGGCCGGCACAACTCCAAGATCACCGATGAAGTTCTTCAGCCATATTGCCTCCTTCGACGCTTCGCTCGCTGCGATGTACTCTGATTCGCACGTTGAATCAGCTACGGTTTCCTGCTTGGAACTTTTCCATGTCACTGCTCCTCCATTTAGGGTAAAGACCCAGCCCGACTGCGAACGATAGTTGTCCCTGTCGGTTTGAAAGCTGGCGTCACTATACCCTCGCACCTTCAAGTCATCACTCCCTCCAAGGACTAAGAACCATTCTTTCGTCCTCCGAAGGTACTTAAGGATGTTCTTCACCGCAATCCAATGTGCTTTGCCAGGATTCCCTTGATATCTGCTAACCATGCTTAAAGCGAAGGCTACATCAGGGCGAGTACAAGTCATAGCGTACATGATTGAGCCAACTGCGGAAGCGTATGGTACTCGGCTCATTTCTGCTATTTCGGCTTCGGTACTCGGACTTTGAGTCTTACTCAACTTGGCATTTCCTTGTATCGGTAGTTCTCCCTTCTTTGAGTTTTCCATACTAAAACGTTTTAGTACCTTCTCCAAGTAAGTATTCTGACTAAGTCCAATTAGTCTCTTACTTCTATCTCTTACTATCCTTATTCCCAAAATGTAAGAAGCCTCTCCGAGGTCCTTCATAGCGAAGCACTTCCCGAGCCAGGACTTAACCTCCTGCAGAGTCGGGATGTCGTTTCCTATGAGTAATATGTCATCGACATATAGAACGAGGAAGCTTACTACACTCCCACTGGCTTTGATATATACACAAGATTCGTCTTCGCTTCGTACAAATCCAAACTCTTTGACTTTCTCATCGAAGCAAAGATTCCATCTGCGAGACGCTTGCTTAAGTCCATAAATGGACTTCTCAAGCTTACACACTCTATTCGGATGCTTCGGATCCACAAACCCCTCTGGCTGAGCCATGTAAACATCCTCAGCCAACTTTCCGTTAAGGAAAGCGGTCTTGACATCCATTTGCCAAATCTCATAATCATGAAATGCGGCAATTGCTAGCATCACTCTAATAGATTTAATCTTCGCAACTGGCGAGAAGGTCTCATCATAGTCAACTCCGGGAGTTTGAGTAAAGCCCTTCGCAACCAATCGTGCTTTGTATGTGTGTACGTTCCCATCCACGTCGGTCTTCTTCTTGAAGATCCACTTGCACCCTACGGTCTTACGTTCGGGCACGTAATCAACCAAATTCCAAACTTGGTTATCGTACATAGATTGGATCTCGCTATCCATCGCCTCTTTCCATTTCGCAGACTCTGGGCCTGCCATGGCTTCCTTATAGCTATTAGGTTCATCAAGATTTACTAGTGTACCATCACTAATATACGTGTCCCCTTCGGTAGTAATATGAAAACCATAAAACTGGGGTTGAACTCTAAATCTATCGGAACGTCTAAGAGGTAAGGATTCGTCAATCGGTTCAACCGGAGTTTCCTCCTCGGGTTGAACGCCAGCGGTGGAGGTTCCTTCATCTATCGATTCTTGAATCTCTTCAAGTTCGATTTGCCTCCCACTGTCTCCTTGGCTTATGAGTTCTCGCTCTCGGAAAACTCCTCTCCTCGCAACAAAGATAACATTATCTTTCGGTCTATAGAAGAGATATCCAAAGGAAGTTTGCGGGTAGCCGATGAAAATACATCGCTCACTTCGAGGTTCAAGCTTGTCGTGAGTATCTCGTCTTACGAAAGCCTCGCAACCCCAAACCTTGATATGTGCCAACGAGGGAGCTTTCCCCGTCCACATCTCGTGAGGTGTTTTGGCAACCTTCTTAGTAGGGACTCGGTTAAGGATATGGGCGGCAGTCTCTAAGGCATACCCCCAAAAGAAGATAGGTAGTGAAGCACGACTCATCATAGAGCGAACCATATCCAATAAGGTTCGATTACGCCTTTCTGCCACACCATTCAACTGCGGTGTCCTAGGAGGCGTCAATTGCGAAACTATTCCACACTCCTTGAGATAATCGTGGAATTCAAGACTTAGGTACTCTCCTCCTCGATCGGATCGAAGCATCTTGATTTTCCTGCCCAATTGATTCTCCACTTCACTCTTGAACTCTTTGAACTTTTCAAAGGTTTCTGACTTTTGCTTGATTAAATAGATATACCCATATCTACTATAATCATCGGTAAAGGTCACATAGAAGCGGTTCCCATCCTTCGTGGTTGATCTAAAAGGTCCACATACATCGGTATGTATTAGGTCTAATAGTCCCTCACCCCTTTCACAAGTACTCGTGAAGGGTGATTTAGTCATCTTTCCAAGTAAACAAGATTCGCATGTGTCATGTTCCCTAAGGTCGAATGACTCCAACACTCCATCCTTTTGGAGTTGGGCTATGCGTTTCTTGTTGACATGTCCAAGACGACAATGCCACAAGGATGCTTTATCCATACTAGTGGACGAATCAATATTCAAAACATCATTTCCTAAGTTATCAACAATCATAACAGTTTCATATATTCCATTACATGGTATAGCTTCAAAATAAAAGACACCATTTAGATAAGCCAAAATAGAACCATTCTCATTATTAAAAGAAAATCTAAAACCTTGTCTATATAAACCATGAAATGAAATGATGTTTCTAGCCATTTCTGGCGAATAGCAACAATTGTTCAAATCTAAAACTAAACTATTCTTAAGCACCAAAGAATACACTCCAATCTTGGTCACAGGCGACGATCTTCTGTTCCCCATGATTAGATTGATCCTTCCTTGCTCCACATCCCTACTTCTTCTTAGTCCCTGCACATTAGAACAAATGTGATAACCACAACCGGTGTCAAGAACCCAAGAAATAGCATGATTAGAATTGTTAGATTTGATTGCATATATACCTGCGAAAGATGGCTTGATCTTTCCTTCCTTGATGGCTTGCAGGTAGTCCGGGCAGCTTCGCTTCCAATGTCCTATCTTGTGGCAGTGGTGGCACTCTGCCTCCTTCGGGTTAGAGCAGGGCTTAGAGGGATCAAATTTTGTCCCACTAGAAGAGGAACCATCTCGGGCTTTCACCTTTCGATAGTTATTTGAAGAAGCTTTCCTCTTCTTTCCCTTCCCTTGACCAATAGCCAAGACAGGAGCAGCAGACGGATTGGGAGTTGGTGCAACAGACTTGTCCTTGAAATTGCTCTCAGCAACCCTCAAGAGACCTTGGAGCTTACTTAGAGTGACCTCCTCTTTGTTCATGTGGTAGGTCATCCTAAATTGATTATACATCGGAGGCAAAGAGTGAAGCACCATGTCGATCGCCAAGTCTTCGCCGAAGTCAACGTTTAACTTGCGAAGGCGATCGACATACCTTTGCATCTTTTGCAAGTGCACGGTAAGAGATTCTCCATGACCCATCTTAGCGGAAATCATGTTGGTGAAGATCTCGTAACGCTCTTGTCTCGCGTTTTGGTGGTACCTCTCCAACAAGTCTTGATGCATCTCGTATGGATACATGTCCTCGTAGGACTTTTGGAACTCGGAGTTCATGGTGGCGATCATGATGCAATGTACTTTCGTCGCATCTCGCTCATGGGTTTCAAAGGCGGTGATTTCAGCGGGAGTAGCAATTTCGGGGTTGATTTTCTCAAGCTTCTCGTCGAGGACATACTCTTTATCCTCATAGCGAGCAATGGTGCGAATGTATCTTATCCATTCGCCAAAGTTCGTTCCATCGAAGGTGACCTTTTGGCAAAGGCTCATCAACGTGAAAGAACTAGCAGCAGCGTTGTTTGCGTTTGACATCTATAGAAAGGACAAAGATAGATTAGAACAAGAATCCCTAATTATCACCCAATAAGAAAAATTAGGGCTAGGATCCAACAATAACATTTACATACTAGAAAAAGGATGCCGTAATCTAACATGCAAATAAATTGAAGGTAAGTGAATGACGATTCACTAATTCTCCATCAAAACTTAAACTTTTAGTCCTAAGTGTTTTGAGAATTCCTAGGTTCGGATGAGATTCATTGAACTATTCAATGGCATGTTTAAATCTCGATATGCCCCTCTTGTTTGTGACTGGGATGCCGAGGATCACAAAGCGGGTGTGAATTACCATGCAAATTTACACGGTGCCTTCATTGTTACGATCACCTATTCGATGTGCCGGTAAACCACACACGCTCCATCGAACTATGATAAACAATGAATCACCCTTTGCCACCTTCGCTTAGAACCAATTAGTGTGCCGGTAAACCACACACGCTCCACTAACATCTTAGCAAGGTGCAAAGTGTAATTTCATGGGATTGCATCAATTCACTTTTCCTAAAGTAACTAAGATTGGGAAATTTAAAAAAGTTTAGTTACTTTGTATTTCTTATTATACTTTTAATGAGAGGATGAGGTTGCCCTATCCTACCCGTTCGGCTAACGACCCTCCACCAATCAAGCGAGCGGTGGGTGTGAGTGTACACCCATTAAGCACCATTTTATAGGCCGCAACCTTATACCCACCTTATAGATCGGCTTCGTGAATGAGGCCTACTAGCGGTAAGACTAGCATTTAGTTATACATATATATATATATATATATATATATATATATATATATATATATATTATTCTAATAATATCATATAAGTATAGGGTTGTATTTTAAACTTTTCAAAATCTATGGTTTGAAATTTAAGTTGTCTAAATTAAAGCTTTTAATCACAAATTTTAAATTTCAAAACTATAGGGTAGGTTTTTAAACATTTAAAAAACATTGAGGATCAAATAACAAATAATTTCAATTAACAATTAATATCTTAATTATCTTTATTTGATTTATCTTTGATTTCTTTGAGGATAATTACCAAAAATAATTAAAACAATTAATTAATTATCATATAAGGAAACTAAATATTTAATTAGTTGATAATTACCTTTTACTAGATCAAGATAACACTTATATTTATCAAGAAATCGGATTCATATTGATCTAATTAGTTTATGGAAAGTTTGGATAAGATAAACACAAAGAAATCCCGAATTTGGCCCTTCCTGACGCTTTGACTCACCGAGTGCACAAAGGGACTCGCCGAGTCAGGCCTACTCGACGAGTCCACCTTGGAACTCGACGAGTCAGTGACTCAAAACCCAAAAAATCGAATTTTGCAGGTTTGTTTCAGTTATTCAAGCAACAATTTAAAGAAAACCAATCTAGGCTCTGATACCACTGTTTGGTTTTAGCCATAAGAACTTTCCTATGTGCGCATGCAAAACCCTAATGCTTGGATCTAGGCTTTCTAATAAACATGCTTTGAATCCAAGACTTCTAATGGCTAATTAGATTAAACAACAACATTAAAACAGATCTAGAATCATACCTTTGAGTTCCTTGTTGATCTTCTTGTCTTGGAGCTTCTAGAGTCACAATTGTCACTCCTCTAATGGCTTACAAACACCAATAGCAAGCAAGATGATTTAGGAGAGAGGAGAGGGGATGGAATTCGACCAGAGGTTCCTTGCTTTAGGTTCTGAAAGGTTGTACACGAATTCCACACCCCAAGGGCCTATTTATACCTTTAGACTCCTTAAGGGTTTCACCCTAAACCCTAATTGGATAATCTTCACTTAAGGCTATCCAAATCCATTCCATAGATATCCTTATGGACTATTTTGAGCTATCCTAAAGCTCTTAGAAACCGTCCAAAGTCCATCCTAATGGATTTACAGTCTAAAGCTTAACTATCAAACAATTGACAGTTTATACCTTCTTATTTAATTAATCTCTTTAAGTCACCAAATTAATACCAATTAATTTATGACTTATATTAATCAAATAGCTAAATATTATTCCTTATAATATTTACTCTCTCTTAACAAATCATCCTTCAAGTTGCTATGGTGAAGGCAACCCAAAAGGACCATGCACAACCGAATATAGTTACAGCCTTAGACACTATTCCAACAATATTATCTTCATGTATTCACTTAGAATAGAAAGGGTTCAATCCTTAGTGACGCCCTGATATTCGAATATTTGAAATGAATAAAGTACTAATATGAAATTCAATCGTCGCGATATTTCATTTATGCATCAGTTTGTTGTTATGTTTTTTGTTTTAAATTAATCAAGATTACACTTAAATGGGGGAGGTTTGTTGGTGATTTGTTTCACTAATGTGATTTAAGTGTAATGAGATTACTTTGTGTGACCAAAAGTGATCTTGATAAATATTAAACAAGTAAGAAAGGTGTGGAGTGCACACTTATTTAAATTTATTCAAGATTAAAAGTAGACTATCATTTAGGGGCGAAGCCCCTAAACGAACGGGGGCCCGGGGGCAGCGCCCCCTGGGAGCGGGGTCCAAGGGGCAAAGCCCCTGGCTGGGATCGAAAATGCATCAGAAAATCCAAATTTATAGAAAACCCGGATTTATGACATTTTTTGGACTGTTGCCAAACTGTTTTATGACAGTTTTGACAGTTTTCGGACAAATGAGGTATTTAACCAATTTTGGTCAGTTTTTTCTGGTACTCACGAAATTCATATTTCTCATTCTTTGTTCTTTTTCTCTTCTGAGTCTTATCCAATCAAAGATTAGGGAGTACCATCTAATACTTTGATTTGATAGTGAAATCACAATTCTCAGAATTTCTAAGGCTATTATTATCCTATTTTTCTATCAAACCCGAACTAAAATAAGGATTTTTTTTTACAATATAAATTTAATGTATAATGCGTTTTGGATTGTGGAAAGAGTATTTTAAAATACTTATATGAAATTGTAACTTTAGTGAGAAATTAGAATCAACAAAACACCTAAGTTGTATTGTAATTAAAATGAATGAAATAGAATGATAATATGTTTGTTTATTTAAATTGATTTTTGGGGTTGGTCTCAATTATTTACTATCATCTTTACTTTAAATGAATCCAAATCGAATATTCTCACTAAACATTTCATCCACGAACTATAGTTTGACACATGCACATATTGAAGACTATAGATGGCTTTTGGGTAAAAGATAGAAAAGACATTTTCAAAGGCCATAGTTTCCTAGTAATCTTGAACTCTATTTTGATTACTAATTGATGTTGCCTTGCTTACTTACTTATTCGAAGCTTAACATGTTTTTGACTATATGACCTTAAGATTTTTTGCATTTTAAAACTCCAAAACTGTTTTAATTAAAATCAAATCAAATCAAATATGATAATATTTAACCTAGTGGTTGAGATCAGTTTTTTTCGAGTTATCAAAATCTTTTGGATGTCAAAAGATTCTTTCTATATCACATCAAATTAAAAATTAAAATGCCTCATTTGATATTTTTATAATGGATGACTTGTGTAAATCATTTATTAAATTTGGGTAGGCTCCCTACATCATCATTCTTTTTATTATCAACAGATTCACACCTCATTTATTTACTTTAAAATCATATACATGGAGTAAAATATACATACCAAATTCTCAATTAATTTCATGGGGCCAAACATTGCTCCTGATTTAGAGCAATGTTTAAAATCATTTATTATCTTAAACAACCCCTGCGAGTATCCATGATTCAAAGCAACCTCCTGCATATTGTTCTAGAGAACGAGGTTCATTAAATGTGTCTTAAACACTTCAGAATAAACTATAGTTTCTAACTTCTAAATTCCAATTATATCCATCATTGACTCAATAATTTTGGTATTATTCAGAGACGTGGGACACCCTTGTCATTACTTTAAGCATCATGCGCCTTCGAGGTTTTGTTTTTTTTGCTCGCTTCACTTCCATTTTCCGATCCCTTCTTTTTCCGTTTGGCTGTTCTTTTTTGTTTTTCTTTACACAGAAAATTAACCTTATTGTCCAAATAGTGTGATCCGATTGCTTTTGCAGGCTTTCTACACCCTACTTTGTTTTCTTTCTCTTTCCATCATGCATCTTTTGTGAAATCCTGACCAAAAGTACTCTGCCTTTTTGGGCTCTGATACGCAAAAAAATAAAAAAAAGTTTCGCATTTTCTTGTTTGTTAAAACATAAAACTTGAAACTGTTGTTGGGTGTTTGGTGATTTGAAGATATCGGTAATTGGGGTTCTTTCTTTTTTAGTAATTTATTCGCTTTCCATCATGCATTTATAGTGAAATCTCCACCAAAAGTACTCTCAAGAGACCTTTTGGGCACTGAATCTCGAAAAGGTTACCACATTTTTCTTGTTTTAGAACACAAGAATATGGAATCTGTTGTGTGTGTTCGATGATTTGAACAATTAGTTGAGTTTCTTCCATTTTCCATCCTGCATTTCGTTAAATCTTGACCCAAATAGTCTCAAGATACCTTTTCGGCTGCGATTTGGGTAACAAAGTCGCCACATTTTCTTGTTTTAGCACGCACCAAAACGGAAATTATTGGTCCCTGTTCAATGATTTGAACAAATAAGTAATTCGGGAATTTAGGGTTCTTCATTTTAGCAATTCTTGCTGTTTTTGGGCACTCACAGTGAAAATCATATCTAGTTTTGGATCCATTCCTTGTTATTTTTTCTTGTTTCCTTGAAAAAAAATGATGAAGAGACAAAAGAGTGGTACAGTTAGAGATCAAACAGGAGAAAGAGTTGTGCTTATTGCTGTGAAAGCATCAAAAGAGATTCCAAAAAATGCTTTTATTTGGGCTTTAACACATGTCGTTCAACCTGGGGATTGTGCTAAATTGCTTGTGGTCATCCCTGCTCACACTTCAAGTAATCCGTTAAACCCTACTTTTATGCTCCATCTGTTTTTTCTTCAATTTAGGGTTCACGACTTCTCTCTGATCTTGCAAAATTGTCAGTTTGACTTTTTAGGGTTTTAAATTAGGCTTCATAAGTTCTCTTTGTTCTTGCGAAACTATCAGTTTGACTTCTGATTTGATTTCCAAACTCAAATTGCAAATCGAGGTCGTTTTTTTTTTCTCGACCATGAACTGGGTTTCGTTCTTTCAGGTCACAAGTTATGGAATTTCTCAAAATTCAACAGTGATTGCACCACTGGGCAATGGAAACATCTTTCCGGCGATGTTAGGGATCAGAAGGATGACATCACGGAATCATGCTCTCAAATGATGTTTCAGCTTCATAATATCTACGATTCAGATAAGGTCAGTCTTGTTATTTTGTGTTCAATTGCTCTTTTCAAAATCGGGTTAAATACAAGCTGTAGCAATGCACTTTCATTGATTTATTTATTATTATTATTATAGTATCCTGCTTTTGTTTATTTTTACGACAACATTGTATTTTGGAAAACTACCAAATGTAGAATTTCATCCAAATCACTATTTTTCAAGTTTCATTGATACAAAACCGATTATATGTTTTAAAGTATATTATCGATCTCATGCATAGTTATCTTGCTCTGCAATATCATTTTCCCACTAACTTTATCAAAATAAACATAGTGCTATTAACTATCAATATCATACCACTTTTAAAAGCTTTTTTGAAATTAAACTAATTTACCCTCATCTTTTATGAAATATTTTATAAAGCCCCTCATCTTTTTTCAGCATAGTGTACTAAATTCCTCTTGTTTGATGGTTCTTGATAGATAAAGATGAAGATCAAAGTCATTTCTGGCACCCCATGTGGAGTTGTAGCTGCTGAAGCAAAGAAAACCCGAACACAATGGGTGGTTTTGGATAAGTAAGCAAACATACTAAATTACAGAAAAGTCCTCAAAAGAGCTAAATGCAAGAAATAGAAACAAACTTTCATTCACTTGTTTCTTATAGCATCCTCCTTTCATTTTTTCCAATTAAGACGAAAAATCTACCCAATTATAGCAATATCATCAAAATACAAAGCCATTTTCACTACTACAATTGGGTAGATTCTCAAAATATAATGATTTAATTAGAATAAAAAAAGTAACGAATATGCAAATTTTTGTCCCACCCAACGAGGTAGAACGAAGATTCGCCCATGATATTTGGACTCTTGTATGTGCAAAAGACGTAAATGCCCTCATACTTTTTTGATGATTTTTGGCAACAGGAATCTAAAGAAAGAGGCGAAAGCATGCATCGAGGAGCTAGAATGCAACGTGGTTGTGATGAAAAAGGCGCGTCCAAAAGTACTTCGCTTGAACTTAGTTGGATCGCCAACAAAAGACCCTGAAGTTTTAACAACTTGTCAAGAAGCACCCCCGGATTCTTCCAAAGAAGACGAAAGTACTTGGAACACAACTAAAGTCCCAAACGTAACCCCAGTAAGCAGTCCCGAACATCTATCATTCACCACAACCGAACATGGAACTCCCTCGTTATCAAGCTCCGATCTTGGATTCTCCCCGTTTCTCATTTCCGATCACGATTGGGACACGAAAAAAGACGGAATTCACGATTCCGATTCCGATTCCGACTCCGAGAACCCGAGTTCGTCCCCGTCCACAAGCTTATGTTCATCGGATGAATTCTCGATTGAAAAAAGTTTCAAACATTTAAACATGAAACCGTTGATAAATCCAATCACAAACGCACTCCGTTTGAAATTCTTTGAAATCGATAACCGACCCGAAAAGGCAACCAAGAATGTGAAGAACATGATCCCGTTAACGAGACACGTGTCCCCAAAATCACCTCCACTTTGTTCGATTTGTCAGCATAAAGCTCCCGTTTTTGGAAAACCTCCAAAATGGTTTGGATTTGGGGAGCTTGAAGAGGCTACGGATGGATTTTCGGGGGCTAATTTTTTGGCGGAAGGTGGGTTTGGATCGGTGCACCGGGGGATTCTTAAAGATGGTCGAATGGTTGCGGTTAAACAACATAAGATTGCTAGTTCTCAAGGTGATAATGAGTTTTTTTCGGAAGTTGAGGTTTTAAGCTGTGCACAACATCGGAATGTTGTGATGTTAATTGGGTATTGTGTGGAGGATGGAAGACGGTTGCTTGTTTATGAATATATTTGCTACGGGTCTTTGGATTCTCATCTTTACGGTACAAATCTAGCACATGTTTCGTAAGTTAAACTAGACACTAGACAGGACAAAACAGGACTGAGGACTCAGATTGAGGTCAATGGATAAAAAAATTGTACGCCCAAAAAAGGTGGGATAATGACTCAGATGAAATGTCAGTGGGACAAAAATTGCAGCTTTTTGAGATAGGGATTGAGAGTGTTATGTCGGGTCCCACCCTAAAAAGGTGGGATAAGGACTCACTAGGATAAAAGTTGCAATTTTTTTGTCCCACCCCAAAAAGGTGGGACAAGGGCTTTTTCGATCTCTGGTCTGTGGAAAAAACGTAAATGCCCTTAAATACTTTGGTCTAGTGAGTCGCATCTAATAAAATTGATGTCAATTTGCAGGGCACAGTCACGGGCTGTTGGAATGGTCTGCCCGACAAAAGATTGCGGTTGGGGCTGCCCGAGGGCTACGATACCTTCATGAAGAATGTCGGGTCGGGTGTATTGTTCATCGTGACATGCGTCCAAACAACATTCTGTTAACTCATGATTTCGAAGCTTTGGTACTTATCAATGTTCCGGAAAAAAAAAACATACATTATATGTACATTTTGACTTTTGAAGTCAACCCTTAACGAGATTTGGTTTTGAACTTAGGTTGGAGATTTTGGTCTTGCAAGGTGGCAACCGGATGGCGAAACGGGCGTGGAAACAAGAGTAATTGGAACGTTCGGGTATATATAAAATTTATACGAGTGTTTTCTTACTTGAGTCAAATTTTGTCCTTGTTTATTTTTCTCATATATTTTGAAACATCATCTATTCAACAAAATATGGCTTTTTTATGGCTCGGTTGTATTGTTTATTAACATGTTTTTTGTTTTTCTAGGTACTTGGCTCCGGAATACGCCCAGAGTGGTGAAATTACCGAAAAGGCCGACGTGTATTCATTCGGGGTGGTGTTGGTTGAGCTCATTACCGGACGAAAAGCTGTCGATATAAACCGACCAAAAGGCCAACAATATCTTACCGAATGGGTACGAGTTTCGGAACACTTTAGACATGTTTGGTTCGTGGATTCCGAGTCGGAATTTGAGATTCCATTCCATAGCATGATTCCATTCCCTCCGGACGAAAACCCGTTGATATGAACCGACATGTTTTTTTTTTTTACAATTTTACAGGCACGACCATTGCTTGAGGCGGCTGCCATTGGTGAATTGATAGATCCGCGGCTTAAAGACGGATATTTGGAGGCAGAGGTTCGATGCATGGCACATTGTGCCTCGCTGTGTATCAGGCGGGACCCACATTCGAGACCTCGGATGTCTCAGGTCCGAACAAAGAACCCCAGTCTAGCTACACGAGCTGTTTTATTAGATGATTTTGTACTGATTTTTTTTTTTTTTTTTTTTTTTAATTTTTTTTTGGGAAACAGGTGCTTTGGATGTTGGAAAACGATGATATCAAGTGATAGATTTGTATGCCGGCCGGAAGCATGGCCGGATGAATAGTTACAGTACAAATAGTCCATAGATGGTTGAAAAGTAGACATTCTATGCGTTTATTGGAATACTTGTACATATATACATATTATTTATAGTTCTTTTATTTTTATAAATTCTTTTTCTTTTTGGTGGGAAATTGCCTAAATAAAATATACGAGTTCTTATTTTTTGTGTTATGATTGATAATTTTTGACAATTTACCTTTGAAGTGGTCGGTTTGAGTTGTTAAATGGTTGAAAAACGCGGTTTGAGTTGTTAAATTGTTGAAAAACGCTCATAATGTATTTCTCTAAATATATTATTTTCAAATTGTTTTGTTATAGTAGGATTGTTATCGTAATTATTGGACTTATAATCATTTCAAAAAAATAATTAAAAAATATTAATACAACCGACCTATTCAAATAAGTATTTACTTGGCAGAAGGGAGTCGTTGAGAGGTTGGCGAACGTCACATCAGTCATGGCAAGGAAGAAGTGATGAAGAACAAGAGAGAACATAGACTTCAGAGTTGAAAAGGAGGAAGAAGAAAGAGAGACTTGGTGTGTCATCGCCGAGAACCGCAGCAGAGCTCGACATGCTGAGGTCAATGCTCAGTGTGCACTGAGTCCAGATCACCACTGCTGAGGGTGTACCATGTCTACTCCATCCAATCTAATGTGTTTATTTGATTTAATGTGATTCTTTTGAAGCTTTTATGTTAAAAAGAAGTTCGAAAACTAAAGAAAAGTTTCGATTGTCAAATGATTTTAACTTTTATTTAGAATAAATTATTTTAAATAGTTTTTGGAAGGTTTTAGTTTTTAACTAATTTTATATATTAGAATTGGCAATTTTGCTAAACATTTTTATATAAATAAAATTATAGATTAAAACTTTCGACTACTAACTAACCACTTCAAACTAATATACGACTAGTTTTGCTAAAAGTACAGAAAAACTTGGATTCGATCGGACTAACCAAATTGGGTCCAAACACCACATGGTTGTATGATTTTATTGATTTATAGAAAAGTATGTTATGTTTTATGATTTGTTTTCTCCATAATAATTGTCTAAAACGTTTAAAATGAAGAAAGAGACTTTATGAACAAGATTGAATTTACAACTGTCCCTTGTGATTATTACTTTAGTAATAATCCAATCGAGTATTTATTTATTTATGATAAAATTATATAAATGGTCATTATAATTTACTAAATGTTATAATTTTAGTCCTTGTTAATATTTTTTGACGAATACAATTTTTATAGTTTTTAAAACTTTTATAGTTAATCCACGAATGATATGAAATAATTTTTGTCCTTTTAGTTCCTTTAATTAAATATAATTTAAAGAAATAAAAGAAAATAAAAAGAACCCTACCCTCACCCCTCACCCACACCTCTCTTTTCCGATTAACCTTCACCACCACCTTCCAACACAACTACAACCCAGGACGAATCTACTATCACTATTATTGTTAATCCCTAATTTTTTTTTGGAAGACAAACTAAGTTTATGACTTATGATAAACCACAAGTTCCATCTATATAAATTTGTCTTTATTTAATTATACCCCAAGCAAAATATTGTGTTTATTTGAAGAAAACCAACAAATTTATGCTACATTTGACATATATATGTAATAAGTTAATAGGTCAAAATTTCAAAAGAATTAATAATAAAGGGGCCCTTTTGGTTCTAAATATGGTATAAGGGGTTAAAAACATTTTGCCAAAACATATAGGGGGTAAAGTGGTAACTTATCTTACAGATATAAATTGCCCGCAAAATTGGGACAATTTCGAGAAATGGCAACTTCACCACTCAGAGCCCGGCGGCAGGTCGTCGTTGGTCTACTCCGGGCGCTTTCTCGTCGACGCCTCTCGACTCTCAACTGTAACTCACTTTCTACGTTCTCCTTCTTCTGTCCCTGTGTGTATATACGAATTAACTTTTGTAATTTATGTACAGATGCCTCGGACTTTAATAGAGACCATAATGCTGATGGAATAAACCCTAGCTTCATACATCCTTCATCTGTCGTTCATCCTAATGCGATGATAGGTCAGGTATATTGAGATTTTGACGCTGAAATGTACTATTCCTTGTGTGCTTACAAATGGTAGTTTAGGGGACTGTCGCCACCATTTTTGATTATATTGATAAACCAGAGAGTGTCAAATAGAACCTGCATTGATTAAAGTAAATCATGTATGCAATTGTATTATTAATATGTAACTATGTTATATGTAGTATCAATGAAGTGATAAATGATCAAATATTGCTCCAACATAAAACTTTGGGAAAGTTGAACCATATGATTCAATCTAAAAGCTGATCCCTTACATAAACAGCCAAATCTCAGCCCCTTTTATTAAACAGAAAGATCAAAAATGTTGAAAGATTATACAACTGTGAGTGTATTTGTTCTTAATGCACACACTTAGTAAACATTTGTGATAATTATAGGCCATAGCAACTACAATCAGAAATGATATTATGGTTAGATTGTCCTGCAACTTATATAATGATAAAACCATATTAGCTTGCAGGGTGTTTCAATAGGCCCCTTTTGCAGTGTGGGGTCTTCAGCAACATTAGGAAATAATTGCATACTACATCCTGGAAGTCATGTTTTTGGAAACACAGAATTGGGAGATAAATGCATCTTGATGAGGTTAGTTCATATCATGTAGTCAAACTCTCATTGCTACAGACTGTTCTTCAATCCTTGATCCTTATTTATATGCTATCATCAAGTAGTGGTGCAGTTGTTGGAGATGACATTCCTGGCAAAACAATCATAGGCTGCAATAATGTCATTGGTCATCATGCTGTTGTTGGCCTCAAATGCCAAGACATGAAGTATAAGGTAATTGGATTATATGCACTAAACCCTAAACCCTAAACCCTTAATTTATTGATACTTCAGTTTGTTATCAGACAGGTAATGAATGCTTTCTTCAAGTTGGTGATAATAATGAGATAAGAGAACATGTTTCCATCCATAGATCTTCAAAACCTTGTGATACAACAGTATGTGATTGTGAATATATTTTCCCCTTTTGGTATTTATAAACTCAAATGAAGTAAAAAAATTGCATAACCAGGTTATAGGTGATAACAATCTTATCATGGGAGCTTGTCATATAGCCCATGATTGCAAAGTGGGTAGCAACAACATTTTTGCAAACAATACCCTTTTGGCAGGGCATGTTTTGGTGGAGGTTATTTCTTGTTGAGGTCAATTTGGGTATTTTGTTGTAAAAACTATAATCTAATTTTCCAAGTCTAAATGTAGGACCATGCACACACAGCTGGAGCCATTGTTGTTCATCAGTTTTGTCAGATAGGTTCCTTCTGTTTCATTGGTGGAGGTTCAGTGGTAAGATTCTTTGTGAAAGGATAATGCTTTAATAAGAAAAGAGTTGAAAACAAATAAATGAAAGTAATTTTGCTTAATGAAAGTTCAAAAATCTGATTTCTTGATTTGCATATGTACATAAGGTTTCACAAGATGTCCCCAAGTATACAATGGTGGCTGGAGATAGAGCAGAGTTGCGTGGTTTGAATCTAGAAGGTCTTCGTCGAGGTGGCTTCTCAGTTACTGAGGTTAGAATTTAGAAAATATATTTTTTAATTATAATTTCATTTGGTTTTTAATTGTGTTTAATTAAAACCATTAGTTGTAATTATATAATGTACACAATAGAGTTAAAACCATTAGTTGTAATTACATATAATCACTGATGTACACAATAGAGTTAAGAATCACGAAATGTAATCACTGATTCCGTTAACTTTGCTTGTTTCATTACCCTTTCCATTCCATTCCTTTGTTATTCCATTCCATCCAAACAAACAGACAGTGATTTGTTTCATTGATAAGGATAGATCAGGAGCCTGAGAGCAGCTTACAGGAAGATATTCATGCCTACTAATGCAAACATTGGAGGCATTGAATCCCGTCTTGCTGAAGTGGTAATACAATTTGTTTTTTGTAAAATTTCTCATTTATTATTAAATTCTTTGTTAAGTTAAAACATGGCTTAAAAAAAATATAAAATAATGTAGGAATGTCATGAGGAGTTGTCACTTATTCCTGCTGTGCTTTCCATGGTGCAATCCATACGTGAATCTCTTGGTGAAAATCGGCGTGGAATTTGCAAATTCAGATCTTGGAGTTTTTCCTGAGTGTGTGTGTGTGTGTGTATGTATCTGTGTTTGTATCTCTTATCATCTTGTGGTGAATTTTATTTATATGTATATGTATTGAATTGATGTCATTTTTCTCTTGGAGACAACATAAGTTGATCTCTACAAAGATACAAATGAGAGAACATAAGGGTGGGTGTGTTTGTGGATTTTGATGGAATTGGAATTCATGATTCCATTCCATGGCCATGTTTTGGTTGCCAATTGGATGAAATTTAATTCCGTAGGAATCTTTTAAATTCCATGTTTGATGGATTTCATCATTCGTAACTTAGGGTGGAAAGAATTCAATTCAATTCCATTTCATTCTGTGGAAGGAATTCAGTTCAATTCCATTCCATTCTTCTTTTATTATAAGACCAAAATAATCTCATTATGTATACTAGAATACATAAAAATAAAAATTCAATTATAAACATTTACAATAGAAAAATATATAATTAAAAAAATTATGTTTTTTTTTTTTTTTTTTTTTGTTTTTGTTCTTTTTCTTGCCAACCAAAACACTTGTGTATTGTATTTGGTATGGTGGAATAGAATCACATAGGAACGAATGAATGACGCTTTGAGGTAATGGAACGGATCATTACATTCCATTATCATTTTTGGTTGACTTGATGGAATAGAACAAGTCATTTGAACATGTTTGTTATGTATTCATATTCCATTTGATTTAAAATATATGCTATATGTATTTCAAAAATAGGTAAAATAGAAATCTAAAAAGCCCTGTTCACGAAACTTTTAAGAACAATAGCTTTTTAGCTTTTATTTTTTAAGAAAAAAACTTTGTTCAACCTGCTGAAAAAAACTTTGTTTAGTAGTAGGAGTTTTTTGATTTTATTTTAAATGAAAAACTCTTATTTTAAAGGTTGTGTTTGACAAAACTACATGAAAGTTGATAGTTAGAAGTTATAGCTTTTATTTCTGTTTAAATGTTCGGTACACGTAGTTAACTTTTAAATATGTAAAATTATATAAATTTCAAAAACTAAAACCTCTCAAAAGCAACTTGAAGTGATTTTTGAATGAGTTTTTTTTTATTTAAAATAAAAATTAAAAGCTCTATCATTGAACATTTTTAGGGTTTATTTATTTATTTATTTATTTTTTTTTAAGTTAAAATCTCACAAAGCTTTTAAAATCTTTGTATCAAACACACCTTAAAGCTACTTCAAATAGTTTTTGAGAGTTTTTAACTTTTGTTTGCTTTTTTATATAATTTTACAATAATAGCAATTACTTTTGTTGACCCTTATACACAAATAAAACTTAGCTTACAACTTCCAACACTCATTTTTCCTAGCCATCAGCTTAATTCCAACTTCTAGTTAGCAACTAGTTTTACCAAACACGTCCTGTATGAATAAAAGTAATTTATAATTATAATATATCATTCTATTCCCTGAAGCTCTGAAGGCACGAAGGAACGGAAAACATTCTTCCACGTTGAATAAAAATCAATCCAAGAAAAGAAATCACATTCCATTCATTCATCGCAAACAAACAACATTTTTTCATTGGACAATATTGCTACATTCCATTCCTTTTTTATACACTATCTTGACATGTTATAATTCATTCGGAATACATTCATTAAAAAAATATTCAAATATAAATACAAATTTGAGATAATTCCAACGACAATCGTAGATTTTGAGGTTGCACCAGCTCATGAGAAGATTCCAATTCCTTCGTGGTCCTGTTAGCATTTAACTTACATAGTTATACCTTTTATTTTAAAGACGATAGACCTTTCTAGTGCCACTTGTGCCTTCTTTTTCATACTAAAGTGGATTGGTGTCATTAAGGCTTTTGTTTATACATACGTGACTTTTTTGTAATCTTTCTTTTGTAACAAGTACCATGATAAATAAATAATATACCATGACCATGCATCCAAGTACATAAGGCTTTATTCTTTAGTCTACCTTTAAAAATGTTTTACAACTTTTGATTAAGATCAAATTGCTTTTGTACTTTGATTTGGTCATAGTGTTGGTGCGTTTCCACAAATGATATGCATGAAAACTCGCATAATGGCCATAAAAGTAAATGGTTTTATGGTACGATAATATTAGTGCTTCAAGATTGTTGACCCCTCCTTTTCCTAGGCCCATGATGTCTTGAATCGCACATGAAGATCTTTGTTTCTAATTAAAACCGAATTGTTTGGTAGATGTATTTATGGTTTATGTTGATTCAATTGGCATATTGTTGTATCACTTGGTAAAAAAAAGTAAAAAAAAATGAAGCATTGTGACATAACTTGGTATGTAAAACCATTCTATTTACCACCCTGGTAGCCCACCAACTTAATACGTTCATCCCGTGTGTATTGTGGTGGCTATGGCGTTGTGGAATGTGGTCACTACCACAATTGAAAACATCCATCATTCTTTCTTTCTCTCTACTTTTTAATTAATTAAAAAATATATTTTTTAATAAATAATAAAAAAGATAAAAAGGATGTAGTGATGTTGAGTGATGTGGTTTTAATGCGGCGATGAGGTGATCCTAACATGTCATCCCGCCATAATTTTGGTAATGATATGTATACCGAATGATCTAAGTGAAACATTAATATAGTACAGTATATTTTAGTTAAATGTATTTGCATATTTCGTATAAAAATCATTTTGCATAAATTAAAAAAATTATGACTTAAATATCACGTCTTACCTTAGGGTTAATCACAAAAATGACATCAATCTTCTCAAAAAGCTAATTTAAGCATCCCTTTAATACATTTTACAATTGGGTTGTATTTTATGCATGAATAGTAGTACTCGTGTAGACTTTGCTTTTCGAGAAGAAACTAAACTTTTAGTAATAAAAGTGTATTTGGCAAGTTGCCATTTTGTTTGTGTGTTGTTTTCATAGGATACCAACCTCACTCAAGATTTATGATTCGTGAAGTGGAGACTATCTGGCTTGGCCAATCTGATTTAGGGTAAGATTATTATATAGTTTTATAAACTTTTAAACATTGTTTTCTTGATATATATATTTTTAAAATATGTCAACTTGTTGCATGATTAAACCAATTTTATCATTGAAAAAAAAGACTATTTTAAAATATCTCAACTTGTTGCATGATTAAACCAATTTTATCATGGAAAAAAAAACTTAGTCAATGAAGGTTAATTAGGCCGCATAAAATATGGTGTTGGAAGATTCCCTCTTATAGTAATGCCAAACTCCAAATCCTTTAAATCCTTTAAAATATATTCGCCAATGGAAGGTTTTGTGTGTGTAAGTATGTACGTATGTATGTATATATGGGGAAATCTTTAGTAGATTCAATTTGTTCATTTTACGTATTATAAGAGATTCACACGCATTATGTTAATTCAATTTCGATAGGAATCTTTATATTGTTTATCTTCGAAATATTTGTATTTAATAGTTGTTTAACATTCAAACCGACATGATTGGTTGAATTGGTTGACCTTTTCGGTTTGAAAAGATGAATCCAGATCAATCTTAAAAACTAATTATAAATTATAGTGTGGTTTTGAACAATTAATTATGAAGATACGTTTAAATTATATGTGTAGTTTATCCTAAATGGAAATAAAGTTATCATTTTTTTATTTTTTTAGGCACCTAAGATATATCTTTTTTTTTTTAATAAAGAAAAAAAACAGACATTTTTTTATAAATTTAATGAGATAAATAGGTGTTGAACAGTTATAGACTTTTTGATTTATTTTTCTTTATTTGAGTGGATTTCATATTATATTTCTTAAGGTGGTGGTTGATGCTTGATGGGGTTGGGTGGATAAGTACTTACACCCTAAATTATTGGTTTCTTAGGTACCAATAAAACACGAGCAAATAAATTTAGAACGTTTTTTATATAATATAAAATGAACTTAAAAACAAATCGTACTTCGTTTTTTCCTTACCAAACTATCGATTTTTGGTAATCTATATGTACTAGAAACTTTTAAATTATAAAATAAACTTATTTCAAAATGAGAGGAATAGACAAATTTTCATTTTAAAATTATGTTTTTTGTTTAATTTTTGCTATAGTGATGCCATTTTACTATTTGGGGTACTTGGGTTCAGAACTTTGATTTTGTCTTGGTTTTGAAAAAGAAAACTTATAGGATAAAAACAAATATAAATGATTTTTCCATTATATTAAGACCCATAATGATTAGTTTCACAAATAGATACACGTTATATTGCATAATATACAAGTTATTACAAAAAGGTTATTCCGAAATTATGTCATTAAAAGATTAAACTCATAAAACACCCAAACTTAATACTTGATTGATCATCAAATAATTAAATCAAGATTGGTTTCTTTATTGATCATGTCAACATATGCTTACAACTTCAACGATGTTAATGTCAAGATTCTTTAAGAGGTTAATTGAGGCCTTCCATACTCCAATAATAGATGCCGGCCAGTGTAAAATATCAAATCCATTGCACAAACTTATTTAAATTATCTTTGCTCGACTATAACTACATATTTTATCTCGTTTTCGGATATTTAACTTGGGTTTTGTTTATTATTGAAAAGTAGCATAAAAATCCCAAGTGGACAAAAGAATGTCATGATCTTTAAACCCTACTATGTTTGTACAAATTAATCACGAACACATCATATCATATCTTCCCGTGATATCCTTTCTAGATGCCAATATCATGAATCAAGATTCTTTTCTTCTATTTATATAGTTGGATAAGTGATTTTGGTCATAAAAATATTATCTTTTTTCAAATCGTAAAAAAGAATATCCACCCAATCATTTATTCTTAGGTTTGCATCCATTTTTGCCAAAACCCCACCTCCCACCGCACATATATCATCATCATTATTTGCCTTTGTGCCAAACCTAACATTTCCTTTTCTTTTCTCTCTTTGGGTTGCTTTTTAGGTGTTGGGTATTTGTGGGTCATTCTTACTTCTTTCTTTTGCAAAAGAAGTTGAACCAAAATGGGGAGAAAATGCTCACATTGTGGAAACATAGGCCACAATTCAAGAACTTGCACTAGTTATAATAGAGGCAATGTCAATAGCACAATCTTGATAGGTGGTGGTGGAGGGGGATTGAGGCTCTTTGGGGTTCAACTAGACACACCACACTCTATGGTGATTAAGAAATGCCTTAGCATGGATTGTTTGCCTTCTTCATCACCACTACAAGCTTCAACTTCACATTCACCTTCATCTTCCTTATCTTCTTCTCGGGTGTCTGTTAGTGACCTCAAGAGTATGTCAGTTGGTTATCTTTCAGACGGTCTTAGAGCTCAAGAACGGAAAAAAGGTATGTAAAAGTCATCAACAATATTATTTTATATACTGTACGACAGTTGGAAAATTCTTTTTATGGTTACCTTACATTGTGTATGCCACCGTGCCATGCATGTATTCAACTTTAGAATTCTCTTTTTGACATAAAAGAATGTAGAATTTCAATAGTGACATATTGGATGGGTGGTTTTGTAGGGCTTCCTTGGTCAGAAGACGAACACCGTTTATTCTTAACCGGTCTTGAAAAGCTTGGTAAAGGTGATTGGAGAGGGATTTCAAGAAACTATGTGACCACAAGAACACCTACACAAGTTGCAAGTCATGCCCAAAAGTACTTTCTAAGGCAAGCTAGTCTTGTCAAGAAGAAACGTCGCTCGAGCCTCTTTGATTTGGTATGTGTTTCCGCACAATCATGCATTACAAGGTTGTACTTTGTGTAGAAAAAATAGTACCTCCATTAGGATGGAGGTCATATAAAGTGTTAAAGCCTCATGATTGTTTTGTACAACCATACACTATGTTCGGTAGCGGCTTGAAACTTTTACAACAATGTACAACCCATAATACACAAACTATAACCCTTTAATAGATGAAGCTAAAACTCCAAATTTCTTGTAATTGAAGAGATCCCAGAAAATCGATGTCCTTTTCTTGATACAACTTATAAAAAAAGTTTCTAAAGTTATTTTTGGTTGTGGTCACAGGTTAGGGGCAACAGCAACAAGAATGTAGTAGCAAATCAAGAAAATAGTTACAACATGAGTCGCACAAACTCCTTTGATGAAGATCATCAAGATCGGAGTAACAATCTTTCTTTGATAGATTTCAGTTCACTAAAACAAGAAAATGTCTACTACAATCCAACAGTGAAATCTTATGAAACAACATCAATGTGTTCACATGTGCATACTTCTCCATGTGGTACTGTTGGCTCTAAAAGTGGTACTCTTGATTTAGAACTTACACTTGCTGCTCCAAAGCCAGTGGAAAATAACAATTCATCTACTACTACTTCACTCCAAATTGGGCCCATTATCAGTGTAATTTAATTTGAGTTTAAATTAACCTTTTTTGTATGCTAAAAAATCTAATTATTAAATATTGTAGATATATAAATATATATATATATATATTTTTAAAATTTTGAGACCTTCGACAACCTGGCCCGGTTAGAATAAGATATTTTTGTAACTACAAATATACATATATATGTATATATATTACCCTATTAAATATTAAATTAAGGTTTAATTCGCGTGAGCAGAAATTCTCTTTGTATCATCGGTATTCAATATTTGTAATATTTTCAATGGACGATTTGTTAGACCATTTGTTCGGATAAACTACAAGTTTATAACATGATTGATGAATGGGGCAGGGGCATGACAAAAGAGATCCGATTGAGATAATAATAAATATGCAATCCAACCCTATAAAACTATAAATTCTTGCGATTTTTCCTCCGACCATTGATATAATGTTATTATTGATCAAAACAAATTATGGAAAATCCCCGTTTCATTTTGTGTTGTATGAAAAACATATCTACTCTAATAAATGAAGATTTTTTCTCGATCATTATCATTCAATTTGTTAAATGTCATTTATTTTGTAGTTATTTTCAATTAACTTTTTTATTATGTAGTTATTTTAATATAATAATTATAATAAATGCAGTAATAAATGCATATCAATTTCATTAATGAATTTATCTTCTAATTTTAAAATTCACAAATTAAAGCTTATTAGTTTATTTTTTGCTTATTTATTTAAATTATTTGTTTAAATTTAAAAGATAAAGAACACATTTCATTTTTGATAATTTATTGTTTTTGCCTATTTCTTATAATTCAAAGTTCTCAAATATTTGGATAATCATATATAACTTTTTTTTTAAACTAACTTATGTAATATATGGATCTTACAACTAGTGTATGATTATGATAAAAGTACATACGAACCCATTTATAATTTATAGGGATATATACACTAAAATCCAAATATTTTCAATGATTTGACAAGAAAGTCATAAACTATATTTACTTGACATTAAAGTCCTAAATATCAACAGTTTTTTACACGCTTATCATTTTTTGTTGGTTAGCTGGTAATTAGGACTTTACTGTAAAAAAAAGTTTAGAACTTTCTTGTCAAATCATGAATTATGACTTTACTGTCAAAAAAATTAAAATTTAGGATTTTGATTTTCTTATCAAATTGTTGAAAATATTGAGACTTTAGTGTATAATCTTGTTTCCCTAGAAACAAATAATTTTATCAGCCTCGTGAGACCCAAGAACTTTTAATTGTGATTTTCGTCACAACACCACTCTTTTTCTTACCATCATTATCGTTACCCTGTTACAATCACGATCAGGGGAAACAGATACAAGAGAGAGAACGGAAGAGGGTGAGAAGACTTGTAAAACTTTTTTCTTGGTTCGCCGCCAAATTTGAACTAAAAAAGGGGGACAGATTGTACAAACACAAACATCAATTGGTTCGCCGCCAAATCTGAAACTAAAAAGAGGAGACATATTGTACAAACACAAGTAACACATGCTTAGTCAAAAAGGTGTGAATGTGGAAAAGGGGTAAGAATGACAGTTTCATCTTTTCCAGTTTTTAGTTCTCCATTTTTAGGTTTGCAAAAAGCCAACACAACCCTGATTCTTTCTTTTTTCCTTGATTATTTCCATTTTTTCAATGTCGGTTCGTAACGATTAAAAAAAAACTATTTGACAAGAAGCAAAACGTTAGTGATTTCAATATGATCTAGCTGACCAGGTTCCAATAACACGTATGCTTAAAGACTATCGTACTATTAAATTTCTAACAAAAAAAAGGATATATACACTAAAGTCCTAATATTTTCAATGATTTAACAAAAAAATCATAAACTTTATATTTTGACTGTAAAGTCTTAATTCAAGATTTGACAAGAAAATCCTAAATTGTATTTTTTTGACAATAAAGTCTTAATTACCGGCTAACCAACAAAAAATGGTAAGCATGTAAAAAACTGCTGGTAGTTAGGATTTTACTGTAAAAAAAATAAAGTTTATGATTTTTTTTTTCAAATCGTTGAAAATATTGAGACTTTAGTGTATATATCTCTAATATATATACATAATAAAGGGTGAATTATGTTTTTGAAAAATCAAATTATTAATGATGTTTTCAAATGACAAATATATTTATGACAAAATTGCAAAAATAGTTCCTGTGTTATGCATTTTTTGGGGGTTTTAGTCCAAACCCCGACTTTTTTGGATTCGTGGTCCTTTTAGCCATGTTTGTACGTAAATTTGGTCCCTCGTAAAATTGAAATGACTATAATGCCCTTATGATATATTTTTTTTATGTTTTTTCTATTTAATTTAAATGAAAAAGAAAATAAATAATTATTTTGGGCCCACATCTCTCTCTCTCTCTCTCTCTCTCTCTCTCTCTCTTATCGTTGCATCTTCAAAATCATGTTCATCCTCATACCAATGTCCAAACAAACCTTCATCCTCACCACTCATCTCCCCTTTTTTGCTCACCTGCTCATCTTCTCCGATTTCCAGTGGGGAACACACCTAAATCTCGATTTCCGGTGGTGCTACAAACAGAATGAAAGCTTCATCCCTACCGACTCACGATTCCACCCTTCTCGCTTCCATCGTCGCTCCTACTACCGCTGACCTGTAAAACTCCTTTCGTTCCTTTGGTGCAAGAGAATGAAAGCAAACGACACCCCTACCATCATGTTTGTGAGTTTGTATTTGTTGTTTCTCCTAATCTATTGGTATCTCCGGAATCAATTGAAGCCACAAACAAATTGGGGGCTTTCGAAGGATTTCATCATCTGTTCTTGGATGTTTCTCCCCCCCATTTGAAACGTTGGAAGAAAAGGAAGCTATATATGATTTCTTCTCCACCTTACTGATTAGTTTCATATCCTTTCTTATTCTAGTGTATTTTTTTGCTTTATTTTTTTCGAAAATGGTCTAACAGTTGGATTTGGGAGGGTCGATGGTTGAAGGTGATGGATTTTTATTTCAATTACTCTTTTTTCGAATTTGATCTAGAAGATGGATATAGGTTTTAAGTTGAATTTGATGGACTTGAAAATTAGGTTAAAAAACTGAAATTTAGGTTGACGGTTTTAAAATTACTGATGTGTGTTGTTCTTAAGTATGTATATTCATCAGTGTGTGTGTTTAGAAAATCATATGTGTTTTTTTCTTGAGTATCTATGTTCATAAGTGTATGTGTATTTTGAAGAAGTCTAGAAAATCTGAAGGGTGTATGTGATTTCAAAAAAACCTAGAAAATATGATGTGTTTTTCTTGTTGTTATGGTATCTTCAAATGTTATTAGAAGAAAATCATGTTTGCAGATGGGTTTTAATGTAGGTGTGATGGATTTCCGTTTTGATTTTGTGTTATTGGGGTATCATATGTTTGTTGAATCTAAACCCAGATCTTCATACGATTCATCCCAACATCTGGGTTTGTATGATCGTATTAATCTGAGAGAGAGAGAGAGAGAGAGAGAGAGAGAGAGAGAGAGAGGGAGGGAGGGAGGGAGGGAGGGAGGGGGAAGGGGAGGGAGGGAGGGAGGGGGAATGGGAGGGAGGGAGGGAGGGGGAAGGGGAGGGAGAGGGAGAGGGAGAGGGAGAGGGAGAGAGAGAGAGAGGGAGAAAGGGAGAGAAAGAGAGAGAGAGAGAGAGAGTATGTGGGACCCTATTTTTATTTTTTATATATAATTATTTATAGGTAAAAAAAGAAAATGGAAAATAAATATAATAAGGGCATTATAGTCATTTCAATTTTACGAGGGACCAAATTTACGTACAAACATCGCCAAAAGGACCACGAATCCAAAAAAGTCGGGGTTTGGACTAAAACCCCAAAAAAATGCATACCACAGGAACCATTTTTGCAGTTTTGTCTATATTTATTTCATAGAAAAAGACAAATCAATGATAATTTTAAATATAATTTTCTAAAATTTAAGCAAAATTAGAGAAATTATCATTTTAGCTATTGTTTTCATAGGTGATAACCTACGAAATCTAGTTGTCCTGTGAAAATCTCTTTATTGCTTAGTAACCTACAAAATTCTCCCGACCACCTGCAAAAATGTCTGCGAAAACGACCAGGTAGCATATGAAAATACCAAAATGTGCCACCTACTAGATCTTTCAAACAATAAATAAAGAACCTAAAAATATAAGAATTTCATACCAAACTTTCATACTCATCTTGAAATTATAAATTTGCATTTGCTTGTAAAAATATGTTCTTCTTCACTACCAAAAGACCGGTCGAGAATTGCTCATCTCATCAATCACATTTCACCTCTAACGATACATTTAGACATTGGAAGATGTTGAAGAGTTAAGAAGGGTGTAAAAGACAAAGAATAATAATTTGAGATACACACTTTCACTATCCGTGCATGAAGGTGTGCGATGGACAAAAAGAAGCTAAAATAAAAAATGGATAAAAATCAAGAAAAATAAATTGTTGATAAAGGAGTTTAAAAAATCTGATGTCCGAGGAGAGAGTGTGGTAATGGTTGACATAAAGAAAATGAATGGAAAACAAGCATGTTGACCATTTTTTGTAAGAGTACAACGGGTGGCAGACTAAATATGATTAATAATGTATAGTGTTTCAATATTTCATATCTTATTTAGTATTACGATGTATTTTATTTAGTATTTTAATGTAAATTGTCTTCATACGTAATCATATGACTTATTATTAGCCCTCTATTAAATGTTCATCTACCATCTCATTAAATGCCTACTACTATTGCATTAAATAATGTCTAACCATCCATCTATCATTTTATTTAATATACACCTATCAACCCACCTATCATAATTGTAAAAATTCTATATAAAGAGTGTAAACATGATAAGATATTTATCCAAAAATATGTCTTCATCATCTTCTCCACCAAAACATTTTTCTCAAATCTCCCACAAGTTCAAACACCATGAAAATGGAACACTTAGAGCATGGAGAGATTCTGATGAGATCAAGGATGGTATATTAGCCAAAGAAAAATGAATTGAAAAGACAAAACTGTATGAATGGTCCTTATGGTTAGCTGAAATTACCACTTTGGTCCAAACAGGTTTAGACTAGCACTAGAGGTCCAAAGTTTTTAATTTGTTGCGAGTTTGGACCGTTTTAAAATAAAAAATGGGTGAAATGACGTTCTTGCCCTTTCTATTTACTTTTTACTTTACTTTACTTATTTATTTTATAATTTTTTCGATTAAAATAGAAACAAAATAGAAATTTTACACCAATCCTTTAACAACCTGGCCAAACTTCACCCCACTTTAAATCCTATATCTCTCCCTCTTCCTTCATTGTCGAAAATTTGATTGACCACCGTTACGTCCTACTTTGCCGATGATTTCCCTCCTAGATCTTGAAACCCCTTTAGGATCTAAGAGAAAGAAAGAAGCTTGAGCAAAGCAAGCTAAATTTGATAATGAGCAATGGAATTTTGTCGTATGGTTCGATGGTCAGAACTTTGAGCTACTACTAAGGAGTTAGGATACCTTTAATAGTTTTCTATTACTCTTTGGAGATGCTTAGAAACATAGTTTTCTTTTATGCATTGTAAGGACAAGTTGCAATTTTCTTTTATCAATAAAATGATGTTTTGTTATCTTATTTTATAGTTCCTTGCAATGGCATTAATGAGTGTGTTTCTAATAATAACAATATTAATTGTGGATGTAATTTTTACAATATCGTGCTTTTGGTATTGTCAAATTTGCCAAGTGAAAGGAAATCTTATCACCAAGTTTCAACTGGACAGAAACTTGGAGTCATACAATTCGAAATTGATGATGAATGAGAGTTTTGTTCACTGGAGAAATTATGATGGAGTCATTATTGACATGTTTATGTGATGCAAGTGATGGATTAATGGATATTGTACATGTTGTTATAAACTCTTCAGATCCATCACAAGGGACGATAACTCTATTTATCATGATTCACCGATGTTTCAGTAAATATAGTTGTGTTTATAAGATTAAACGTAATTCTAGTAATTTGAAAAGATTTAAATAGTGGCATAATGAATAGAAAAATCTATTAGACAGAAAGATAAAAGATTCTCCAATATGAAAGCAAAGGAGAGTACTTTTTATAATGTTTTATGATCATCTTAATGATTATGGAATTATATCACAATTGATCCTCAAAGAACATATTACTGCAATTGTATGACTAAGAAGAGGAATAAAATATTGTTGGAAATGGTTCGATCAAAGGATTAGTCATACTTCATTCCCAATCGAGTTTTAGAGTTATTTTATGCTAAATCTAAATCCTATCTTCAATTTCATTTCAAAATAAGAAGGTTGATAGCACCTCATAATAAGTGGAGTAAGAATGATTTCTCGCTCAAGCACATTAAGAATTGGAGTTATGATATTTTTCAGCAGTCGAGAAACAAAAGATGAACTGAATCCAATTATGAAGAGTGTTATCATGTCAGGAATCTGCACGAATTATGCATGCAAATAGCTACACCTAATTTTAATATTTATAACCTAACTTCCTTACTAACTAAATTGCACCTACGCAGTGTACCTAGTCAAAATTATAGAATAGTTGGGTAAGTCGGGTGTCGATCACAGGGAATGGTGTTGACTAATTAATTTATCTACTACTAAATTAACCTAATTACTAATAAAGGAAGGGTTTTATCTAATTTTGCAAGTTTAGATGAACTTAATTCTTTAACACAAGTTCAATCAATAAACAAACACTTATGTTAGTTTGAATCCGCTTTAACTCAATGGTTTATAAATTAGCTATGATAATTGCTATTGGTTACCAATTAAGTCATTATTAGAAATTTAGTTCTAAATCTACTAACATTAATCAATTCATGTAAATCTATGTATGGTCACACAATAGTTAACACATAATCAATTATTAGATGAATTTGGAGCTATGTAAGATTGATTTGATAAAACATAATTACAGGTATTCTAATTCATGCCATTGATGGTCCTTTGATGGTCATCAACTACACAAAATACTATGCCTCTCTATAGTCACTTATTCCGTGTTCTAAACACGCATAATATGCCTCTCTATAGTCATTCCTTTATGAACAAATTGACTGGAAATTACTCTAATGATGCTCATTTCACAATTCCTAATTCCCGTTGCTATCTAAGATGTAATGGAATTTCCTTTTTACATGCATTATGCTTCTGAGATGTTGAAGTTCTAAAGTCATAGTAACTAGGCCTTCGATATTATAGAATGTTCCACTAGAGCTTGTTACTTAGAAAAATTCTAAGGTTATGAAGTCTCAAATTCAAGACACACTCCTTGAACACTTCTTTTACATTAAAGTTTCCACTTCACATGTAGATTTTATAACTAACTCTTATTATGGAAACATTTCCATATGCCCATCTCCCATTATGGAATTAGTTCCATATTCCCATATGACCATCAATTTTGACCACGAATTATCTTAATCCAAAACATGTCACTATGGTCCTTCCAAAAAAAATATCATACTTCCAACTATCCACAAGCAACCAATATTTAGTAAATCTCAGAATGTTCTTGATAATTTGTTTAATATCTCTAGTCACTTAAAATTCTAGTCTTTTTTCTCATAATGCTTAGAGCATTTGAAAAATTAGAACAAGAGAATATTATAGCATATGAAATCGATCCTATATCTGAAGCATATGGGACTTGACTCATTATATCATATATAAGGATTTGATATCTATTGAATCTGTTGCTATAATATTTTCGTATAGAATCTTTTATGTTGAAACAGTTCAACACACTATTCATATAAGATTTTGATTAAGTTCTATTAAACTATGCATTCTAAACCTTTAGATTCGTAATGAAGTATGAGTTCCCTCTCCCTTAAGTCCAGTATAACGAAACAGTTCCTAACTTTTGCAACTTGCAAACTAGAGACATTGTTCTCTATGAATAGTATTGCATCATGTAATACCAACATAACAATTAAGCTCCCACTAGCTTTGACATGTACTCAGAAATCAACTAGACTTTTATAAATCAGTACCCTATGACTTTTTCATGAAAGTGCAGATTCCTATTTTGTGATGCTTCTTCAAGCCTCTAATTAGGATTCTTAAGCTTATGCACTTTTTCCGGATAGTGTAGGTGTTCAAACCCTTTAAAGACATGATAAACATATCTCCGAAAGTTTAAAAAATTCCTTGTCATTCCTCATAATTTGAAATATGAAAAGTGATGCGGCAATCATATTATGAATTTGAGGATGTAATTAAGACAACCGGTATCCATATTCATCCTTATGAAATCCTTAAAATCTACTAGCGAAAGTGTTTCCTCATAACCATTTTCTTGAATTACAGCGAAACCTTTTGCCACCTAGATTAGAAGGTGCATACGTTCCTGTCCATGTAGAAATTTCATTTTCAACCTACAGTCATAAGACAAGGTTTAAGGCAAACTAAAATCACATTTCTCGCTTTGTGGCATCTCAAAGCCCACCAGTGCTTCCGTTTATGTTAGCAGCTCACTTGTATTGATCAGTGTGCCTTCACTAACCAACACCCTTTGCCTTTTCAATTAAATGAAAACAAAGAACTCAGAAGTATTGCCGATTTAACTGGAAGTGCATAGAAATAAGAATGTGTCAATAAATAGAACATGCTTTCAACTAACTACTTGACTTGTTCATAAAGGAATGACTATAGAGAGGCATAGTATGCATGTTTAGAACATGGAATAAGTGATTTTACTTAAGTCAAGTAGTTAGTTGATTACACAAAAGAATCTACTATGCGTAAATTCGTAACTGTTCTGATGATTAAATAATAGATATTTATTTATAATAAAAGTGTTTGATGCCATAATTGATTAATTTATTATTGTGTTTCACTTTGTATATTTTACTTCCCGAATAATTTTATTTTTGAAAATTCCACAGTCGATCATACTTTTGGAAGTAAGTACTGGACTAGACTATCATGAATAGTTTGTGGAATATCTATAGAGATCAGACATTGCATTGGATTGCTACAATATTCATAAGTTGGAAAAAGAAGATTTTGAGTATTGGATAAAACCACGCTTAGAGATTACTTCATGGATTTTATCACACGTAATTCTAAGATAATAATATCAACTATTCTTAAAGCAGAGATATATAGCTCTAAGTTTAGAAATTAGTTGTGCATTGGTTTACTCAAATGCATATCGTAACTGGATGTTATAAAGGGATATTCTATATATGATTTGGTGAGTAAAAGGTATGCATACATAGTCAAGGTAATTCGTTCATTTTTCCTAAATAAGGAAAAGTGATAGCCTTGGGGACCTTCGGTGATTTGAGTTGTTTTATATGAAGGGATATTCTATATATGATTTGGTGAGTAAAAGGTATGCATACATAGTCAAGGTAATTCGTTCATTTTTCCTAAATAAGGAAAAGTGATAGCCTTGGGGACCTTTGGTGATTTGAGTTGTTTTATAAGAACCAGGCCTGGTCCATACTAAATTAATGTGTTTGATTTTGTAGTATGAATTTGATCATTAAATCGGAGACTGAAAAACAAACAAATGAGCATGATGTTGATCATTTACTACATGACTCTATTCATACGATATCTCTAAGAACAAAGGAATAGCTGGTCACTTATCTTAGGGCCGACATTTGATTTGAATAAGTGTTCAACAATGGAAGAGTGTTGGATTAAGGTGTCTAAGCTCATAACTAAATTGGTATAAACTTGCAAATAGAAGAAAAATCCTTTTTGAGGTGCCTTCATAACAAAAAATAACTAGAAATGATATTAGAAGAAAGAGTGAGGAATGTGATTTGTAAATATATTATGTGGTTAATATATTAATTGGAAATAGATAATTGATATGTTAATTTGTTATGTGATTAATATCAATAGTTAAATAATTGATTTATTAATTGATAAACTAATGAGAAATCAATAAGAATTAATTAACTGTTAAACAAAATTAATCTGAAATTAATTTGGGATTAATTGGACTTAATTAAATGTGCAATCAGTGAAATATAATTGCTCAATAGTTGAACAAAAGAAGTAATTCTAGAACCATTTATGGTATAGACACTTTAGATTGATTCCTAAGGTTTCTAAAAATCTCCTTAATGCAGATAAGGAAATGATTTGAATAGGGATTAAGTCTATTATTTAATTAATTAAAATCTGGTTTTGCGTGCAAGTTAACTAAACTATAAATAGGACCCCCAATATTAATAAATTTCGTTCATACATTTACCTACAAGCTTGGGAACAAAACTTATATCCCTCTCCTCTCTCTCCTCTTCATTCTAGAGTTTCTAGGTTTTTGGTGTAAGCCATTAGAAGCAGTCGTATTTTTGGTGCTTGCTTTCTAAAAACACAAAAGAAAGAATCTGAGATTTATTTGGTATAATAAATCTAAAGGCACGTAAACCTTAATTAATCTTTTTTTAGGATGACGAGCGTTCGACCTTCCCACCTCTCCGAATCCATTTGTCACCTCACTATTATATCAACTTTTATCTCTCATCTTATTTTCATCCCTTTTATCAACACCTCATGGAAATCCATCTCTCCAGCCCATATATATATATATATATATATATATATATATATATATATATATATATATATATATATATATATATATATATATATATATATATATAATAAAATATTAACTAGTATAAAATTAAAAAATTTAAACTAAATATAAAGATATCATTTTATTAAATAAAGGGTAAATTACTCGAAACGGTAGATAAAATGATAAAACAACAATTAAAATTAAAAAAAAATAATTAAAATATTAATCATTTAAAGTGGATATAAAATTATCATGGACATCCTTAAGCGAAAATTCTTTCATTTTGTTGTGTTGGTATACTCAATTTTTGTTGGAATTAAAACATATTGAGCTCGGAACTTGCAGATGCACATGTATTCGTCTTTTGGGTGAATACGTAATTGAAATTGCTAACTTTCACCAACATGTCCTTCCATTTTGAGTTAATTTGATGCATTAAAGGATCCAAACCACAAAGTTTAAATTTAAAGTGTTCCAGAACTCAACCCAAAAAACATTTGCTCTTTGCTTGTTTCCACGTTCATTTTCCAAAATGTCAACGTAAGCATTTTGAAACGTCGCCTCTTCCTGTTCAGAGAACTTTCTGTATTTTTTACGTTTTGTTGATTTGTCATTTGACTTTTCGTTTTGGATTTGAGTGACGAGATTGGGAGGGGATTGGTCACGACTCAATCCATTTAAATTAGAACTAGAATATAATTGGAAAAAATATGTTGTTTTAGAAGTGGTTAAGGGTAGGGATGTAAACGAACCGAACGAACACGAACGAGGTGTGGTCATGTTCGTTCGTTAAAGTTAGCTAAATAAATGAACGAACATGAACGAATAAACGAACAAGTTTTCTTATTCATGTTCATTCGTTTTAAAAATTACATTGTTCATATTCGTTCGTTTATGTCTGTGACCATGCTAACCGAATATAAATGAACAAAGATAAAAAAAAAACATAATTGAACCTATATGAATATATAATATAGTAATGTAAGCAAACACAATTAAACATATGTGAAGATAAAATAAACTTATATAAACGAACATAAACGAATGTTTAGTTCGTTCATTTATTAAATAAACGAACATAATCAAACACAATTTATGTTCGTTTGTTTAACTAAACGAATGAGTATTTGTGTTATTGTTCATTCATTTATTAAATAAACGAACTTTCTGCCGAACGGCTCATGAACAGCTCGCTGAACTTTTAGTTCGTTTACCGTCCTTAAATAGTTAAGTGTGATATTTATAGTCGGAGAAAAGAATATATATATATATATATATATATATATATATATATATATGGCTAGGTTATTTTGTTTATAGTAACTATTGTGTGTCAGAATGCACAGATCTGGACTATCGGCATATAATCAAATGTAATGATCTGAGGGTCTATGATAGTAGAATATGATAACATATACCATATAATCACACAAATTTCAGCATAAAAACATTTTAGTCAATTAACCTATATTAAAAAAGGAAATTTTCGGATTTTTAGGGATAATTAATTCCTTTATTTTTAAAAATCTGAATATTTAAATTAATTCAAAAATAGAAATTCGATTTTATTCTATCAGAATTGTAGAATGTTAACCATAAACTAGTAAATATGTTCGTCGATTATATTCTGTCAGAATGACAAAATACCAACCATAAACTAGTAAATACATTCTAAAAAGAATACATAAAATCAATTCTTGAACTAATAATATCCAAATAATTACGTTGTATGATTATGATTCATTGAATAATAACAATATTCTGAAAGAAAAAAGAAAAAAAACATTACAATCTAACAAAAACACTAATCTATTCTAATAGAATATTATATTTTAGCAATACTTTATACATTGTAGCATAATACATTCTAGTATAATACACTCTCGTTCTCTATGTTTTCTTCCTTCTCTACATCAATGTTAGCCTCTTCAAAACCTAAATCCACAAAGAAAACATAATCAAGTTTTGAAAATTAAAAAATTCAATGCATTCGAAGAGAATAAAAATTATAAATTCTGACAGAATGTACTTGTTGTTGACAATTATTCTCAAACATTCTAACTAGATACATCTATATAAAATAAATTCTAGTAGAATACATTACATAACTCAAGAGTCGTGATTGAATATAGAATTCAATAGCTGTGATTGAATCATCAACACGCATATGCATTCATTCCCACTAAACACTAGAGTATGTATTCATAATTCACAGCAAGGTAAAGAAGAAGATGAAAATGAACAGAAAAGAAACAAATTTGGAATACCTGGCTATAAGAAGGCTTGCATTCACCATGTAAGACAACCACCTGTAAACACTCAGTAAACCCAAGATCATACACCCTCACCATTGAATCAAAAACAATCAGCCCCACCATGGCATTTTCTGGCAACTGTGCAACAATCAACAACAACTCATTCTTAAGTGCTTGAAGTTCATCCTCACTTGAACTACCATCAACGACAAAAACAAACGCCGGTTGAATCGTCAACACACATCTGCATTCGTTCCCAGTCAAGAACACAAGAAACAAACACCCATGAATTCCCCTGTCAAATACCAAAACCCAAACAAACCATGAGTTATGTTCAAACAATCAAACCCATACCCCTTTCATTATCATCATTTTTTTTAGGAAAACCCAAAAACAAATTCTTTCCTTTGATTTCTATCAAGCAATCAAACAAAAACAAAAAGAAGAAAAAGAATTTTCTTTTACCTGTTGGCACAGTTCACCGGAGAAGAAGAAGCAACGATCCACGAGCACCACAGAACCACCCTTGTGACTGCTTCCCATCAAGTTCCTCTTCTGCAGACAAAGACAGAGGACCGAAGTCCTTTCTCCCCCTTCATGATTGGATACCGATCAAACCAGAAAAGAAAAGAGATCGCCGACGCAGCCCTTCCTGCCGGCTATCCCTCCCTCGGCGGAGCTGCTTCGCCAACTCCGATACCCCACCTTGGTTTGAATCTTTAATTTGGTTTCTTCCCGGATCAACTAAAGACGAAGACCTCGACTTCTTCACAACCTTTTCCCTTTGGCCTCGTCGACATAACTAGGTTGATGGTGATGGTGTTGACGCCGATGATGAAGTGTTCAACCACAAACATAACTAGGTCAAATATTTTTAGTTTAATTCCTTAATTAATTGATTAGTTTATTTCCTTAATTGAATGAATTCAATTAAATAATTTTCTTAAATAAAAGTACAAAAAGTCCAAAATACCCTTTAATGATTTAGTTAATTATTTATTATTTCTTGAATTTTCATTGGTGTATTTAGGCACACAATAGTTGCTAAAAACATTTGAATCTAACTATATATATATATATATATATATATATATATATATATATATATATATATATATATATATATATATATATAGGGAAAGGATCAAATGAGAACGCCTAAAAGGTTGAGAACGCGAGAACAAATCTGGTACATTAAATATTTATAATCTAAGGATCTCATTGTTAATTAATTTAAAGAAATTAATAAATGAATTTAATTGTTTTTTTAATTAAAAAAAATATAAAAGGGTATTCAAGTAATTTTATGATGTCATCCAATTTGAATATATCGGGTAAGTTTGAAAATTAAAAGAAACCGTTCCTATGTTTTAGTAATCACAGTTAACTTCTAATGTTTTGGATGATTCGATCATATCTTGAAAGAAAAATAGCGTCACAGATAAACGATTATACCACATTCGATTAATACTGTTCATTCGTGAAGAGTTATTTTGCATTCTGAACTTTGTGAAGCGTCGTAGGTGGAGGAATCTCGTCGTTGATCAATCGAAGTGGAAGAAGTAAGTTTTCTAATCTTTATTGAATGTCGATTAACTGGAAAACGTGTGTATTAGTGTGTTTAGGTTTTTATAATGTGTACATTTGACGATTCTTAAAACCCTAGAAGTTGGGTCTTTCGTTTTTTCTTTATATCGTCGATTATGAACTGTAGTTATTCTTCATCTTTGATGAATGTTGTTTTAAATGTTTTGTTTCACAAATAACACGTTGGTGTATTTGATTGTTAAAATGAAAATGGTAATTATAGATGAGTTCCGAATTTACGGTATTGTGATATTGAATGTGCTTAAAAATCAACAGTTTATGATTGTGTTTGATAGTTATAAGATGAATATACATGTGTAATCATAGTCGACTACTTTGAACTGAAATAAGGTTACGTAAACCCAAAAATTAGGGGTTTTTTTACATCATAAGTAGCACAGGAAGAGTAATTGATGTTAGTATTCGATTGTGAATGTTTTTTAGTTGACAAATAATAGCGAATTGTGAGAATGTCATTCATTAATAATGATTACTTGTAAAATCCGATTGTGCGACAAAAGTACTTTTCTAGTATTAATCCTTGTTGTTGGTTGTATGTTTTGTATATTGTTAAAGTGATATTCAGTTGTGAATGGGTACTTTATTGAGTATGTATGTGGTTTTGATCCTGTACATGATTTTGTATGTAAAGATTAATGATGTAGGAGTGCAAATTGTTTTATGTGGGTAAGTTAATTGCACTGTTTGTTTGTTTATGATTGTTGTAAACATTACTCTGATTTTGGGGAGAAGAGGAGTAATTGATGTTAGTATTCGATTGTGAATGGTGTTTATTAGAAAAATAATAACAAAGGGTATAAATGTCATTTATTACTACTGATTACTTGTAAAATCCGATTGTTTTTGAGACATAAGTACTTTTTCTAGTATTATTCCTTGTTGTTGGTTGTATGATTTTATATTGTTAAAGACATAGTCATTTGTGAATATGTACTTTGTTGCTATGTTTTGTATGTAAAGAATAATGATGTATGAGTCCCAACTGTTTTACGTGAGTAAGTTAACTACACTGTTTGTTTATTGATGATTATTGTAAACATTCCTCTGTTTTTTGGGTATGTGTTTAATGTAGAATATATAATGGGTGATTATTTGAGTTGTTAATGTTTCAATTCTGAGTTATAAATGATTAAGGTATATTAATGCTATTATTAGGTAGAAAGAAAAGCGAGAGGATATTACTAAAGACGACATTCAACAAATTCACTAATGAAGAATCCAATCCATTGCTTATTGATATTGAAGATGTAGACAATGAAGGAAACGAACTAGTACAACCTCAGATTAGAAGAGAAGGACAAAAGAAGTTTTCAACACCTAAGAAGAAAACTAAAAATCAAACTGGTGGTGATGATGATTATATGAAATTTAAAATTTTAAATATCAATTTGAATCTATAGTGATTATGTGTCTTATTTTTTGGACAGGTGTGGGGGAACGTGTTAATCGCACACCAGCTCATTTATTGCGAAGGGATCTTAAAGTTGTAGTTTTGAGCTCAGATTCAAGTAATGTACTTGTTTAGAAATAAATTTATTTAGAGTTTGATGTTGTAGTTAGTTTTAATAACTTGTTTGTTTTGTATTTATTAATAGAAAAAAAACAGGAAACCCAAAGTCAATGTGAAGAAGGTTGATGGAGGAAATTCAAGGTTTTCTAAAGCTAAAAAAAATATACAGAAAAAAAAGGTATGAATGATGATTTCATGAAATGTAACTTATATATTAAAGTATCTTCAGTGATGATTATGTTGTCTAATTGTAAAACAAAAGGTGATGAAGTTGTTGTTATAAACTCATTTTCAGGTAGTGTTATTTTCTTTAATAAATTTAGTATAGCATTGGTTTGGTAATTTATTTATAATCATTTATAGTGTTAAATTTGTCTTAACAGGAAAAGATAATGTTGCTGTCAAGAACCTTGACGAAGATGAAGACTCTGATTTTGAAGCTGACATAACTGTGGTAACAAGGAAAAAGAGAAGGCATCATACTTCATTCAAAGATGATGACAAAGAAAATGTGAAGAAATTTAAAAGACAAAGGAATAAAGAAGGAAATGTATTAAAGCCAAGAAAACATCCTAAAGTTGTAGCAAGTGGTGCAGAAGAAGCTAAGCGAATACAAGTACGGACATCTCCAAGTGTTTTGTACAGTTGTGTGCATAACCTTAGCATGGAACAGGAAGCTTATATTTCTTCTATTGGTCTGGGGCATTTGTTGAAGATGAAAGTGGATGGGTGTGCATCAATTATGGGGCATTATATTGTAAGGAATTTTAACGCAGATAGGATGATACTCAAACTTCATCATGGAGAGATACCAATCAATCGGCAAGTTATTCACGAAATGTTGGGTCTGCCTCTAGGACATGTTACAATAAAGTCTATGCCTTATAGAGAAGTCACATATGACACGATAACTGTTTGGAGAAAACAATTCGAAGATGAAGATAATATTAGACCAAGGGCAGTTCAACAAGTTATTATGCAGTCAACACGTGCGGATTTAATGTTTAAAGTAAACATCTTTGTCCTGTTGTGTAATACACTAGGTCAGTCGATGAGCATGGGCACATGTGACCTGTCGATGTTATCAAAAGTGACGAAAGATCTGGATCTAAGTGACATTGATTGGTGTGGATATGTTTTTGATTGCCTTAAGGAGACAAAAAGTGCGTGGAATCCAAACAACAAAAAAGGATTCTATGTTGGGCCAATTATATTACTGCTGGTAAGATTTGTTTTAAATTAAACTGTCATTCAATATTTGTAGCCTTATGTGTGTAGATTCATTAAAGTGTATTTAAGTAAAACATTTTTTATTTGTCTTTGTTGTAGTTGCTATACCTAGAAAGTGTTCGATGCGATTCAGTGAAGATTGTACGATGCAGACCAGCAATATGTTGTTGGAGTGTTGATAAACTACGTGAGCGAGAAAGAGTAGAGTGTAGGACAATTGGTCTGGGTATGGGTGAATTGCAAGATCCATTTCAATTCATCAATGAAGCATTGGGAACTGGTAATGTAGGGCAAGAAAAAGTTCAGGTAATATTTTATTGTATTGAACAATGCATATGAAATTTATTATTTGTTTATTTGGTATAGTATAAATTAATTACATTCATAAATTATTGATAGGGAAATGATGCAGGAGATGTAAGGTGTAAGGTAGTAATATAATATAATCATAACTAAATAATAAGTTATTAGTACAACAACTAATATTGTGTTGCTTTTCGTAGGGAAATCATGGAGATGATATTTTTAGTGGAAGTGGGGAAAGTGTTGAGGTAGTTAACTACCTATTCACATTTGAATAATGAGTTTCTACAGTATTAATTAATACTAACTGACATATTAATATTTTTATTTGGTTTGTAACATAATTCTGTTGTGGTGACCTAATTAGACAACTGTTTCAACAATAAAGGAGATGTACGCCATGATATTGCAGCAAAAGAAAGTGTTGGAAGACAAAATAAATGATGCTGTCAAGAAATATCCTGATAATCAGTTGGTCAAAGAATGGAAAAACAAAGTAAATGATTTGTTTACTGAAGTTTCTGCATCAGAGGAACCAGAACAATCTCAATGGTGGTATGATAACGAGGCTAAAATTGAATGTACGCTGATTCTAGCTACAACTAACAAACAGTTTGACAACTCCCCGTTAGCAAAATGTAGTATTCAAATGTCACAGGAATATGCAGATTTCGCGAATAGATCTAGAACAAAATCTTTTAAGAATACACCAGCATCTAAAATGGAAATGCCAATTCCTTTTTCTGTAGTACCATTCAACAAAGATGAACATTGGGTTAGTAGAAGAGGGTACAGGCCTCGCATGAAATCCGAATATCTGAAATCTCCTTACGTTATACAGGCTGTTGATATCATCAAAGGAGTTCCACGGCAGGAAAAACGTGTAGCAGAATGGATATTCTCTCTCCAGGGAGATCCAAAGTAAGTTGCATTTAAAATATTTTTTAAATTACTTAACTTTATTGTTTGCTCATTAAAAATAGTATTAATTGTTCACGTCTATTGCAGTGATATAGTTTTCCACACTCTGGATGGGTTTTCTGCACAGAGGTTTCATATGGAAAGTTTTTTTCCAACATGTGAACTATTTGGCCATGTCATTGATTGTTGGAGTCAAGTGTTGAATCTTGATGAAAGTAAGCGTACACCTGAATCGCCCCTGAGAGTTTATTGCAAGACAGATGTGACGGTATAAGTTAATATTGTTCAATGTTGATTATATTATTTTTTAAATACAAACATATAAAGAAGTTAATGAGTTTTTAAAAATCGATCACATAATTCGTATCTAGAAAGTGGTTTAACAGAAAGTCAACGTAAAGATAAATTCATTGAGAATTTGGTGCTTTCTATTGAAGATATGGACGCAAGCCTACGTTTTGTTGGACTGGTAAGAGATATATCTCCACAGTTTACTTACATGTGTATTTATCATTGATCAAATATGAATATTAAATAAAGTGAATACAATTGTAATTAATAAACGTTGCATCTTTTCCTACCAATCATCCGTTCCTTCCACATTTTCCTTTTTGTGATCAATCTACAACAACCAGAGTTTGTAATCGTTGACAACAACAAAGTTGATGATCCTGATGGTGAGAGATATGGTCAGTTGCCCCAAATCATTGTAAGTGATTAATAAAAATTACTTTACATACTTAATAAAATTTAATATGTGTTGACAATGTTTTTTTTTTTACATTTTCAGAAAGAGTACATAGTTGATTACTTAAAATCTCAGAATCATCCAAAAGCTGAGATGTTTTCACATGTGATGCCACATAGACTGGAAATGCCTTGGAGAACAATAAACAACAGCATTGATTGTGGTGTGTTTACGATGCGTCAAATGGAAACATATATGGGGGGAAGTATGAATGAGTTTAAAGCTGGATTCAAGAACGAGTCTTCTGCATAAGATGATCAACTTGTTAAACTGAGGACAAAGTATTTATACAAAATACTCACTCATGAATATAATGTGCAAAAGGATTATGTGCTGCAAAAGGTTGATGAATTCCACAAGATTCCTTCAAAACAACGTTCTTAAATGTTGGCCATTGCAAAGGAAGAAATTCACAGGAGATTGGATGTTTTAAGTTAATTGTTTTAAAAAAGTTATTTTAGTTATGACTTTAATGGTTTCTTTTGGATGGATTAAAAACAATGCTTTTTTATGCTAAGGATGTTAACTTGGGTTGCTGAACGTATAATACTTACTTTTGGTTTGCTAATTTTAGTAATGGACTAGTGATATTTTAGTATTTATATTTTTACATTAACATTTGAATAATTAAGTTATCTTAGAAAATGATGATTAACATTGATGGTATAGTTTTACTGTATATTCAGTAATGATTCTAACTAACAAACATTTGTCAATATGCTATTTTACTATGAACATACAATCAGAATTTTTAATAGTTAAAGTGAACATATCTATATTATATAATGATTGTTGGTGGGTTTATATCTTAAAGTATGTTGTTATTTAAATATTGAATAATAGCATAAACACTTACTTGAAGTATTCGTAACATATTATACTTTAGTTCAACCTACATACTTACTTTTGGTTTGCTAATTTTAGTAATGGACTAATGATATTTTAGTATTTATATTTTTACATTAACATTTGAATAATTAAGTTATCTTAGAAAATGATGATTAACATTGATGGTATAGTTTTACTGTATATTCAGTAATGATTCTAACTAACAAACATTTGTTAATATGCTATTTTACTATGAACATACAATCAGAATTTTTAATAGTTAAAGTGAACATATCTATATTATATAATGATTGTTGGTGGGTTTATATCTTAAAGTATGTTGTTATTTAAATATTGAATAATAGCATAAACACTTACTTGAAGTATTCGTAACATATTTTAATTTAAATGAAAATTGTTTTATCTTAAACAGAATAGTATTTAACAATGTTCATATCATCAATATGTTAAAAATACTTAATGTATTTATGATGTTATTCATTATTGACTATACTTAAGGGTTTAAAGTCAACCATGGTTAAACTTATGACTAAAATTTACCCAAACGCAAACGTAAATCAATATATGATGTATAGCTATTTTAAAAGTTAATCGTACAAACATTTGTTATTAAGATATACTACTAACAGCATACAATAAACTATGAATATTGCTTGGATTGTATATGACTATAGTATATAATGATTGATGGTTTTATAATTTCAAAAAAGCACAAGTATATCTATTGTAAGTGCGAACTGTTTTAATCTAATAAAAGAGGTTTAAATACCAGATATTGTCATTAATCTATTAGCATTACCAAATTTGGCATTGCTATTATTCATCTATGAATAAAATAAAAACGTTAAAAGTAATGAAAGTGGTTTAAGATAACATAACCTACTAAATCATAGAAACATATTCTTATTCATAAGTGTAATAGAAAAGTAAAATCTAATGGGAAAATGACTGGGCAATTTTAAGCTGCTTTTGACTCTCGTGCAAGTCTTACTTTGCAAGTCCTCCAATTATGGTTAACATATTGATTGCAACCTGTGCACATTCTGGTTTTTTTCTTTGCAGCTGCAACGGCTTTCTCAATAGCACAAACCATTCTTTTCTTAGTTCCACTACCTTTGGTATGTATAGATGCAGGTGGATGGATATTTATTTCATTAGGAATGCTGCGTATTCCAAGCATCCGAATAATTTCTTCTTCATCGTTATCAGATGACGTTTGGTTGGAACTGGCAAACTCCATTGCTGCCTGCTTCAACGTACGTGTTTTTTCAACAAACTCCAACAATTTCTCTTTGCTTCTTTTGAAATGATCCAAGCAGTATTCAATATTGCTGTATGCCTCTGTTAAAAGTTTAAAGGTGTCATCTTCTATTTCCATGGCAACATGTTTCATGGCAAACAAATGGCTGGAAATTGCATCCCTTCTCCATCTTCTTAGAATATACTGCTCTGGAATCTCTTCAATATGGTTGTTTTTCAATACAGCAAAAATATGACGACACAAAATGCCAGTACGTATGAAGTGATTGCATGAATATTTAACTTCTTTTTCAGGCAACTTTAGTTCAATCTACATTGTTTAATAAAAATAATGTATGTTAGTAACTGATTGAAGTAACATATTAGTTGGTGGTTATTGCATAATAATGAAAATAATATATGTAATTTAAAAATAATTAGATAATATACTTGTATGATGACTAATGAAAAGCATTTAAACGATGAATATAACCTTGCATTTTATCTTCAACTGTTTGCTCTTATCCGTTTGTGTAATCATAACAACTTGCCACCCATCAATCTTTTCAACACTGTCGATAGAACAGTACCAGGCTGCTTTAAATATTTCCTTTTTGACCTCATAGAAATTTTTTTTTTGTGTAAACCGCAGCTGCATGTTCTAGTAAGCCACTTGGAAGCGTCATTTCATGCCTTGCATTTTTTGTATCATGTTCTAGTTTTTGTTGAGCATTTCGTTTCTTTCAATTGCGGTGTCGTAGTTCATCATGAAATAGATAAGCAAATTACCAGAGTTAGAGTATTTATTAAAAAATGAGTTCACGCTTTCAGACCTTGAAGTAGTTTTCATCAAACCGTGTAGTGACATATCTTTAAAATAGGTTGGAATCCAAAGTTTTAGATCCCTGTACATGTCTTTGAACCATCTTTTGTCCTGTAGTTTGAATTTTCTCATAAGCAGTTTCCACCTTTATTCAAACACTTCAGGCTCGATATAGACATTCCATACAAGCTTTGTAAAACGCTTGCGAAAATCAGTGTTTTTCAAAAAATCGGCTGAAACCTAAAAAAAATAGAAATTTATTAGATTAACTATGAATAAACAATATGTATGCTAATCGTTATTAAAAATATGTAAAACTGTGTAAATCATTGTTGAATAAATCATGTTGCGTGCTAACTTAGGCCAAAATATACACACCTTGGCTTGTAGTTTTTTCATAATGTGCCACATACATAAACGATGATTAGAATTAGGAAATATTGCTTCAACGGCCTATAGAATTGCTGGATCTTGGTCTGTTAACACTAATTGAGGGTGTTTCACATGTGCTTTCAAAAAAGCTTCGAGCAACCAACGATAAGATTCTATTGACTCGTTGCTTAACAAACCTGCCCCAATGTTTATTGAACGTTTGTGGTTATCAATGGCTGTAAACGGCACAAAAATCATTCCATACCTGTATCAAAAAGGTAATTAAAAACAAATTCAATATTGATTACGAAGTCAAAAAAACATAAATATTTATACTTAAAAAAATGTGTAATGAGTATAAGAGCATACTTATTTGTTCGGAATGTAGCATCAAATGATATCACATCTCCAAACTCCTTGTAATATAACTTATCGGTTTCATCCGCCCAAAATATTGCGTTTAACACACTATCAACACATTTATACTCAAATGTGTAATTATGAAACTCATCTTTCCTCATGTTCATTTTGTCAACAACCAGCTGTGCATCCTTGTTACCTATAATGTTTCCCACCTTCCTTCTGAAATTTTTATAATCAATTGCTTCAGGGCCAACGTTTTCATAACCTCCTTGCAAACTAGCTTGTAACTTGTGTGACTTTGTTGCTCCAATGTTAGATGTTGAAGAACGCACTATAAACTCCTTGTCTTTATAACTAAGTCGTCGTGCACGTTTGGAATACCGTCTTTCTTCTTTAGTCTCTAGGGGGTGGTTGTGATTCTCTTCAAACTCATATATTTTACAAGCATTAGTTTGCATATGTAACCTTTCAAACTTTATCAATGCCTTGCAGTCCGTAATTTTGAAGTTTGAGTTTCGTTTATTCCTTCCACTCCCCTCAGGATCCAAAGTGTCAGTTGATCTGTTAGGTATTTTACCCATTTTGTTGCACACTACATACCTTTTTTTAATGGTTTTGTCACCAAACCTCGTTACTGTATTTAACCTGACACCAAAACCTGCTTTATCTGCATATAATTTATACATTTCAACCGCCTCCTCTAATGATTGATATATAGCATCTACATCTGGCATAAAATCTTTAGGAACAATAGGTTTCCACAACTTGGTTTTCCCACCAGGCGAGTCAACAACATTACTATTGAATGATTCCTCTTCAGAATCAGTTCGATTTGTACCTGTTTTTTAAGACAACAAAAAACAATAATGCGACATGCAAAACCTGATATAAATTTCTATGAATTACGTATACATAAACTAAAGAACTTTATAATCATAATAAACGTCTGTGAAACAGTAACCAGAGTTGAATTGTTTACATATTTGAGTCGTATTAACGCATAATCACCAATGATTATCAAACTTAATCAACATTGTATTAAACTTAAGAAAAAATCACCAACGAGGGACTCCTGTACAACGATATGTAATATAAACCATCATTACGTAATTAATACATGCAACGTATATGACTAATCATATACAAATATGTACTCCAGTCTTATTCAACATATATAAAAATTCAATAACTATTGAAAAACACGATATATAATTACAAGATTTGGACATTGTTTTCATTAGTTACCTTCACTAGCATAATCAGAGATTTGATTTCTTCCGTCGAATTGATCATCAGACTTATAGAAATCGTCGTCGTTATATTCATTACAGTTGATGTCTTCTGCGCCATATTGATCATCATCTTCTGTATCATCGCTACTGTAATCAAAACAGTCCGACATCGATATTGATTTGAATCACGAATGGTATACTGCATTGTTATCTTCAAACGTAAATGATTAACAATATACAAAATTCGACTGAAAATCCGATTGCTATACTCGAAATCGTCCCTGGAAATCGTATCTTCAATTCAATATCTCATTGAACGATAACTATGGAATATCCCTTAATTATAGGAAAATATTAATGGATAATATATTGATTATTAATTGTATTATATTAATTAAAAAATAGATTAAATACAAATTTACTTAAATACCCTAATAAAATGATTGGCTGATAATTGTTCTCACGTTCTCAACCTTTTAGGCGTTCTCATTTGATCCTACTCATATATATATATATATATATATATATATATATATATATATATATATATATATATATATATATATATATATATATATATATATATAAAATTTAGTTAAATGTTGTAGACTCTATCCACCCTTATAGTCGGTTAAATTAATCTGTAAGTCCTCATTTTTCCAACTTTAATAAATAATTAACAACTGGATAATAATATAGTCATATTACTATAATAAAATATAGTTATTTTCAAAATAACAGATTTAGTAAGTTTTATAGAGTGAATGTACACTTTAAAACGATTTCGAATACTTTCTACTGGAAATTATTTTGCTCATCTAACCAATTAAAAATTAAAATATAACATATGTCAAATTTGCCGACTTTTATGGGTAACAGGATAAGTTACAAAGTAGTTAAAAGTTTCTTTAAGAATTTTAAACTCCTATAATGATATCCTCTTCATATAACCCATTATTTTTATTTAAAGAATGGAACCCATCAATATCAATACCTAATTACTTCCTTTCATGGAAAAAAAGTTTTGCATCTTAGGTTTTCATATATATATATATATATATATATATATATATATATATATATATATATATATATATATATATATATATATATATATATTAGTTGTAAGGTTCATGTATTACATAAGTTAATTTAAAAAAAAAGTAAATATTTGAAAATTTTCAATTAATAAGAAAATAAGAAAAATATTGAATTATTGTAATAGAAATGTTTTTTATCTTTTAAATTTTAACAAATGCTAATTTAAATAACTAAAATAAGCTAATAAGCTTTAATTTTAAGAATTTTGGAATTAAAAAGTAAATTTATTAATGAAATTGATATCCATTTATTAATACATTTACTGTAAGTATTATATTAAAATATTATGTGAAATTTAATAAAATAGAAAAATCATAAAATGACATGTGAATAAAAATTAATTCAAAATAACCACAAAATGATATTTAGCAAATTGAATGAGAGTGTAACAAGTGGCAAAAAAAAAAAAAACTTTCATTTATATACACACACGGAGTGGTTCAAATGAGAACCACAAAAGATTAAGAACCTTAAGAACCCCCATTAATTAGTAAATATTTACGTGATATTCTTATTAAACATGTGAAAATTCTATTTTTTTTTTTTTCTCTTTTTGATACAAAAAGAGCAAAATGGTAATTTTTGCAGTATAATATTTTCATTCTTATATGCTCTCATATTTGAACACAAAACTCATATAAATTACAAGTTTATATAGTCCATTTATAGTTTAATTCATAACTTAATACAATCATTTTACAATAATTCACAAACTCAAAGAAATAAAAAATTCAAACTCTACTACTACCACCACAACACCCTGCCACTAACCACGTGTACCAGCATCGCAACCATCATTTTCTTCTAAGTCAGATCTGTAAATAAAGTCATGCATTAATAACTTAAATATTACATTCACAGTCTAATAAAACCATTTATTTCACTCATTTTGAATTTAATGCAAAAGTATTATTAAAACTAATGTATTCTTACATACTTATACAACACAAAAAATAAATATATTCAAAAGGAAATTAACAAAAAAAATTTATACATAAATCATTTATATTTTAAATTGTGAATTTAATATATTAAGCAGTGAATAAAATTTACATTATTTCAAAAGCAAACAAAAAAATTATAAAATAATCATAACTTAGTGTCAATTCATTCACAGCTTAATACAATCAGTTCATAATTTAATATACAAAATTGACAGCTTAATATAGTCAATTCATAGTCTAAGAAGAAAATTCACAGTTTAATTCAGTCAATTTACAGTTTAAAACACAAAAATCACAGTTTAATATTGTCATTTCATAGTCTAAGAAGAAAATTCATGGTTTAATGCAGTCAATTCACAATTTAAAAAAAAAAAAAAATCACAGTTTTGTACACCAAATTCAAAGTTTAATACACAAAAAAGTAAGCATCCACAACCATATTTTTAACTTAACACTCTTTATATAGTAAATTCAAAGTTTATACACAAAATTCATAGCTTAACTTAATACAAGTAACTTCATAGTTTCATACACATATTTCACCACTTAATCTAGTCAATTTACAGTTCAAACAGAAAATGCACAACTTAATACAGTCAATTCGTAGCTTAAAAAGAAAATTCAAAGCTTAATGTAATCAGTTCACAGTTTAAAACACAAGAATCACAACTTAGTACACTAAATTCACATTTTGAAACACAAAAAGCAGTATGCACATCCATATTATCAACTTAAAACACTTACTAAAATTAATACACAATTTAATATAGAGAATTCACAAACTAGTATAATAAATTCAAAGTTTAATTCAATAAAAAATTATACATTCACAACTTATAGCAGTTAAAACTAAGATTAACAAATTTATACGAAAAATGAGAGATTAAAACATCAAATTCACACTTTAACAGAAAAAACAAACAAACAATACTATATCATAGAGAACTACAATAGATGCAAGTAGAAAACAAAACTTTAAGAAGATTTATCTATAAAAATCGACATACCTTGTTTTTTTTTGAAGATTTATCTTCAAAAATCAGATCTGATACAAGCCAACATGAAATGTAAGAGATACACTTGATCCATACATGAAATGCATCATACACATCAGATTTGATGAATATTTGGTGTTAGGTAGTAGATCTGGTGTTCGAAACTTCGTAAATCTCGAGATCTTGTGTGCCGATCAGATCAGATCTGAATTGAAAATCATAAACACATCAGATCTGGTGATATCCGATGCAAATCTGATGAGATCTGATCAAGATCTAGAGAGATCTGATGTAGAACTTGTTGGATTAGTGTCTAAGCCCATAACTATATTTGGTATGTACTTGACCCGGTTGTAGCATGGTCCTTTTGGGTTGCCTTTACCAGAGCAACTTGACTGGATGAATAACGGAGAAAGAGGTTATTATGGTTTATTAATATATTATATGAATAATATATTAAAGGAGAAATCATATTATTTAATTAACAATGATCAAGAATTAATTTATAATTAATTTTGTGGTCAAAAGAGGTTAATTGAATTAAGGGGACTGAGCTTGTAATTATAAGATGATTGCATTTTAGGCTGAGGAACCCTTGGAAAGCGGTTGGACAAAATCTTATGGGAGCCCATAAGGATTTTGTCCAAGGGGCTTTGTTCTGGAAGATTCTTGTGGGCTGCTTAGAGCCTAAGCAACCGGATGAGGTCTTTGCCTGAAACCTTAATTCCTCACCTATATAAGGGACCCTAGGCTTCACAATTTCGGCTACCACTTGAACCCTAGAGATATAGAGCTGACTTTGAGCCTTCCCCCTCCCTCTCCAAGATCATCCACTTGCTTTGGTGTTTGTGATTCATTAGAGGCATCATATTTGAGGTGCTAGGTTTCTCAAAAGCTCAAGATCTTCAAGCAAGAATCAAAGGTAACATTCTTACTAGTTTATTTATGTTGTTTTCAGTTTTGTTGTATGATAGTTTAGGGTTTGAGAGATTTGGATGATTATTGCATGTACAAATAGAAAAACCTAGATCCAAAGCTTTAGGGTTTGCATGTGCACCATAGGAATGCTGATTTTCTCATAACCCAACATTTGTATCAAAGCCTGGGTCTTTTTTCTTTTGTATTTGATGCATTGTTAAAATTGTTCAAAGTTGAAAATCAAAAAATCATGCTTCTACCTGATGACCTCGTCGAGTCACCTGATGAACTCGACGAGTCAGGGCAAATCGACGAGTCCATTCTCTGACTCGGCGAGCCGGGCAGTCTGGTGGCTGATTTTTGGGGATTTTGACTGAAATTGAATTAGGATAATTACTAAAAACGTTTTTGGCTGTTAAAATCTGATTTTTACAATAAGATATGGATTATCCTAATTCAATTGAAAGATAATTGTCATAAATAAGATGATTACTTGTTTTATATCATAAATGTAATTATTTGTATTTTGATTTGAATTGTCTTGTCAAGAAAATAGATTATGTCAAATTATTTCATAAATATTAATAATATGATTAATTAATTATTTTTCAAATTTGATCTAAAAGATGTTTATAACAGTTTCAAAACTTGCTCTCAAGTTTTGGGATTAAAATTTTTAATTAAAAGTTTTAATTTTGAATTATTTAATTTCCAAACCCTAGAATTTTACAAGTTTGAAATTTAACCCTTATACTATTATAATATTATAAGATTAATAATTATATATGTGTATAAGATTAAGCTAGTCTTACCGTTAGTAGGCCTCATTCACGAAGCTGATCTATAAGGGGGGTATAAGGTTGCTGTCTATAAAATAACAGTTTAATGGGTGTCCACTGTCACTCACCGCTTCCTTGATTGGTGGAGGGTCGTTAACCAAACGGGTAGGACAGGGCAACTAATTCTTCATTAAAAGTATAATGATTAATAAAGTAACTAAATGTTTTTTTTTTTTTAAATTCCAAGTCTTAGTTACTTTAGGAAAAATGTGAAATGATGATATTCCATGAAATTACACTTTGCACCCTGCCAAGTCGTTAGTTGAGCGTGCGTGGATAACCGGCACACTAATTTGGGACTAACAATTGTGGCAAAGGGTAGTTCAATGTTTATCATAGATCAATGGAGTGTGCATGGTTAACCGACACATTGATTAGGTGGTAAATGACATCGAGAGTACCAAGTACATTTGCATGGTTATTCACACCTTGTTTGTGATCCTCGGTATCCCAGTCACAAACTTGAAGGGAATATCGAGATTTAAACATGCCATTGAAAAGTTCAATGCATCTCAAAAGATCTGGGAGTTTTAATATATTTAAAACTTAATTATCTTTTCGTTTTCCGTGGTGAAAATTGGTAGATTGTCATTTACCTACCTTCAAGTTATTTGCAATTAGATTATGGTATCCCTCTTCTGAATTGTAAATAATTGTGTTAGGTCCTAGCCCTATTTGTAATTTGGGTGTTTAATTGGGGTTTCTTATCTAATCTAAACTTTGTTCCTTTTCTATTTCAGATGTCTACTTCGAACAACAACAACGCTTCTGCCTCGACCCCTTCCGGCTCATTCTTACTCGTGAACTTGTGTAGGAGGGTGATATTCGATGGGTCCAATTTCAATGATTGGATTTGCAACATTCGCATGGTCACCCGTTACGAGGACAAAGAGTATGTTCTCGACAAGGAGGTGAAAGAGGTCAATGTGAACACTGCCAATCCCGAAGAAATTGCTGCTTATGAAACTCATGAGAGAGATGCTACGAAGGTTCATTGCATCATGCTTGCAACGATGACTGTGGAACTCCAAAAGTTCTACGAGGACTATTATCCCTACGAGATGCACCAAGATTTAATGGAAAGGTACCATCAAAGTGCCAAGAAAGAAAGGTATGAGGTCATCACTGCGATGATCACTACCAAATTGAAGGATGGAGAGTCCATCACAGCTAACTTACAGAAAATGCAGAGATACATGGACCGCTTGCTGAAGTTAAATGTTAACTTTGATGAGGAGCTAGACATAGATATTATTTTACACTCCTTACCTCCTTAATACGACCAGTTTCGTATGACCTTCCACATGAACAAGGAGGAGGTCACTCTAAGCAAGTTCAAGGCCTGCTAAGGCTGCTGAGAGTAGTCTGCAAGGCAAATCTATTGCATTTACTCCTACTTTTGCAGCCCCTATCTTGGCTATTGGTCTAGGAAAAGGAAAGAAGAGGAAGGCTCCTTCTAAGAGCCACAATGGAAAGTCTCACAATGGTACATATTCTAGTGGAACCAATGCTGATCCCGCTGCTCCCTCTTCGATCCCAAAGGAAGCAGAGTGTTGTTACTTCCACGAGAAAGGGAATTGGAAACGAAGCTTCCCGAAGTACCTACAAGATATCAAGGATGGGAAGATAAAGCCCACCTTCGCAGGCATTTATACTATTCAATCTAATAACTCATAACATGCTATGTCTTGGGTCCTTGATACAGGATGTGGTTTTCACATTTGTTATGATTTGCAAGTCCTAAGAAGAAGTAGGGATAAGGAGCATGGGAAGATAAAATTGATCATAGGGAATAGGAAAGCATCACCTATAACCAAGATTAGAGTTTACTCTTTAGTGCTTAGTAGTGGGTTAGGTCTAGATTTGAATATTTTTTTTTATTCATCAAAACTGAAACGAAACATTATTTCTTTTCATGATTTGTATAAACAAGGTTTTAGATTTTCGTTTAATAATGAAAATGGTTCTATTAATGCTTTCTTTAATGGTACTTTCTATTTTGAAGCATTGCCTTGTAATGGAATATATGAAACTGTTATGGTTGTAGACAACTTAGGAAATGATGTGTTGCATATTGATTCTTCCAATGGTTTGGATAATACATGCTTGTGGCATTGTCGTCTTGGACATGTCAAAAAGAAACGCATAGCCCAACTCCAAAAGGATGGAGTGTTGGAGTCATTCGACCTTAGAGACGATGACACGTGTTAATCTTGTTTACTTGGAAAGATAACCAAGTCACCCTTCACTTGTACTTGTGAAAGGGGTGAGGGTTTATTGGATCTCATACATACCGATGTATGTGGGACCTTTAGATCCACCACAAGGGATGCGAACCACTTCTATGTGACTTTCACCGATGATTATAGCAGATATGGGTATATCTACTTAATCAAGCACATGTCAGAAACCTTTGAAAAGTTCAAAGAGTTTAAGCAAGACGTGGGGAATCAGCTGGGCAGGAAAATTACGATGCTCTAATCCGATCGAGGAGGTGAGTACCTTAGTATTGAATTCCACGACTACTTCAAGGAATGCGGAATTGTTTCGCAATTGACGCCACCGATGACACCGTAGTTGAATGGTGTAGCTGAGCGGTGTAATCGAGCCTTGTTGGACATGGGTCGTTTCATGATGAGTCAGGCTTCCTTACCTACCTCATTTTGGGGGTATGTTTTAGAGACTGCCGCCCATATCCTTAATCTAGTCCCGGATAAGAAGGTTGCCAAAAAACCTCATGAGATGTGGACAAGGAAAGCTCCCTTGTTGCCACATTTCAAGGTTTGGGGTTGCGAGGCTTTTGTAAGACAAAAGACTCACGACAAGCTCGAACCTCGTAGTGAGCGGTGTATTTTCATCGGCTATCCGCAGAAGTCCTTTGTGTTGGATTAGGTGTCTAGGCCTATAACTATAATTGGTATGTACTTGAATTAATAGTAGCAATGTCCTTTGGGGTTGCCTTCAAACCTAGCTATTGAATAGGATAACTGTTGGAGAGAGAAGAATGATTTATTAATTTATTACTTAGTTAATAAATTAATTTGAAATCAAGATAAATGATTTATTAATGTATTATGGATATATTAATTAGAAATCAAGTTGAATCAACCACTGTCTCCTGCTTGGAACTCTTCCAAGTAATTGCTCCTCCATTTAAGGTAAAGACCCAGCCTGACTAATAATGGAAATTATCCCTATCAGTCTGAAAGCTAGCATAACTATACCCTACAACTCTCAAGTCATCACTCCCACCAAGGGTAAGGACCCATTCCTTAGTCCTCCGCAGGTACTTGAGGATATTCTTTACTGAAGTTCAATGAGCCTTGCCAGGGTTCCCCTGATATCTGCTAACCATGCTCAAGGCAAAGGCTACATTAGGACGAGTACAAGTCATAGCATACATGATCGAGCCAACAGCGGAAGCATAGGGTACTCGACTCATTTCTGCTATCTCAGCCTCAGTACTTGGGCTCTGAGTTTTACTCAGTATGGCGTTACACTGGATGGGTAACTCTCCTTTCTTGGAATCTTGCATGCTGAACCTTTTCAGCACCTTATCCAAGTAGGTATTCTGACTAAGTCCAATTAGTCTTTTACTCCAGTCTCTCAGAATCCTTATCCTTAGAATATAAGCAGCTTCTCCTTGGTCTTTCAAAGAGAAACACTTCCCAAGATAGGACTTTACTTCATGCAAGGTTGGGATTTCATTTCCTATGAGTACTATGTCAACCACATACAATACCAAAAAGCAACTATACTCCTACTAGCCTTGACATAGACACAAGATTCATCTTCACTCCTCGAAAAGCCAAACTCTTTGACTTTCTCATCAAAACAAATATTCCATCTGTAAGGTGCCTGTTTCAATCCATAAATGGATTTCTCGAGCTTACACACTCTATTAGGGTATTCTGTACCGACAAAACCCTCTGGCTGACATATGTAAACATCTTCAGCCAAAATTCCATTAAGGAAGGCGGTTCTGACATCCATTTTCCATATTTCATAATCATGAAATGCAACAATGGCTAACAAAAACCTAATGGACTTAATCTTTGCTACTGGTGAAAGGGTCTCATGATAATCAACTCTAAGATTTTGAGAAAATCCCTTTGCAACCAGTCGCGCCTTATAAGTGTGTACATTACCATCCATGTCGGTCTTCTTCTTGAAGATCCAGTTGCACCCAACTGTCTTATGACCTGGTGCATTGTCAACCGAGTTCCAAACTTGATTATCATACATGGACTGTATCTCGCTATCCATTGCCTCTTTTCATTTAGCAGACTCGAGGCCTGCCATGGCTTCCACGAAACTGTTAGGTTCATCCAGACTTACCAATGTCTCATCACTGATAAGTGTCTCACCTTTCGGAGTAATATGGAAACCATAGTAGTGATTAGGTGCATTCCTAACCCTTGTGGAATGCCTCATATGTATAGATTCGCCAGTTGGCTCAACAGGAGCTTCCTCCTCAGGTTGGGTGCTAGGATATGAAGTTCCTTCACCACTTGATGGTACACATACCTTTGCATTTTCTGCATGTGGCCCATGACGGATTCTCAATCCTTCATCCTTGTTGTTATCATGGAGGAGATTATTGTTGGATAAGGTGTCTAAGTCCATAACTATTTCTGGTATGTACTTGACCCGACCCGGCATGGTCCATTTGGGTTGCATGGCACCATGCAATTGGATAGACTAAATGAGAGAAATAACACTTGGAGATTATTAATATATTATAAGTTCTACTATATTAATAATATTATTTGATTAGTTTGATCAAGAATTAATTTAGAATTAGTTATGTGATCAAAAGATAACTAATTAAATATATGGGTTGATTATGTATATCATCCATATCTTGTATAGTGGGCTAAGAGGCTTCATGGATTATCAAGTTGGGTTCCACCCATAGGATGCTCCATGGGAGTTACAAACCCATGGGTCATGGAAATGAAGAGTCATGACACATTAGGGTTTAACCCTAGATGTGTCAACACTATATAAGAAACATATTCTCCACCAAAATCGGCTACACTAAGAAACAAGATGGCTTGGCCGATTTTTGAGAAGTGTGTGTTCTCTCATAAGTTCTTCCAAGAGCATTTGGTGTTGTGTGAAGCATTTGAGGCATCACACTTGGGGTGCTAGGCTCACAAGGTTTCAAGGAACACAAACAACAACAAGGTAAGTTATTCTATCTATACTTTAAGTTAAAATTGTTCCCCATGTATGCTAGATAGGAATATAACCTTGGAATTCAACTTTGCATGATAATTAGACAAACATAGATCCAAGGTTATTAGGGTTGCATGTACACTTAGGAAGTGTTAGAATGCTCAAAACCCATCAGTGGTATCAGAGCATAGGCTTGTTTGTTTTTATTTGTGCTTAAAAGTTGAAAAAAAAGTCGAAAATCTTGCTGTCTGCGAGTGGACTCGTCGAGTCTATAGGGGGGACTCGTCGAGTTCATGTGTATCTTCAACCAACTCGGCGAGTGAGTTCATGCACTCGGCGAGTAGGGTCGACTGATTGCAGAATTTCGATTTAGTTGCTGGAAATGAATTAGAAACATTACCCTAAACTGTTTTGGTAATTGAAAACTTGTTTTTGGTGGTGTAATGTCTTTGCTAATTCATTTACAACAACTAGTTATCAAAATTACAAAGTTTTAAGTGTAATTTTTGAATGTGTTCATATTCATATTCTTGTTCTTATGATGTTTTAGATGATCATAGGAATTATTTGTAACCTATGTGGTAGATTAATTCTTGATCATAATGTGTTTTAATGGAGTCCATAACTTGTCCTCAAGTTATGGAAAACCAAGAGTCACACTTGAATTAAAACCATTAAAAGAACACAAGAGTTAGAAAAATGAAGAGTCTTCATTTTATTACTCTATTAAACTCATAAGTTACAAGAAATGAAAAGTTTTGAAAGTTACAAAACTTTCCCTCAAGTTTTGGAACAAGTAAAGTTAAGTTAAAACTTTAAGTTCCAACCCCTAGAATTTTAAAAGTTAAAATTCAACCCTTATACTTATATTATGATGATTTAATAATTATATATATATATATATATATATATATATATATATATATATATATATATATATGTATAATAATAAAGTCGTCTTACCGCTAGTACGCTTCATTCACGAAGTCGGTCTATAAGGTGGGTATAAGGTTGTTGCCTATAAAATGGTGACTTAATGGGTGTCTACTCTCACCCACCGCTTGTTTGACTGGTGGAGGGTCGTTAGCCGAACGGGTAAGACAAGGACTTATAAACTCTCATTCAAAGTATGATGAATATTATAAAGTAACTAAATGTTTTATTAAATTCTCAATCTTAGTTACTTTAGGAAAATGTGAATAAGGTGCTAATCCATGAAATTACACTTTACACTTTGTCTAAGTCGTTGGTGGAGCGTGTGTGGTTAACCGGCACACTAACTTAGACTTAACAAGGTAGGTAAAGGGTGACTTAAGGTTTATTATAGTATCAGTGGAGCGTGTGTGGTTTACCGGCACATCGATTGAGTGATAAACTTTAAGGGTACCAAGTGATTTGCATGGTTACTTCACACCTCATTTTGTGATCCTCGATATCCCAGTCACAAAACTTGGAGGGCACTCTCGAGATTGAAACATGCCTTTGAAAAGTTCATTGAATCTCAAAGAATCTAGGAATTTCTAAAAACCAATAAAACCTAATATCTAATATTTCGGTTTTCGTGGTGGAAATTGGTGAATCGTCATTCACCTACCTTTCAAATATGGTATAGCTTAGATTACGACATACCTCTTCTAAGTTATATTATATTGTGATTGGATCCTAGCCTTAATATTACATTTGGGTGTTTTATTAAGGACTCTCTTATATCTACACTAAACTTGTTCTTCTCTTTCAGATGTCTTCAGATAATGCTTCTGGCTCGAATCCTAATGGCTCCTTTACTCTTATGAGTTTGTGTGGGAAAGTCACCTTTGATGGATCCAACTTCAATGAATGGATCAGAAACATCAGGATGATTACTCGCTACGAGGACAAAGAATATGTCCTTGATAAGGAGCTTAAGGAAACTGATGAGTCCAATGCAACTCCGCAGGAGATCGCTGACTTCCATACTCATGAAAGAGATGCTACCAAAGTGGCTTGCATCATGATGGACACAATGACAGCTGAACTCCAAAAGTCTTATGAGGATTTCTACCCTTATGAAATGCACCAAGATTTGATGGAAAGATACCATCAAAGTGCACGGCAAGAGAGGTACGAAATCATCTGCTCCATGATAACAACCATGATGAAGGACGGGGATTCCGTCACGAGCCACATGCAGAAAATGCAAAGATATGTGGATCGATTGCTGAAGCTTAATGTGAACTTCCCTGAGGAGCTTGCAATAGATATAATTTTGCGCTCCTTACCATCGTGCTATGATCAATTCCGCATGACATATCAGATGAATAAGGAAGAGGTCACACTCAGCAAACTTCAGGGACTTCTCAAGACTGCAGAATTAGGTCTTAAGGGGAGGTCGGTTGCTATCACTCCTACTCCAAACTCAACTCCGGTTTTGGCAACCGGGAAAAGTCGAGGGAGGAAGAGAAAGAGATCTTCGAAGGGTACCAAGGCTCGGACCCTTGATGGCTCTTCTTCAAGTGGAACCAAGAAAGGTTTCATTACTCCTTCTTCTGACCCAAAAGAGGCTGAATGCTTCTATTGCCATGAAAAAGCTCATTGGAAGCGGAACTGCCCAAAGTACCAGCAGGATGTGAAGGATGGGAAAGTCAAACCCAACCATGCAGGTATTTACACTATCATTTCTAATAACTCACCCCATTCGAAATCTTGGGTCCTTGATACCGGTTGTGGTATTCATATTTGTTGTGACTTGCAGGGACTAAGAAGAAGTGAGGATGTGGAGCAAGGAAGAATAAACTTGATCATGGGGAACAGGAAAGCTTCACCTGTCTCCAAGATTGGAGCTTATACTTTATCGCTAAGTAGTGGGTTTAGTTTAGATTTGAATAAATGTTGTTACTCGCCAGGAATGGCAAGAAATATTATTTCCTTTCATGCTTTGTACAAACAAGGGTTTACCTTTTCGTTTAATAATGAAGTTGGTTCTATTGATGCTTTCTTTAATAATGTTCTTTATTTTAAAGCATTACCTTGTGATGGTGTGTATGAAGCTGTATCTGTTGTAGATAACTCAGGAAATAATGTTTTGTGTATTGATTCTACTAATAATAATAACTTGGATAAAGCATCATTATGGCATTGTCGTCTTGGACATATAAGCAAGAAACGCATAGGCCAACTCCAAAAGGATGGAGTCTTGGAGTCGTTTGACCTAAAGTCAGATGATAGTTGCGAATCATGCTTACTTGGAAAAATGACAAAGTCACCCTTCACAGGCTCATGTGAAAGAGGTGAAGGTTTGTTGGACCTTATACACACGGATGTGTGTGGACCATTTAAACATGCCACAAGGGATGCTAATCGTTACTATTTGACTTTTAATGATGATTACAGTAGATATGGATATGTCTACTTAATCAAGCATAAGTCAGAGACTTTCGAGAAGTTTAAGGAATTTAAACAGGAAGTCGAGAATCAATTGGGCAGGAAAATTAAGATGCTTCGATCCGATCGGGGTGGTGAGTATCTTAGTTCAGAGTTCCTCGACTATCTAAGGGAATGTGGGATTGTCTCACAATTGACACCTCCCAGGACACCGCAGTTGAATGGTGTGGCTGAGAGGCGTAATCGAACCTTGTTGGACATGGTTCGTTCCATGATGAGTCGAGCTTCGCTACCAATCTCATTCTGGGGGTATGCCTTAGAGACTGCCGCCCATATCCTTAATCTAGTCCCTACAAAGAAAGTTGCCAAAACTCCTCACGAGATGTGGACTGGTAAAGTACCTAAACTAGACCACATCAAGATTTGGGGTTGCGAGGCTTTCGTGAGACGCGAGACTCATGATAAGCTCGAACCCCGAAGCGAGATGTGTATTTTCATTGGCTACCCACAACAATCCTTTGGTTACCTCTTCTACAGACCTAGTGACAATGTGGTCTTTGTAGCAAGAAGAGGAGTCTTTCGAGAAAGAGAGTTTATAAGCCAAGGAGACAGTGGGAGGCAAATTGATCTTGAAGAAATTCAAGAGTCAAGTGGTGAAGGAACTTCAAACTCTAGCCCTCAACTTGAGGAGGAACTCCTGTCGAGCCAATTGACGAATCTGTACCTCTGAGGCGTTCCACGAGAGTTAGGAGTGCACCTGAGCCTTACTATGGATTCCATATTACTGCAGAAGGTGAGACACTTATAAGTGATGGAACACTAGTAAGTCAAGATGACCCTAATAGCTACGAGGAAGCCATGGCAGGCCCCGAGTCTGCTAAATGGAAAGAGGCTATGGATAGCAAGATACAATCCATGTATGAAAATCAAGTTTGGAACTTGGTTGAGAATGTACCAGGTCGAAAGACTGTAGGGTGCAAATGGGTCTTCAAGAAGAAGACCGACATGGATGGTAAAGTACACACTTATAAGGCTAGACTGGTTGCAAAGGGCTTCTCTCAAATTCCTGGAGTGGATTATGATGAGACCTTTTCTCCGGTAGCCAAGATTAAGTCTATTCGGGTTCTGTTAGCCATAGCCGCATTTCGTGACTATGAAATTTGGCAAATGGATGTCAAAACCGCTTTCCTTAATGGAAAGTTGGCTGAAGATGTTTACATGAGTCAGCCAGAGGGTTTTGTCAGCAACGAGTACCCCAATAGAGTGTGTAAGCTTGAGAAATCCATTTATGGGTTAAAGTAAGCACCTCGCAGATGGAATCTTTGCTTTGATGAAAAGGTCAAGGAATTTGGCTTTTCTAGGAGTGAAGATGAATCTTGTGTGTATGTCAAGGCTAGTGGGAGTATAGTTAGCTTTTTGGTATTGTATGTGGATGACATGCTACTCATAGGAAACGACATTCCAACCCTGCAGGAAGTAAAGTCCTGGCTTGGAAAGTGTTTCGTTATGAAGGACCTTGGTGAAGCTGCCTATATTTAAGGGATAAGGATCTTGAGAGATCGGAGTAAAAGACTAATTGGACTTAGTCAAAGTACCTACTTGGATAAGGTGCTGAAGAGATTCAGCATGCAGGACTCCAAGAAAGGAGAATTGCCCATCCAGAGTAACGCCAAACTGAGTAAGACACAAAGCCCTAGTACTGAGGCTGAGATAGCACAAATGAGTCGAATACCTTATGCTTCGGCTGTAGGATCGATCATGTATGCTATGACGTGTACTCGACCTGATGTAGATTTTGCTCTGAGCATGGTTAGCAGGTTTCAGGGGAACCCTGGCAAGGCACACTGGACTGCGGCAAAGAATATTCTCAAGTACCTACGAAGGACTAAGGACTGGGTCCTTACCCTCGGTGGGAGTGATGACTTGAGAGTTGTAGGGTATAGTGATGCTAGCTTCCAGACTGATAGGGATAATTTCCGCTCTCATTCGGGCTGGGTCTTTACCCTAAATGGAGGAGCAATTTCTTGGAAGAGTTCCAAGCAAGAGACAGTGGTAGATTCTACTTGTGAATCAGAGTATATTGCAGCTAGCGAGGCGGCAAAGGAGGTGTTATGGCTGAGGAACTTCATTGGAGACCTTGGAGTTGTACCAGCTATTAAAGAGCCAATGGAAATTTTCTGTGATAGTGAAAGTGTTGTTACCTTAGCAAAGGAACCAAGGGATCACGGGAGATCCAGACACATCGACAGAAAATACCATTTCATCAGACATCGGATCGAAGAAGGACTCCTCGTGGCAAAGAGGGTATCATCAGATGAGAATCCGGCAGATCCCCTCACAAAGGGACTGACTCGGGTTAAGCATCTTCAGCATGCTCGGAGCATAGGGCTGAAGGATGATATTAGCTTTAGCAGTTAGATAACCTCGAAATTTGTAAAGTGTAATTGACATCTGATGATGAATAAAAATGTTTTTATTTATGAGTAAAATGTTGCTATCTCATGTCGATCGTTTACTATATTTCTTTTGCATGTTTTGACTTCCAGGATAATTTTGTTTGGTATAACATATTATTCAAACCTCCACAGTCAGTCATATGTCAGAAGTAGGTATGAATCAAGACTGTCATGGTTGGTTGTAGAGGTCTTGGACAAGGCTACAGCAATCATGAGTGCTCATAAGTTCTGAGCATTGGACTCAACCCACGCTCATTGGAATCACTTCATGGAATTCTATCTCGAGTGATCGTGAGATGGTAATATCATATAAGTCTTCAAACCTAGAGATATGATTTGTTACTTACAAGTTGGTTATGCATTGATTGTACGAAAACACATTGGTAACTCGATGTTATAAAACGTGCTCTTGTGTGTAATTCAATGAGTGGTAGAGCAAACATATGAGTCGAAGTTTATCTGTTCCTTCTTGGATTAGAAGCTGATATCTGGGCCCCTCGATGATTTTGTTTTGACCCATGTACCGGGCCCGGTCAGAACTAAATTGATGTGTTCAATGAAGTTCTTTGTCAAACAAATCGGAAATCGGGAAACAAACTGTTGGACAATAAGTAAGAAGTTGTTCCGTGTATTTGTCCGACTGATATCTAGAACAGAGGATTATATGATCACTTATCTTAAATGGCGTACCATCATCTTCTCAGTTCCGAGAAACCTTGTAAAGAGCTACGATTGCCGATCGGTTCCTGAAGTCATACTTGCAGTAATAGTTATTAGACTTATCCAAGTGGGAGACTGTTGGATAAGGTGTCTAAGTCCATAACTATTTCTGGTATGTACTTGACCCGACCCAGCCTGGTCCATTTGGGTTGCATGGCACCATGCAATTGGATAGACTAAATGAGAGAAATAACACTTGGAGATTATTAATATATTATAAGTTCTAATATATTAATAATATTATTTGATTAGTTTGATCAAGAATTAATTTAGAATTAATTATGTGATCAAAAGATAACTAATTAAATATATGGGTTGATTATGTAAATCATCCATATCTTGTATAGTGGGCTAAGAGGCTCCATGGATTATCAAGTTGGGTTCCACCCATAGGATGCTCCATGGATGCTCCATGGGAGTTACAAACCCATGGGTCATGGAAATGAAGAGTCATGACACATTAGGGTTTAACCCTAGATGTGTCAACACTATATAAGAAACATATTCTCCACCAAAATCGGCTACACTAAGAAACAAGAGGGCTTGGCCGATTTTTGAGAAGTGTGTGTTCTGTCATAAGTTCTTCCAAGAGCATTTGGTGTTGTGTGAAGCATTTGAGGCATCACACTTGGGGTGCTAGGCTCACAAGGTTTCAAGGAACACAAACAACAACAAGGTAAGTTATTCTATCTATACTTTAAGTTAAAATTGTTCCCCATGTATGCTAGATAGGAATATAACCTTGGAATTCAACTTTGCATGATAATTAGACAAACATAGATCCAAGGTTATTAGGGTTGCATGTACACTTAGGAAGTGTTAGAATGCTCAAAACCCATCAATTATTTCATACCGCTCTTGACAAGCACTCTGATGGTAGCTTTCCATCATATCTTTGTGCATCTCAAAAGGGTAGTAATCCTCATAGGAATTTTGGAATTCAGCTATCATGGTGGCCATCATGATGCATGCCACTTTGGTGGCATCTCTTTCATGAGTCTGGAACTCAGTGATCTCCTGGGGAGTATCATTGGAATCATCGATCTCCTTTAGCTCCTTATCGAGGATATATTCCTTATCCTCGTAGCGAGTCAACATCCTGATGTTCCGGATCCAATCCATAATGTTGGAACCATCGAAGATGACCCTCCCACATAGGTTCATGAGGGAAAAGGAGCCAGTAGGGTTTGAGCGAGAAGCAGTGTTGTTGGAGACATCTAAAAAACTTGGATCTATGTTTGTCTAAAATACATGCAAAATGTGCTTTCCAAAGTTCACAATCCTATCTAGCATACATGGGGAACTTTTAACATAAAAGATGGCTAGAATTACATACCTTGTAGTTGATTTGATTCCTTGAAAACCTTGAGAGCCTAGCACACCAAGTGTGATCTCTCAAATGTTTCAAACAACACCAAATGCTTTGGAATGACTTTGAGAGAATGTGGAACACTTGAAAAAATCGGCTTTCCCTCTTCATTTACGGTTACACCATGTAAACCCTAATGAGATACGACTCTTCATTTCCATGACCCATGGGTTTGTAACACCCATGGAGCATCCATGGAGCATCCTATGGACCTTAGCCCAACTTGATAACCCATAGAGCCTTTAGCCCACTATACAAGTTATGGATGATTTACATAATCAACCCATATATTTAATTAGTCATGTTTTGATCACTTAATTAATTCCAAATTAATTCTTGATTTATACTAATTAAATAATACTATTAATATATTAGAACTTATAATATATTAATAAAACACAAGTGTTATTTCTCTCATTTAGTCTATCCAAATGCATGATGCCATGCAACCCAAATGGACCATGCCAAACTGGGTCAAGTACATACTAGGAATAGTTATGGACTTAGACATCTTATCCAACAATACTTGCATTTATAGTTATTACACTTATCCAAGTGGGAGACTGTTGGATTTGTGTCCAAGCCCATAACTATATTTGGTATGTACTTGACCCACTTGTAGCATGATCCTTTTGGGTTGCCTTCACCAGAGGAACTTGATTAGATGAATAATAAAGTAATAGGTTATTATCTTTTATTAATATATTATATGAATAATATATTAAAGGAGAAATCATATTATTTACTAAACATTCTTCAAGGATTAATTTAGAATTAATTTTGTGGTCAAAAGAGGTTAATTGAATTAAGGGGAATGAACTTGTAATTATAAGATGATTGCATTTTGGGTTGAGGAACCCTTGGAAAGGGGTTGGACGAAATATTAAGGGAGCCCATAAGGATTTCGTCCAAGGGGCTTGGTTCTGGAAGATTCTTGTGGGCTGCTTAGAGCCTAAGAAACCGGATGAGGTCTTTGACTAAAACCCTAATTCATCACCTATATAAATGACCCTAGGCTTCACAATTTCGGCTACCACTTGAACCCCAGAGATATAGAGCCGACTTTGATCCTTCCCGCTTTCTCTCTAAGATCATCCACTTGCTTTGGTGTTTGTGATTCATTAGAGGCATCACATCCGAGGTGCTAGGTTTCTCAAAAGCTCAAGATCATCAAGCAACAATCAAAGGTAACATTCTTACTAGTTTATTTATGTTGTTTTCGATTTTGTTGTATGCTAGTTTAGGGTTTGAGAGCTTTGGATGATTATTGCATGTACAAATAGAAAAACCTAGATCCAAAGCTTTAGGGTTTTCACGTGCACCATAGGAATGATGATTTGCTCATAACCCAACAAATCTATTGGTTCAAAAGTAATAAGTGAGAAAATGATGGACATGGCTGTAGATCTGGTGGAGTAACGGTGGATGATGAAGAAGATAATGTCATCAGTGGAGGTATGTCGTTGGTGGTGGCGGCTACCGACAAAAATCATAGCTCTGAAAGAGGAGGTGAGCGAAGCTAGAGATGTATCTGGTGGATCGATCAGGTGGATCTCAGGTAGAAATCACACATCTGGATGATGGCGATAGTGCAAACTTGGATTCCGGCGAGGTGAACATCGGTAGCGGCGGTTGGAGGTTCCTATCACCGATAGAAAGCGGGAGAGAATTGATGGGTTGATTTTTTGAGAACTATAAAACAAAGAATCAGATCTAGCTTTTGGATCTAGTTTGCAACATCTGATAAACTATTTGTAAAACTAGACACAAATGTGTTCTTATTTACAATAATACCACTATTTAATTTTAACAAGCTCAAATTAGAAGTTCTTACGATTTTTATTCTTTTTGGTTCTCATTTAAGCCTTTACATATATATATATATATATATATATATATATATATATATATATATATATATATATATATATATATATATATATATAGTAACATCCCGAAATTCAAGTATAATCATTTACCCCTTATTCGTTTCCTAGTTGTCAAGATTAAACCCTAAAGGAAAATTATAGCCGTTGAGTACGCTGAATTTACTGAAGAGTACGCTGCGCGTACTTATGCGCTTAGTTTGGACGTGGACCCACCTAGGTACGCTGGGCGTATCCAGGGTTACAATGGGAGTAGCGGCCCTAGATGATAACCCTAATTTTGACTTGAGCCCTATATAAAGAAAGCTAAGGCCTTATCCTTAGCCACCATTTGAGAGAGTGAAACCCTAAGAGAGAGCCAACCTTCGTCCTAAGCCTATGTGTGTGTGTTTTTGAGCTTGAAGTTCCTTTTTATGTTGTGAAAAAGAAGAGAGGACCTTTGTAGAAGCTAGTCTTGGAGTGCAAGCTTTGGATCTAGGCTTTTTAGAGGGGAGAACATCACATGGAGGTAAAAAGCTAAGAACCTTCCTCTTCATTTTGGATTTGTGTTTTACGGGCCATTTTTAGGGTTTAAGTCCCAAAGGTGAAGACTTTATGATCAAAGCGAATTCATGGACGTAGATCTGTCCCATTTCATTGTTATATGTGTTCTAGATCCAGAAAAATCCAATCTTGGTCGTCATTATGGATTCATGCAGGAGTTATGGTATAAATGTGAAATGGGGATAAGAAGTGGAAGGAGTTATAACCTTTTTAGCCATACAAAGGCTTAAAGGTTTCGACTTTATGGCTTAAGTGGCATTAGAAAGCCTAGTTCTGGAATATGAGCCTAGGTCTTAATGGATTCAGACTAAAAATGAAGGAAATGTGAAACTGGGACTTACGCTGGGCGTAATCCCAGTATGCCCCGCGTAGGGGGTCGAGTCCCCTGATTCTGTTTAGCCAGGGTACGCCCAGCGTACACGAGTTGGTACGCCTCGCGTACTGCCTAATGTTAACTTTCGTTGACTTTTAGGGTTTTGGTCAACATTTGGACTTTTGGGTCAAAGAGAAGTAAAATGGTCCGTTACCCTTTCTGTGGGATTGTAGTAAGGTATTTAATATAGCCTTTGAGAGTTATTATTTTATTTGAAGATATTGTTATGTGATTAGGCGGGGGCTAGATCAGGATATACTTGTGCGAGATTATTAGAGATATCCGAGGTGAGTCTTCTCACTATACATTACCTAGAGTGGTATCTATGTGTAGACCGGAGGGTCTTGTGTGCTATGTATATGTATGATTTTATGTGCATTTTTATATATGTATGAGTTTATGTGCATTTTGATATATGTATGTTATGAGTTGTATAGACCGGACCGGAGGGTCCGACGATATAGACCGGACTGAAGGGTCCAACGATACAGATCGGACCGAAGAGTCCAACGAACTATGACCAGACTAAAGGGTTCAACGAGCTATATGACTGGAGGGTCCCGCTGAGACACATCGACCGGAGGGTCGTACTACAGCCTCGAGTGGCGTATGTGTTGTATGTGGTATTTTGGGGAACTCACTAAGCATTTATGCTTACCATGTTGTGTCATATGTGTTTCAGGTACCAATGATGATCGTGGGAAGGCGCTGGCATGATCTGTACATGCTTGCGGAGTTTTATATATTGTGATCTCGAGAACTGTTTTTACCAGATGATATGTAAACATTAAATTTTGGGTTTTTTTTAATGAATGAATTATGTGTTTAAAAATGAAAAATTGTTTGAAAATTTTCGTTCTTACAAGTTGGTATCAGATTCTTGGTTTGAGGGATTCAGATGTACCTTCGGGCGTAACTGAACTCAAACTGAGGATTTGAGAATTTTTTCACAAATGAAAACAATTTTTCTAAAAAGAGTAAAAGGTTTTGAGACGAGCAGAGTGGAGCAGTGTGTACGATCAGCCAACGCCCGAATGGTGATTTCCCAAAATACCCTTACATTATGTGTTATGAGCTATGATATGATGTGTTATTCATGCTAGAGTGGGCTAGGTATTCATATTAGGATTAGAGTGGCCTGATTGTGATGCCTTAGTTTAGTAGATTACTGTTGCTATGAGATGCTTGAGAGTGAGTAGGTAGCAGCGAAGAGCTTACGGGAGTTCTGATGGAGAGTAGCCTATGCATAGCGAGATTAGAGTACTTGTGATCTGGGATCCTAGGAGGAGGACTTGGGGTGAATATTGCTACGGTGTGGAAGGTAGTATAGGGCCCGTACTACCGAAGATACTGGATCAGTGCGCAGTCCAGGTAAGAATCCTTAGGGTATCGGGGAGCAAGTAGGGTTAAGTGATCGAGTGCTGTTACACTTGAGTGAGTCTCTGATTTATGTTGTATTTCAAAGACATCATACTGAGTACGCGCCATACTCCAGAGAGCAGTGGTGTCAGCGATGAGGAGATCCGGAGGATGATTCATGAGGAGGTGACCGCGGCCATTCGAGCTGAGATACCAGATATGTTTGGGTCTATCAAGACCACGTTGATCGAGACTTTTAATGAGCAATATGATGCTCTTAATGATGCTGCTGTTGTTGCGGCCACCACAGCCGTCGCTGCTGCGAGGCCACATGGGGTGACTCGTTGCTGTACCGAGAGTTCACCAACACGAAGCCACCGGAGTTTCATGGGACTTAGGATCCGATTGCGGCGACGAGTTGGATTTCTGATATTTAGGGATGTTTCTACACCTGCTCGTGTCCGAAGCATCTGAAGGTTTGGTTTGCACTGAACCAGCTTCGCTTGGGGGCGAAGGACTGGTGGAAGTTTGTTACGGCAGACTTCACTACTGTAGAGATTACCGCGGTGACCTGGGAGAGGTTCACCACGATGTTTTGAGATGAGTATGTTCCCCCTATAGAGAGGGAACGTCTAGCCCAGGAGTTCTTGTCCCTCAAGCAGGGAACTAAGTTTGTGATGGTGATTACGAGGATGTTTCACGAAAGGGCATTGTTTTTCCCTGAATACGTGTCTACCGAGCAGGCACGTATGAGCCGGTACTTGAGCATTTTGAGGAGGGATATTCATGAGTTTGTGGCAAACTCGTCATACCGGACATTTGATGAGATCCAGGCAAATGCATGAAAGAGGGAGATTGAGCTAGAGACTCAGGTCAGGGAGGAGGCTGAGTCTCAGAGGAGGGACTGGTCGCAACCAGTAGCCAAGTAGGAAAAGCCCGCTGATTCGAGATCTGGGGGTCCGAAGGGCCGCACTTGTGGGAAATGCGACAAGAGTTACGAGGGGGTGTGTAGAGCTGGGGTGTGTTATAAGTGTGGGAAGGAGGGGCATTACATGAGGGATTACTCCAAGGGATTCTCGGTTTGCTTTCATTGCAACCAGGCCGGCCATCGGAAGGCCGAGTACCCACAACTACTGCAGTGATCAGCATAGGGATCTGCACCTGCTGCCCTAGCTACTGAGATCCGGCCAACGAAGGCCGATGCATCGAAGGCTCGTGGGAGAGCCTTCCAGTTGACAGCGGAAGAGGTCCGCACAACGCCCGACGTCGTGGTTGGTATGTATTATTTCATCTATTTATTTTTAGTTTGAGAGATTGTGCTTATATTATGGTATGCGTAGGTACTTTTCTTGTGAGTTCTGTACTTGCCTTGGTGTTATTTAACTCTGGTGCGAGTCGATCATTTGTGTTGTTAGCATTTAGTCAGCACATCAGTATATGTCGAGAGGCATTAAGTTCACCTCTTCTGGTTTCCATAGCGGATGAGCGAGCGGTTTATGCTACTAAGGTGATTCGTGGATGTGTATTTGAGATCTTCGGTGTTGAATTCCCGATTGATCTGGTCCCGATTGCGATAGGGGATGTCTGTGTCATCGTGGGCATAGACTGGTTGAGTAGATTTGGAGCAGTTATCGACTGCGAGCGGCAGCTGGTGACCATATGAGACCCTAGTAGGGGAGCTCTTACGGTGTTCGACGAAGGTACCCATTCTGGGTTAGCATTCTGTTCGGCTGCCAGAGCGAGGTAGAGTCTACAGCAGGGCTGTAGTGGGTTTGTGGCCTACATGATGGACACACGAGTAGCCACAAAGAGGACGAGTTCGGTTAATGAGGTATCAATAGTGCGAGAGTTCCTCGATGTTTTTCCTGAGGAGTTGCGGGGTGTGCCTCCCGAGAGGCGGGTAGAGTTTTGCATCGATTTGGTTTCGGGAGCGGCACGTATCTCCAAGGCGCCCTATCGCCTTGCGCCACTAGAGATGCAGGAGTTTTCCTTACAGCTTCAGTAGATTTTGGGGAAAGGATTTGTCAGACCGAGTAGCTCGCCTTGGGGAGCGCCGATCCTTTTTATCAAGAAAAAGGTTGGTTCACACCGGATGTGCATTGATTACTGGGAGTTGAGCAAGTTGACGGTCAAGAACCGTTATCCCTTACCGAGGATCGATGATTTGTTTGATCAGTTGCAGGGAGCATCTTGGTTCTCCAAGATTGATTTGAGGTCTGGATATCACCAGATGAACGTGCGGGATGAGGATATCCAGAAGACGACGTTCAAAACTCGTTATGGGCATTACGAGTTTGTGGTGATGCCTTTTGGGCTCACCAATGCACCTGCGGCATTCATGGATCTCATGAACAGGGTGTGCAGGCCGATGTTGGATCGTTCGGTGATTGTGTTCATCGATGATATATTGGTGTATTCGAGATCCAGAGAGCAGCATGAGGAGCATTTGAGGGAGATCCTCGGAGTTCTTAGATCGAAGAGGCTTTACGCCAAATTGTCCAAATGTGATTTTTGGTTGCGGGAGGTTCAGTTCTTGGGACACCTCGTTAACTAGAACGGGATCTTGGTCGATCCAGCCAAGATTGAGGCGGTTATGAGATGGTAGGTGCCGAGATTCCCCACCGAGATCAAGAGTTTTCTGAGATTGGCTGGCTACTATTAGAGATTTATCAGGGATTTCTCCAAGATTGTCGTTCCTCTCACCAGGTTGACCTTGAAGGGCGTGACTTTTAGTTAGGGTCCAGAGCAGCAGGCCTCATTCGAGACGCTTCATCAGGGATTATGCGAAGCCCCGGTGTTAGCCCTCCCGGAAGGGATGGAAGATTTTGTGGTATATTGTGACACATCGATATCAGGTTTGGGTGCAGTGCTTATGCAGAGAGGGAACGCGATAGCATATGCATCGAGGCAGCTGAAGCCTCATGAGACGAAGTATCCCACTCACCGAGGAATTTCTGGGTGTGCCTCCCGAGAGGCAGGTAGAGTTTTGCATTGATTTGGTTATGGTAGCGACACCTATCTCCAAGGCGCCCTATTGCCTTGCACCACCAGAGATGCATGAGTTATCCTCACAGCTTCAGGAGATTTTGGGGAAAGGATTTATCAGACCGAGTAGCTCGCCTTAGGGAGCGCCGATCCTTTTTATCAAGAAAAAGGCTGGTTCACACCGGATGTGCATTGATTACCGGGAGTTGAGAAAGTTGACGGTCAAGAACCGTTATCCCTTACCGAGGATCGATGATTTGTTTGATCAGTTGCAGGGAACATCTTGGTTCTCCAAGATTGATTTGAGGTCTGGATATCACCAGATGAAAGTGCGGGATGAGGATATCCAGAAGATGACGTTCAAAACTCGTTATGGGCATTAGGAGTTCATGGTGATTCCTTTTGGGCTCACCAATGCACCTGCGGCGTTCATGGATCTCATGAGTAGGGTGTGCAGGACGATGTTGGATCATTCGGTGATTGTGTTCATTAATGATATATTGGTGTATTCGAGATCCAGAGAGCAGCATGAGGAGCATTTGAGGGAGATCCTCGGAGTTCTCAGATTGGAGAGGCTTTACGCCAAATTCTCCAAATGTGATTTTTGGTTGCGGGAGGTTCAGTTCTTGGGACACCTCGTTAACTAGAATGGGATCTTGGTCGATCCAGCCAAGATTGAGGCGGTTATGAGATGGGAGGTGCCGAGATCCCCCACCGAGATCAAAAGTTTTCTGAGATTGGTCGGCTACTATTAGAGATGTATCAGGGATTTCACCAAGATTGTTGTTCCTCTCACCAGGTTGACCCGGAAGGGCGTGACTTTGAGTTAGGATCCATAGCAGCAGGCCTCATTCGAGACGCTTCATCAGAGATTATGCGAAGCCCCGGTGTTAGCCCTCCCGGAAGGGATGGAAGATTTTGTGGTATATTGTGACGCATCGATATTGGGTTTGGGTGCAGTGCTTATGCAGAGAGGGCACGTGATAGCACATGCATCAAGGCAGCTGAAGCCTCATGAGACGAGGTATCCCACTCACGATCTGGAATTGGGGGCAGTGGTGTTCATTCTCAAGATCTGGCGTCACTACTTGTATGGTGTTCGGGATACCATATACACGAACCACGAGAGTTTGAAGAATTTGATAGATCAGCCCAACCTGAATGTGCACCAAAGGAGATGGTTGGATGTGGTAAAGGATTACAATTGTTAGATCCTGTATCACCCAGGCAAAGCTAATGTTGTAGCTGATGCTCTGAGCCGTAGGGCAGAGAGTGCCCCGATTCAAGACATTTGTATGCAGTTGACGGTCTTGAGGCTAGTGTTGGACACCATTTGGGAGGCCAGGAAGAGGCCGTGTTATCGAAGAACCACAAGAGAGAGCGGGTGATCGGGAAGATACCTGAGTTCGTTACCGATAGCCGAGGGCTTTTGACCTTTCAGGGTTATATTTGGGTGCCGTTTGGAGGTGGGGCACGTACCATTTTGATGGAGGAGGCGCATAGATTGAGGGTCTTGATCCATCCTGGGGCCACTAAGATGTATCTGGACCTGAAGAGCGAATACTGGTGGCCCTGTATGAAGAGGAGTGTAGCATGGTTTGATGAGAGGTGCTTGACCTGTCGTAGGGTTAAGGCCGAGCACTAGTGACCGCATGGCAGGCTACAACCACTTGAGGTTCCCCAGTGGAAGTGGGAACAAATTTCAATGGATTGCATCACCAAATTGCCAAGGACCGCGAGGGGTATCGATGCAATTTGGGTGATCGTTGACTGACCGACGAAGAAAGCTCACTTCCTTGATATAAGTGAGAGCTCTTCTGCAGAGAGGCTGGCAGAGTTGTATGTGAGCGAGGTGGTATCGCAACATGGATTACCGATCTCGATTGTGTCAAATCGAGATGTACGTTTCACTTCCAGGTTCTGGAAGAAGTTCCATGAGGAGTTGGGTACAAGGCTGCATTTCAGTACTGCTTACCACCCATAGACGGACGGAAAAACTGAGCGGACGATTCAGACGCTCGACGATATGCTTTGGGCATGTGTGTTGGATTTTAGAGGAAGTTGGGACACGTATTTTCCGTTGGATGAGTTCTCATATAACAACATGGTATGCATCCCTTCGAGTTGTTGTATGGGAGGAGGTGTCGGACTCCGATCTGCTGGGGAGAGGTAGGGCAACGGGTGATGGGTAACACCGAGATAGTGCTTCAGACGATCGAGCAGATACAATAGGTTAGGCAGAGATTGCTGACAACTCAGAGCCGCCAGAAGAGTTATGCGGATAGGCGACGATCCGAGCTTGAGTTTCAGGTGGGAGACTTCGTACTCCTGAAGGTATCTCCTTGGAAAGGAGTGATTCAATTCTAGAAGAGGGGAAAGCTGTGGCCCCAGTACATTGGACCATTCAGGGTGACCACGAGGGTGGGCCGGGTAGCATATAATTTAGAGCTACCCGCGGAGTTGAGCCAAATACATGATACCTTCCACGTGTCTCAGTTAAGGAAGTGTGTCACCGATGAGACGGCAGTGGTGCCACTAGAGGACATTCAGGTGGATGTGACCCTAAATTATGCTGAGAGGCCAATCGCGATTGTGGATCGAAAGATCAAGGTTCTAAGGAACAGGGGGTGCCCCTGGTTCTGGTCCAGTGGCAACATCGGAGAGGGTCCGAGCTGTCTTGGGAGCCAGAGTCGGAGATGCGGAAGCATCATCCAGGGTTGTTTGCAGCATTATACTTCGAGGGCGAAGTTTGGTTCTAGTGGGGGAGAATTGTAACATCCCGAAATTCAGGTATAATCATTAAACCCTTATTCCTTTCAAGTTTTCAAGATTAAACCCTAAAGGAAAATTATAGCCGTTGAGTATGCTGGGCGTACTGAAGAGTATGATGCGCGTACGCATGCACTTAGTTTAGACGTGGACCCGGCTAGGTATGTTGGGCGTCCACCTGTTAAGTTGAGCGTAGCGGGCCCAAATGCAAACCCTAATAGTGACTTGAGCTCTATATAAAGAAAGCTAAGGCCTTATCCTCAGCCACCATTTGAGAGAGTGAAACCCTAAGAGAGAGCCAACCTTCATCCTAAGCCTAAGTGTGTGTGTGTGTGTTTTGTAACTTGAAGTTCCTTTTTGTGTTGTGAAGAAGAAGAGAGGACCTTTGTGGGAGCTAGTCTTGGAGTGCAAGCTTTGGATCTGGGCTTTTCAGAGGGGAGGACATCACTTGGAGGTAAAAAGCTAAGAACTTTCCTCTTCATTTTGGATTTGTGTTTTACGGGCCATTTTCTAGTAGGGGAGAATTATAACATCCCGAAATTCAGGTATAATCATTTAACCCTTATTCCTTTTCAAGTTGTCAAGATTAAACCCTAAAGGAAAATTATAGTCGTTGAGTACGCTGGGCGTACTAAAGAGTATGTTGCGCGTACGCATGCACTTAGTTTGGACGCGGACCCGCCTAGGTACGCTGGGCGTCCACCGGTTAAGCTGGGCGTAGCGGGCCCAAATGCAAACCCTAATTGTGACTTCAGCCCTATATAAAGAAAGCTAAGGCCGTATCCTCAACCACCATTTGAGAGAGTGAAACCCTAAGAGAGAGCCAACCTTCGTCCTAAGCCTATGTGTGTGTGTTTTTGAGCTTGAAGTTCCTTTTTATGTTGTGAAAAAGAAGAGAGGACCTTTGTGGAAGCTAGTCTTGGAGTGCAAGCTTTGGATCTAGGCTTTTTAGAGGGGAGGACATCACGTGGAGGTAAAAAGCTAAGAACCTTCCTCTTTATTTTGGATTTGTGTTTTAAGGGCCATTTTTAGGGTTTAAGTCCCAAAGGTGAAGACTTTATGATCAAAGGGAATTCATGGACGTAGATCTGTCCCATTTCATTGTTATATGTGTTCTAGATCCATAAAAATCCAATCTTGGTCGTCATTATGGAGTCATGCATGAGTTATGGTATAAATGTGAAACGGGGATAAGAAGTGGAAGGAGTTATAACCTTCTTAGCCATGCAAAGGCTTAAAGGTTTCGACTTTATGGCTTAAGTGGCATTAGAAAGTCTAGATCTGGAGTATGAGCCTAGGTCTTAATGGATTCAGACTAAAAATGAAGGAAATGTGAAACTGGGACTTACGTTAGGCGTAATCCCAATACACCCCGCGTAAGGGGGTCGTGTCCTCCAATTCTGTTTAGCCGAGGTACGCCCAGCGTACACTAGTTGGTACGCTCCGCATAATGCCTGATGTTGACTTTCGTTGACTTTTAGGGTTTTGGTCAACATTTGGACTTTTAGGTCAAGGAGGGGTTAAATGGTCTTTTACCCTACTGTGAGATTGTAGGAAAGGATTTAATCTAGCCTTTGAGAGCCATTATTTATTTGAAGATATTTCTATGTGATTAGGCGGGGGCTAGATCAGGATATACATGTGCGAGATTATCAGAGATATCCAACGTGAGTCTTCTCACTATACATTACCTAGAGTGGTATCTATGTGTAGACCGGAGGGTCTTGTGTGCTATGTGTATGTATGAGTTTATGTGCATTTTGATATATGTATGAGTTTATGTGCATTTTGATATATGTATGCTATGAGTTGTATAGAATGGACCGGAGGGTCCAACAATACAGATCGGACCGAAGGGTCCAACGATACAAACCGGATCGAAGAGTCCAACGAGCTATGACCGGAATAGAGGGTCCAACAAGCTACGAGACTGGAGGGTCCCGCTGAGACACATTTACCGGAGGGTCGTACTACAACCTCGAGTGGTGTATGTGTTGTATGTGGTATTTTGGGGAAATCACTAAGATTTTATGGTTAACGTGTTGTGTGATATGTGTTTCAGGTACTAGTGATGATCACATGAAGGTGCCGACATGATCTCTACACGCCTGCGAAGTTTTTATATATTGTGATCTTGGGAACTGTTTTTTACCAGATGATATGTAAACACTGAATTTTCGGTTTTCTTAATGAATGAATTATGTGTTTAAAAATGAAAAATTGTTTTGAAAATTTTCGTTGTTATATATATATATATATATATATATATATATATATATATATATATATATATATATATATATATATATATATATATATATATATATATATATTCTAACGTCCCAAAATTTAAGCCTAAAAAATTTCATTTTTATTAAATTATTGCATAAAACCGATCGTTAAAAAAACTTTCATAATAATATCTCATGTCAAAACCAAAGTGTCAATAATCAAAACATAGTATTATAAAACCATGTGAGAGTGTAATTCCAAGGATCCCGTGTGCGGAAAACATAGTGTGATGCGTTGCGACCAAGCCGGCTTATGTGTTTAAGAATGAAAAATTGTTTAGAAAATTTTTGTTATTATATATATACACACACACACACACACACACACACACACATATTGTAACGTCCCAAAATTTAAGGCTAAAAAATTTCATTTTTATTAAATTATTGCATATAATCGATCGTTATAAAAAATTTCATAATAATATCACATGTCAAAACCAAAGTGTCAATAATCAAAACATAGTATCATAAAACCATGTCAGCGTGTAATCCCCAGGATCCCGTGTGCGGAAAACATAGGATGATGCGTTGCGACCAAGCCGACTTATGTGTTTAAAAATTAAAAATTGTTTTGAAAATTTTCGTTGTTTTATATATATATATATATATATATATATATATATATATATATATATATATATATATATATATATATATATATATATATATATATATATATATATATATATATATATATATATTGTAACATCCCAAAATTTAAGGCTAAAAATTTCATTTTTATTAAATTAATGCATAAAACCGATTGTTATAAAAACTTTCATAATAATATCTCATACCAAAACCGAATTGTCAATAATCAAAACTAGGGTTGTGCAAAAAACCGCACAAACCGCACCGCATAATGCGGTTTAGAATTTCGTGGTGCGGTTTGCGGTTCATCATTTTATTAAACCGTACTATGCGTTGTGGTTTGCGGTTTGTAGTTATAAAATTGCGGTTCAAACCGCACCGCACCGCATGTTATATATATACACACACACACTTTTTTTTTTTACTTTGTTATAACTTCAAATCACGATTTAGAAATGATGTATATAAATATATTTCTTATAATAACCAAATATCTATAACGTAACATTAAATCACTATTAGATCAAGATCCCATGGTTTACAAGAATATAACAACTATAACGGCAATATAAAGCAATAACAATGATACTTACAAAACTATAGTAGCATGAGTCACAATTCATTAAAAACGATTTAACTCGAAAATTGTATTTGTTTTTATAAAATGAAAACAATCAATTTTTTTAACCCGGTCAGGTTTTTGGTTTTTTAATATATTTAATGTTGAACAACTCAGTAAACCGCACAAACCGCATAAACCGTCCGCATCAAACCGCACCGCATCATGCGGTTTTGAACATCTGTGGTGTGGTTTGCGGTTTCTAAAAAATTCAAACCGCATTGGCGGTGTGGTTTGCGGTTTTGACTCGAAACCGCACCGCGCATACCCATAATCAAAACATAGTATCATAAAACCATGTCAGAGTGTAATCCCAAGGATCCCGTATGCGGAAAACATAGCGTGATGCGTTGCGACCAAGCCGACTCATATCCTTTAAAACAAAGTACCTGAAACACATAACTCATAACACGATAAGCACGCATGCTTAGTGAGCTCCCTAAAATACCACACACATATACTTAGCCACTCAAGGCTAAAGCTTTACGTGACCGTCCGGTCAATGTGTCTCTATTGGACCTTCCTGTCCCACAACTCTGGTAGACGTTCCGGTCCTACTCTGTTGACCTTCCAGTCCATACTCTGATGACCTTTCGGTCCGTACTCTGATGACCTTCCGATCCAAACCCTATTGACCTTCCGGTCCACACCCTGCAAGCTCAAGGTATAACATATACATATCACATAGATAAGAACATATATCACATAAACAAAATGCATAATACCATATAAACAAAATGCACAATATAACATAGACAAAATGCATAATATCACATAAACAAATTGAATAATATCGCATAACTCATGTAAGCTTCCGGTCTTGACTCTGTAGAGCTTCCAGTCCTAACTCTGTAGACCTTCCGATCCTACTCTGTTGACCTTCCGGCCCAACTTTGTTGACCTTCCGGTCCAAACCTTGTCGACCTTCCGGTCTAAACCAGGCAACTCATAACATAGCATATCACAAAAAACATATATCACATATCACGTATAAGCACATAAGACCTTCCGGTCACACATAATTACCACTCTGGGTACGGTATAGTGAGAAGACTCACCCGGCATTACTGAAGTATTGAAGGCTCTATCCCACATGCTGAAGTCCTGCAGACTCAACCCCCAACTACTGAATGACAGATTCCCAAACTATCAACACCAAAATAACACCCAATTAATAATTGGGTCTCACTACATAACCATAAGTACATACTTTGGATAATTACTACATTACCCTAAGCTTGGCTTATTCAAGCCCAAGGCCCAAATCCTTAGGCCCAAAGTCAACTAGGAATCAAAGCCCAACATATGGCCCATTTATGGCCTATTTTTCCAAATTGGGCCCAACCCCTCATATGGGCCTTACCCTAAATCCCATTAATTATTCTAGTCCATTTTCTTGATTTTGGATGGCCCTTTTAATAGCCCAATCGTCAAGGCCCAATAGAAAGGCCCAACAATAAACCCAAGTGAAATTAGGGTTTCACATAAACTGACGATTAGGGTTAAGTGTTCTTACTTAACTAATTAAGGATTTAATCAATTAAGTCCTTTACTCTACTAGAAAAGTGCTATGGAGTGATTGGGCTTAATACACAATCCAATCTCAATGGCCCAAAAGTGGGTCCAATAAGTCTAAGGCCCAAATACTCATAATTAGGGTTTTCTAAGTCCTAATTAGGGTTTCCACCCAACCATGGCCCAAAATTAAACTTTAAGCCCATTAGGGTTTTCTTGTGGGGCACCACCAACTACCACCTCGGGTAGTGGTGGTCAATGGCGGCTCACGGATGCGGCCACCATCTTACGGTGGTGGTTATTATTATCTTTTTCATTACTCAATTCTAATTATAGATACAATGCTCACAACCAAAAATAGACACACACACACACTAACTAACATGATACACACACATAGCCACCCTAGTGGTGGCCGACGGTGAATTGTGGCGGCGATGGCTTTTTCCGACCAAATAAACACATACAACACCTACACACGTTTCTCATTTGCACTATGGACCTAACCACCCACCTGGTGGCTCACGGTGGTCCGATAGCAGCAACAACATAGTGTCCATCAGCAACAACAGCGACACGACGGTGACCATGGCTTTTGATAGCCGCCCATGTCGGTCAGTGACTCCTCACCAGCAAACGCCCATGCCATCTAGTCTTTACTCTGAAAACAAACCCAGACCCACCGGAGAAGATAGAGGTACGACGGCCCCGACGTCAGCCTCATCTCCAGAAATTGCCTGCAACAAACAGCAGCAATGGACTCTAGCATCTCTGACAGTCTGCATCGAGATAACGACATTCACCTGACACGACAACAACAACCACAACCTTGATGCTTCACACGGTTGCGTACAACTCACACGATGACAATGCAATGGTTCTTCCCGGTCTTCGGTGGAACTCTCGGTGACTCACGTCGTTGCCGAAAGCGAGTCTTGATGGTGGCGGTTCCATGGCATGGTGGTGGGTGGCTACCTCGATGATTGGAGATGTGAGAGTAAGAGGGATGGCGGCGTCGGAGAGAGAGAGAGGGAGTCATAATGTTGGCGGCTGCATCATTTAGGGTTAGGGTTCGCATGGGTGGAGTAGGGTGACGGGTTTCATACCCGATCACACAACATTGTGATCAATTAACATCTTTGGTCCCTCCAATCTGATTTCTTTTCAATTTTTCTCCTTTATTTACACTTTAGACCCCAACTCCTAAATTATTTTCAATATAATCCCAAAAGTTACTAAAAAGCCCTTCCTCCATAATTTATTCTCAATTTGAATCCAACACTTACACTTTTAGTCCATGACTCCATAAAATCTTTTCAGTTTAAATCCATTAATTACCAAACGTACCCTTGCTTCTAAAATTCTTCTGAAAACAACTCTGTAACTTACTAAACAACCCTCCATTATTAAAATTCTTCACAAATTAATCCGGGAATTACATTTATTATTTTATTTAAATAAACGGGGTGTTACAACTCCCCCTACTTAAATTAGATTTCATCCTCGAAAATCATTCCTTACCATCTCTTATACGCCAAACCACTCTATTAACATGGTCACCATCCTGAGCGCACCATAGCTTTCTCAGGGTAGTTGTGACCAATTATCACAAAGCCCTAACATCTGCAGGCGAAATAATCCCTCGCGACAAGATCACATCTACTTCATCTGAATTCTGATGTCTCGAGATGGTCTAAATCCATGACAGACCACTCTTACTGAATCATTATTGTCAAGTCCATTCCACTTGTCTCTCAGCTACCTACTTATCTACTAAAATTTGCAGGCTCCACTAGAAAAACAGAATCACAGATCACTTATCCCTGTGATTCACTTATACTTGGCCAAACTTAGATAGTCCTGCTGTAAGTGACTTAGCATATCCCAAGTTATATGCTATTCGACCGTACTTGCAAACTAAAACACATATACTAATATTGCCCAAAATGCTGGAACTGCCTGAACACTGAGCTGCCTGAAGCAGTATGTTGCCACATCAAGGCTTTCCAAAATCTCCCCCTCCCCCGAGGCATGCCATGCCTCAACTCGTTCGACAATTGTCTGAAATATCAGGTTCTAATCCGACTACGGAGCCCAAAGGACTCACACACAGTTGCTCTACATGACTTCTAAATGAAATCCTTTCTCTGGAACTAGTTACCACTAGTTATCATGTCACTGGGGCTCTAACAACCTCCTGATCCAACCGATCGGGTCCATACGTCGAATCCTAATGTCACCAAATACAGGCTAAAAGTGACCGATACCTAACTGATGGTAGCCTTATATCACAAGCAATCTTATACAATCCATCTCTTCCCTGATCCCATAACTGTACTAGCACTCCTACGATCATATCACTCGCTCAACCTAATCTAATCCTTCTGGGTAATTCTGAAATCTAATATGTGGATTTCCATATCCTCAATGTTGCACCCGAGCAAATGTTTACTACTGCTCCTTACGAGATCTAACAACGTGCTCATGCTGCCTACCAACCTAGTGAATTATATGGCTACACCCACAGTCTTACAACACTCTATCACTATCTGACTGCTAGGAAAAACATGAACCAAACATTGGAACATTTTCTAAACTTCCAACTCATCCAATCCTCAACCTAGACGACCACTCGACCGCCTTTCTCCCTAACGGGGATGCGAAACTCATCCTAGTTTCATACCTACTTCTCCTCCTCCTGGACACTTGATCGATTCTCCCCCACTTAGCTTCAGCTAAGTCTTCACAGTTCGTGAGAATTAAAGGACTCCCAATCCTTCTTGCTTCCTAGTATCCCGCTAATGACACCTTGTCCTTACTAATTCTAGCGATCGATCACTGATTACATCCTAAGATCGCCCATCCTTTGAAATCTTGAAGAGTACTCATGAAATATGGTCCAATCTGATACCTCAATCCACTTCCTATGCTGACAACCAGAGGCCTTAATCTTCACTTTGGCTGACGAATCCTCTTTCTCACTTTCATTCTCGTAGCATTACTGAAATCTAACCGAGCACAACCCATGCAAAAAATGCAATTCTATCGAACATTCAATGATTGAACACCAATACATTTAACAAACGCAACTGAGTCCATTGTCTTCATGCTACCAGTCCTTCCCTACGAATGGTAGTGCCTTGAACTCCAAAGTTCTTCCGTAGGAAGCTAATGACAATATCCAAACAATGATAGAACCACTGATCTCCGACTTCACTGGAGAACCATCGCTCTAATCCTGACCCAATGCTCTCTGAATAATACACTTGCACCGATCTCGTCAAAGATTCAGAACGATAATGGTACACGCGAAACCCAGTCCGCAAGGTACGTTCCTCTGTGGGTTCATCAAGGACCTTTCGACATGCAGGATGGCATATATGATCCTTGATAACCCAAAAACTAACAGAAAACTGACCTGAGATTTGTCCTGTCCAAGCTCAGTCACAATTCCAAGGCGATACAGATTTCCAACATCCACCATGAAGTGGCAAAAAATAACATATCCGCGAACATCTGGAGGAATAGTGATCACCTTTAGCCGACATGACCAACCCTACCCACCTGTAGTAGCCTAAACCCTTGGAGTGACATACTCCCTTATGCACTTTCTTGTATGTGCTACACTGTCTCAAGCCATGCTGGCATTTCACCCGATGATCTGAAGTCATGGGTCTCTTCCCGGGACCCTCTACTATAAGCACCTAGCACGAACGTTGTTGCTCAATGTGCTCCAAGTCGATCTCGCATTTGCAACCTTTTGAAAATCATATCCTTCAGGGTCTGACACCCTGCCACGCTTACTAACTCACTTGCCAATGACTAAGCTGCAACAACTGGGACATCCTCTATCCCCCAAACCGAGTCACAAACTTCTCCCTGAAGCTTCTCATATTCTCCAAGACTCTCATCGATTCAAGTATGGATCCTATACTTTCAGTAGTACGGTACCAATACTACCTTCCATACCTATCCATACTTTCCTCAACAATCCTCCAAGTTACTTCCTCAAACTGGTACCCAAGTCTCTCTGATCCTTGCTACTAACCCACTAAAACATATCCTAGGCTTTCCTAGGCTCTCAAATTTACCCAGTCCCCAGTTGCTGAAAGATTCCCAGTAATGTCAACTAGCTACGTCATGAATATAGCTAGCTCACATTACTAAGAGTCTCACAAAGCGCAAAGCAAACAACATCCAGACAATGGAAAATCTAACCATCTTATTCCAATCAAACCTTTCTATCCTTTACTTAGGGATCGGTACATGCAATTCAAAGGCTCATACAATCATGCATAACCTAAACATGCTATCCTATTACTAAATGATCAGTACTATCATGCAACTCAACAAGCACATACAACAAGCACATAAGGCATCTTCCTAGATCCTTATCCCTAATCTAACATGCAGTTCTCATACACATACAACAGGCATATAAGTCATCCTCCCTAGATCCTTAGCCTAATCTAGCATGCAGTTCTAGCAATCATATCATATCATAACATATCATGTATGGGTATCTTAGGGAAAACTTACTTGAGCTCGGCTGATTACACGCATCACACACCGTGTTCTTTTCAAAGTTCTGTTCTTTTTTCAAATTCTTTTCAAACTTCTTTTATAAAATGATTTTACTTTTGAAAATTTCCATACCATGTCCTTAGTTTGAGTTCAGACACACCCGAGAGTGTGCCCGAATCCCTCAAACCAAGGCTCCGATACCAACTTGTAACGTCACAAAATTGAAGGCAAAAAATATCATTTTTATTAAATTATTTCATAAAACCGATCAATATAAAAACTTTAATAATAATATCTCATGTCAAAACCAAAGTGTCAATAATCAAAACATAGTATCATGAAACCATGTCAGAGTGTAATCCCAAGGATCCCATGTGCGGAAAACATAGTGTGATGCGTTGCGGCCAAACTGGCTCCTATCCTTTGAAACAAAGTACCTGAAACACATAACACATAAGATGGTAAGCATGCATGCTTAGTGAGATCCCCAAATACCACACACATATAATTAGCCACTCAAGGCTAAAGCTTTGCGAGACCTTCCGGTCAATGTGTCTCCGTGGGACTTTCCTGTCCCACAACTCTTGCAGACGTTTCGGTCCTACTCTGTTGACCTTCCAGTCCATACTCTGATGACCTTTTGGTCCATACTCTGATGACCTACTGGTCCAAACCCAATTGACCTTCCGGACCACACCCTGTAAGCTCAAGGTATAACATATACATATCACATAGATAAGAACATATATCACATAAACGAAATGCATAATACCATATAAACAAAATGCATAATATCACGTAGAAAAAATGCATAATATCACATAAACAAATTGAATAATATCGCATAACTCATGTAAACAAATAAGACCTTCCGGTCCTGACTCTGTAGAGCTTCCGGTCCGAACTCTGTAGACCTTCCGATCCTACTCTGTTAACCTTCCGGCCCAACTCTGTTGACCGTCCGGTCCAAACATTGTCGACCTTCTGGTCCAAACCAGGCAATTCATAACATAGCATATCACAAAAAACATATATCACATATCACGTATAAGCACATAAGACCTTCCGGTCACACATAGTTACCACTCTGGGTAAGGTATAATGAGAAGACTTACTTGGCACTGCTGAAGTATTGAAGGCTCGATCCCACACTGCTGAAGTACCGCAAACTCAACCCCCAGCTACTGAATGACATAATCCCGAACTATCAACACCAAAATAACACCCAATTAATAATTGGGTCTCACTACATAACCATAAGTACATACTTTGGATAATTACTACATTACCCTAAGCTTGGCTTATTCAAGCCCAAGGCCCAAACCCTTAAGCCCAAAGTAAACTAGGAATCAAAGCCCAACATATGGCCCATCTATGGACCAATTTTCCAAATTGGGCTCAACCCCTCATATAGACCTTACCCTAAAGCCCATTAATTAATCTAGTCCATTTGCTTGATTTTGGATGTCCCATTTAATATCCCAATCATCAAGGACCAATAGAAAGGCCCAACAATAAACCCAATTGAAATTAGGGTTTCACATAAACTGACGATTAGGGTTAAGTGTTCTTACTTAACTCATTAAGGATTCAATCAATTAAGTCCTTTACTCTACTAGATAAGTGCTATGGAGTGATTGGGCTTAATACACAATCCAATATCAATGGTCCAAAAGTGGGTCCAATAAGTCTAAGGCCCAAATACTCACAATTAGGGTTTTCTAAATCCTAATTAGGGTTTCCACCCAACCATGGCCCAAAATTAAACTTTAAGCCCATTAGGGTTTTCTTGTGGGGCATCACCCACTACCACCTCGGGTAGTGGTCGTCAATGGCGGCTCACGGCAGCGATCACCACCTTATGGTGGTGGTTATGATCATATTTTTCATTACTAAATACTAATTACAGATACAATGCTCAAAACCAAAAATAGACACACACACTAACTAACATGATACACACATAGCCACCCTAGTGGCGCTCGGTGTTGGCTTGTGGCAACGATGACTTTTTTCGGCCACATAAACACATACAACACCTACACATGTTTCTTATTTGCTCTATGGACCAAAACACTCACATGGTGGCTCACAGTTGTCCGTCAGCAGCAGCAACACAACGTCCATCAGCAACAACAATGGCACGACAGTGACCATGGCTTTTGATAGCTGCCCATGTCGGTCCGTGACTCCTCACCAGCAAACGCCCACGCCATCAAGTCTTTACTCTGAAAACGAACCCAAACCCACCGGAGAAGATAGAGGTACGACGGCCCCGTCGTCAGCCTCGTCTCTAGAAATCGCCGGTAGCAAACAACAGCAATGGACTCCGGCATCTCCGAAATTCAGTGTCGGGATAGCGACGTTCACCTGACACGACAGCAGAGACCACAGTCTTGGTGCTTCACACAGCGACGTACGACTCACACGATGATGATGCGATGGTTCTTTCCAATCTTCGGCAGAACTCTCGGTGACTCACGTAGTTGCCGACAGTGAGTCTTGATGGTGGCGATTCCATGGCGTGGCGGTGGACGGCGACCTCGATGATCGGAGATGTAAGAGTCATAGGGGTAGCGGCGTCGGAGAGAGAGAGAGAGGGAGTCATAAGGTTGGCGGTTGCATCATTTAGGGTTAGGGTTGGCATGAGTGGAGTAGGGTGACGAGTTTAATACCCGATCACACAACTTTATGATCAATTAACATCTTTGGTCCCTCCAATCCGATTTCTTTTCAATTTTCTCCTTTGTTTACACTATAGACCCCAGCTCCTAAATTCTTTTTAATATGATCCCAAAAGTTACTAAAAAGCCCCTCCACCACAATTTATTCTCAATTTGAATCCAACACTTACACTTTTAGTCCATGACTCCATAAAATCTTTTCAATTTAAATCCATTAATTACCAAACATACCCTTTCTTCTAAAATTCTTCTCAAAACAACTCTATAACTTACTAAACAACCCTCCACTATTAAAATTCTTCACAAATTAATCCGAGAATTACATTTATTAATTTATTGGGGCATTACATATATATATATATATATATATATATATATATGTGTGTGTGTGTGTGTGTGTGTGTGTGTGTGATGCTTCAATTGAAAAACAAAAACATTGACAACGGGGGAATGAATCTGGGCCGCTCATTTCGAATCTACTGCTTAAGTGCTCCAACGTATCGGGCCGACAGAACATATCATATTCATTTATGAATATGTATGAACAAGTGTATTTATATGTGACAACCCTATTTTTCCCAAAAGCATTGTGAACACTCGAAAGCTAAAAACAACGAAATTAACCTCGAAAATAAAGTGTTCAGGTATCTAAGTTGGGATGCATCGAATATTAGATATCATGCCCAGGTTTCCAAAAACATAAAGAACGCTCAAAACCGAGTTATATTGAAGAAATTATAACCACTCGTATAATTACGACACGACGTTAAAACATTATTTGACGTAAAAAGTGGAATCTCAATAAAATATATTTTTGCCTTAAAGTATCTAAACAAAAATCGTAGATCTCGTTGAAAGATGAGCGTGCATAAAAAGATCGCCCAATTTGGACCCCGTATGAAGAAGTTACGAATTTTCAAAGTTTCGTAACAGTAGTAGAGGGCTGAAAACTCGGATTGAAGATCGAGTGTTATTTAGCTATCGCCACCTAAACGGAAGTTGAAGATCTCCTCGGTGGTAATAAAACAATCAAAAGACAAACGAAAACCGACGTCGAATAAAGAACCTACGAAATTTTAACGAACTTTAGGAGGCCCGGCCTATTAAAATTATATCATTAAAAATAAACTCAAAACTAGCCGACGGAGTCTAAATGAAAGTTGTAGAGCATAATCTCACCTACGCGTGGATATAAAGAACGCGAAAAACGGAGCTCGTACGCGAAAGTTACGGAATTTAGAAGTTGGAAGCAGGGATTACGCCCCGCGTACTCTGGGAGTACGCCCCGCGTACTAGACCCAGAGTCGAGTCCCATCGGCCCGCCCAAGCTACGCCTAGCTAGCTAGGAGTCATAAACCATGACGCATTTTTACGCCCAACGTAACGACGTACGCGCTGCGTACGTGAGTACGCCCCGCGTACTCCAAAGTTACGCCCCGCGTACGAGGCAATTTCAGCCTATAAATAGAAAGGTTCAGCTGCGAATTTAAGCACACATTCTCAAATCTCCAGATACTCTCACACCCTTCTAAAGCTCCAGAGACCATTCCATCACCTCGGTTTCGGCACTCGAGCCCCCGACGAAAGATTTACGTTGCAGAGATCCCCGAAGAGCCCGACGATGCAACTATCCGCGATCGAAACTCTGCTCAACTCTAGTCCCTCTCTTTAAACTTAACGAGTGAGTTCATACCCCTACTTTTCAATTCTTTTTCATGTTTTAGGGGGGAAATACAAGTACATTACACGTTAAAAGTATCATTTTATAAACATAAATGAAATTTCTAACTTCGAATATCGATACAAACATCTTATGTATACAAGGGCGATTATATCACTAAGTTATTTCTACTAAATGGAACATACTATCTGAAAAACTATAATGGGTATAGTTAGCAAGTCAATCCTACATTTTTATACAATTTGAAAAACGAAACACTTTCAAAAGAAGTAAGGTCATTTCATTGTAAATCTACTTATACTAGGTAATGTGAGATATTTAAACTTCAACGTACATTCTTTGTATGCATTTCAAGTCCTGTATTATATACCATAATCTCTTGGAGGGAGAGCGTGATATTTGTGTATAGATCTATACGGGATTGACAATCCCGCACCTAAACTACTAGCTATAGTTAGACCGGCAGGTCTGGGGTGACAAAGTCATAACACTGCAACACTTGAAGAATGTTGTTACAGGCCGTCAGTGTCATTAGTATGGTTATAAAACTCACATAAAAAGTATAAAACAAGATTGATTTACGAGATTCATATGTGCATCGCAGTTTTCCTACATTATATTTTCATACAAAATTATTGTTATCATTTGTTTATAAAAGTTACTAACACATTCCAACTTTGGAAACTCTTTCATTTTACAAGAAAATATTGGATTTTCTAAAAACCTCGTTTACCAATTTACTACCAAAAGGGATATACTTTTCAACTCGAAACACTCATGAACTCACCAACTTAATTGTTGACACTTTTCAAAACCACTTGTATTTCTCAGGGAATCAGTGATACAGGTAAACTACCAGCTTTTGGGAGAAGGAACACAAAGGATGTTTTTATCATTAAACATTTATCATCATATTGTAATATTCTTTTGTTAACATGTATAACGCAACAATATACGTTTTCATTTTATATATATGATGGTTGTGTTACTTTCTTTACAATATTCAATTGTTGTGATACTACGTGAAGTCATCCACCCCCGAATGTTTCCGCCATTCTGGTTTGGGGGTGTGACAGATTGGTATCAGAGCATTGTTTATAGTGAACTAAGTATATCAAACCACATAAGATATACAAACTATAAATACAACGGGAACCAAAAACCCTCTGATAAAAACATTTTCATAGAAATATATATTCTTTTAAACATATACATTTTTACCTCACGTATCAGCCTCGCATCATGACAAGTTTTTCTAAAAAGTAGTATGGCAAGTTGCAATACCACAATCGAGCCTTGGGGTGTGTAATCAAATCAAGAATAAATATAGCCTGATCAACTATATTTATGCTGGATTTGACCAATATACGTCAAGGAATGGTCGTAGTAGTCAACAAGCCAAAAACTTATAAAATCTAAATTCGCTAAATTGAAATACTATAAGTCTATTATTAAACGATAAAACATTGCGCTCAGTAAAGATATAAATAGCCTTAGGAAGTCGTTAATTAGAAATTTCTTTTCTTATAAAAAAAAAAAAATCTCATACCTTTATCCCAGTACAGACAAATGGCCGGATTTCCTTTACCGGGAGACCCTTACTAGCTAAATCAAGGTAACGGCGGCTGGATAGAAGAAGACCCGGAGGAAGACCCAGAGGAAATCGAAGAAGAAGTCGAAGAAGAATTCGAAATCGAAGTCGGGGAAGAATACGAAGTCGACGAGGAGATCGTGGAAATCTCTAGCGGAACAGATTCCGAACCGGAAGTAATCGACCCTCCCATCCCCCATCCTCCAGTGATCAGGCCACATCAACCGGGACCCATTCCCATCTGGGGAAGCCACCTCTACTACTGGAGCCGTCAGCAAGGCGTATGCCCTCCATTCGGCATGTGTCGGGATTTTTACAATGTCAGTGGAGGAGGCTCAGCTGATCGAGCACTTCCCGTTGTCGTGAACGCTATAGCTAACCAGAACTACCAGGCAGACCAACAAGCAACCAGAATTCGAGAGATCAATGCTGCTACCCAAGGTAACGCCTCCGACATCATCCGTTTGGAAGGACTACATGAGAATATCCAAATCTACACGGGGACACTTCAGAACCAAATGATAACAACTCTAGATGAAATAAGAGAGATGAAAGAACAACAAGCGGAATTCGAGAGGCGACTGATGGGAGTCAAACGGTCAGATGCCGAATCCAGCTCCAAACGCCACAAGTAGAATTTGTTCAAGCTCCAACAAATTTTGATATAGACTAGGACCGCGGATAAAGTTTTTCTCTTATTTTCTTTTGTATCTGTAAACGGAGACCTCTTAGATAGGTCAAATTTTCCTAGAAGCATAATGAAACACACCTTAGGTGTGACATACATATATATATGCAGTACCCCTTTATATACCTCTCGAAATTAATTAAATTATTATATCTAATTTGAAACCAAAAACTAAAGTCAAAACAAATTACAAGATACGACTAACCCTCAACTACACGATTGTCAAAACATTAGAAACTTATAGTATTCATTCTTATTTTCTCTACCAGAACATGCCTCCTCGTAGATCAACACGCAGAAACTCAACTCCAGCACCACCTCCACCACCTCCTCCAACTATGGATGCAGCTATGTTCCAAACTGCTATAACAGCCGTTGTAACTGCGGCGATGGCTCAAATGAGCAACAATGGGTCGGGAGGTGGAATAAATAGCTTTACCAATGGCCCAAGCCAAGGCCGTACTGGAGTCTGCACTTACAAAGACTTCACCAATGGAAAACCTATTCCCTTTTATGGAACTGGAGGAGTATTGGCTCTGTCCCAATGGATAGAGAAAACGGAAGCCGTATTTGAAATTTGCGCATGCCCGGAAGAAAGCAAAGTAAAATTTGTTGCCTGTACATTCTCTGAACGCGCCTTGACATGGTGGAACGGCCACGTCAAGACACTAACCCTGGTGGTGGCGAACTCCATGGGTTGGGAAAATTTGAAGCGAATGCTCCTACGGGAATACTGTCCAAGGGGCGAGATTCAGAAGCTGGAACAAGAATTGTGGAACCTTTCGATGAATGGATCGGACATCGCAGGCTACACCAATAGGTTCAGCGATTTGATAACACTTTGTCCTGGGATGTTAATTCTAGAAAGCCAAAAAGTGGAGAGGTACATCTGGGGATTATCACCCCAACTGCGAGGAAGTGTGCTAGCTTCCAAGCCCATGACCTTCGACAGTGCCAAAGAACTGGCGCAATCTCTCGTTGATCATGGCGTCTGCCAAGGAGTCACGACTATCGTAACTGAACCAACCAAAGGGAACAACGACAACAATAACAACAACAAGAAGAAATTCTGGAACAAGAGAAAGGGACTAACCTCGCAAGAACCTTCAAAGAGACAAATGGTGGCGGTTCATGCTGCTACTACTCCCGGCACAACTCCTACAACTCCGGCGCCAACAAAACAATATGCAGGGAACTTGCCAAAGTGCAACAAATGCAACTACCATCACCACGATAATTGCCGCGAGATGTACTGTAAGAACTGCGACAGGAAAGGGCACACAACCCGTTTCTATAAGGCACCAGCGCGGCCATTCACTCAAGTTCCTGGTACTGGAGTAAGCCAAGCATGTTATGGATGTGGAGAAACCGGGCAATTCAAGAGGGACTGCCCCAAAACAAGGAATGTTGGTGGTATTGGGAGAGTGCTGGCGATAGGTCAAAATGAAGCAATAACTGATCCAACAGTAGTTACGGGTACGTTTCTCCTCGACAACATTTATGCATGCATACTCTTTGATTGCGGTGCGGAGAGAAGTTTTGTGAGCCATAAATTCAAACATCTACTTAACCAGAGACCCCAACCACTTAATAAAATATTCACTGTAGAAATGGCTAATGGAAAAACAGAAAGCACAAGTGATATATACGTCGGGTGCACATTAAATTTAAACGAACACTTATTTCAAATCGACCTTATGCCCATTTCGATAAGAAGTTTTGATATAATCATCGGTATGGACTGGTTGAGTCTTCACCATGCCGACATTCTTTGCCATGAAAAAGCCGTTCGTCTCAATCTTCCCATCGGTGGAATTCTCATCATATATGGAGACAAACCTAGTGCAAAATTACAAATCATCTCCTGTGTTAAAGCACGAAAATATCTTCGCAAGGAATACCATGCCTTTCTAGCTCATGTAGTAGACCAGAAGAAAGAACCAAGGAACATTAAAGATATTCCAGAAGTCTGCAACTTCCCAGACATTTTCCCAGAAGATCTCCCAGGAATTCCACCGGAACGTCAAGTCGAATTCAGAATCGACTTAATTCCCGGAGCCACCCCAGTAGCAAAGTCACCTTACCGTTTAGCTCCAGCCGAGATGCAGGAACTGTCCAGTCAATTGAACGAACTGTTGAGCAAAGGATTCATCAGGCCAAGCTTCTCACCATGGGGTGCACCAGTCCTATTCGTGAAAAAGAAGGACGGATCTTTTCGCATGTGCATCGATTATCGAGAACTGAACAAACTGACAATCAAGAACCGATATCCCCTTCCACGTATAGACGATCTTTTCGACCAACTACAAGGAGCGAGCTACTTCTCAAAAATCGACCTAAGATCCGGTTATCACCAACTACGAGTACTGGAAGGAGACATCCCCAAAACGGCCTTCCGAACACGATATGGTCACTACGAGTTTGTAGTAATGCCCTTCGGGTTGACAAACGCTCCAGCAGTGTTCATGGATCTGATGAACCGAGTATGTCGTCCCTTCCTGGACAAATTCGTGATCGTGTTTATAGATGATATACTCATCTATTCTAGAAACCAGGAAGAACACAGCCAACATCTCCGCCAGGTTCTGGAAACATTAAGGGCAGAGAAACTTTACGCAAAATTTTCCAAGTGCGAATTTTGGATTCGAGAGGTGGATTTTCTAGGACACGTAGTAAGCAAGGAAGGAATACACGTGGATCCCTCGAAGATCAAGGCAATAGAGAATTGGACGATTCCAAGAACCCCTACAGAGATCCGACAATTTTTAGGACTCGCCGGGTATTACCGAAGGTTCATACAAAATTTTTCCAAGATTGCCAAGCCACTCACCACACTAACTCAGAAAAATGTGACCTTCGACTGGGGAGAAAAACAAGATGCCGCATTTCAAACGCTAAAATGAGCATTATGTAGTGCGCCCATCCTAACCCTGCCAGAAGGGACGGAGGACTTCGTGGTCTATTGTGATGCATCAAACCAAGGACTCGGGTGTGTCCTGATGCAACGAGGGAAGGTCATCGCCTATGCCTCAAGACAACTAAAGACGCATGAAGTGAACTACACAACGCACGATCTTGAGCTAGGAGCAGTCGTCTCCGCTCTAAAGATATGGAGACACTACCTCTACGGCACGAAATGCACGATCTTCACTGACCATAAAAACCTTCAACATATCCTCAACCAGAAAGAACTCAACATGAGACAAAGACGGTGGGTAGAGCTACTAAGTGATTACGAATGCGAAATTCGATATCACCCCGGAAAGGCTAATGTAGTGGCTGATGCACTCAGTCGGAAGGAATACTCAGGTCGCCGAGTGAAGTCCCTAACTATGACGATCCATTCCCACCTGTCCATGCAAATCAAGGAAGCCCAAATAGAAGCCTTGAAATCTAAAAATGTGGCAGGAGAAACCCTAAGGGGAATGGATAAGAATCTTGAAACCAAGAACGACGGAGTTCGTTATTTCATGGATCGAATATGGACACCAAAGTTTGGTGGATTCAAAGAAGTCGTCATGGACGAAGCCCATAAAACACGATACTCCATACATCCCGGCTCCGACAAGATGTATCTCGACCTCAAGAAGTTGTACTGGTGGCCGAACATGAGAGCCGAAATTGCTACCTACGTGAGTAAATGTCTGACGTGCGCTAAGGTCAAAATAGAATACCAAAAGCCTTCAGGTTTATTACAACAACCAGAAATACCCGAATGGAAGTGGGAGCGGATAACTATAGATTTCATAACCAAGTTACCCAAAACGACAAACGGACTCGACACCATTTAGGTAATTGTCGACAGATTAACAAAATCAGCGCATTTCCTACCGATCAAAGAGACGGATAAATTGGAGAAGTTAACAAGGACATACCTCAGGGAAATTGTACGACTGCACGGTGTGCCCGTATCCATTATCTCAGACCGAGATAGTAGATTCACCTCAAGATTCTGGCAGTTGCTACAAAAAGCTTTGGGGACAAGACTAGACATGAGTACCGCCTATCACCCTCAAACCGACGGCCAGAGCGAGAGAACCATACAAACCCTAGAAGACATGCTGAGAGCCTGCGTAATCGATTTTGGCAAAGCATGGGACACACATCTACCCTTGGTCGAGTTCTCGTACAACAATAGCTACCACACCAGTATCAAAGCTGCCCCGTTCGAAGCCCTCTATGGCCGCAAGTGCAGGTCACCTTTATGTTGGGCCGAAGTGGGGGACACACAACTAGCAAAAGGACAAGCAACTGACAACACACTTACTGGGCCAGAAATCATACGAGAAACTACGGAGAAGATTGTTCAAATCCGAGAACGTCTAAAGGCATCAAGGGATAGACAAAAGAGTTATGCAGGTAAGAGACGAAAACCCTTGGAATTCCAAGTTGGAGACCGTGTCCTACTAAAAGTCTCTCCTTGGAAAGGATTGATACGCTTCGGAAAATGTGGGAAACTGAACCCCAGATACATCGGACCATTCGAGATCCTTGCCAGGATCGGTCCAGTGGCTTACAAACTTAGACTACCTCAGGAACTCCACAACGTACACCCTACCTTTCACGTATCAAACCTAAAGAAATGCTTATCCGACGAGACCCTTGTCATCCCTCTAGACGAAATTGCAATAAATGAAAACCTCCAATTTGTAGAGGAACCAGTAGAGATCATGGATCGGGAAGTCAAAAGGACTAAACAAAGCCGCATACCTATCGTAAAGGTCCGCTGGAACGCCAAGCGAGGACCTGAATACACCTGGGAACGAGAGGATCAAATGAAACGAAAGTACCCGCATCTTTTTCCTAATTTGTAATATCTATCTTAGATTAAATTTCGGGACGAAATTCCCTTAACAGGGGGATGATGTGACAACCCTATTTTTCCCAAAAGCATTGTGAACACTCGAAAGCTAAAAACAACGAAATTAACCTCGAAAATAAAGTGTTCAGGTATCTAAGTTGGGATGCATCGAATATTAGATATCATGCCCAGGTTTCCAAAAACATAAAGAACGCTCAAAACCGAGTTATATTGAAGAAATTATAACCACTCGTATAATTACGACACGACGTTAAAACATTATTTGACGTAAAAAGTGGAATCTCAATAAAATATATTTTTGCCTTAAAGTATCTAAACAAAAATCGTAGATCTCGTTGAAAGATGAGCGTGCATAAAAAGATCGCCCAATTTGGACCCCGTATGAAGAAGTTACGAATTTTCAAAGTTTCGTAACAGTAGTAGAGGGCTGAAAACTTGGATTGAAGATCGAGTGTTATTTAGCTATCGCCACCTAAATGGAAGTTGAAGATCTCCTCGGTGGTAATAAAACAATCAAAAGACAAACGAAAACCGACGTCGAATAAAGAACCTACGAAATTTTAACGAACTTTAGGAGGCCCGGCCTATTAAAATTATATCATTAAAAATAAACTCAAAACTAGCCGACGGAGTCTAAATGAAATTTGTAGAGCATAATCTCACCTACGCGTGGATATAAAGAACGCGAAAAACGGAGCTCGTACGCGAAAGTTATGGAATTTAGAAGTTGGAAGCAGGGATTACGCCCCGCGTACTCTGGGAGTACGCCCCGCGTACTAGACCCAGAGTTGAGTCCCATCGGCCCGCCCAAGCTACGCCTAGCTAGCTAGGAGTCGTAAACCATGACGCATTTTTACGCCCAGCGTAACGACGTACGCGCTGCGTACGAGGCAATTTCAGCCTATAAATAGAAAGGTTCAGCTGCGAATTTAAGCACACATTCTCAAATCTCCAGATACTCTCACACCCTTCTAAAGCTCCAGAGACCATTCCATCACCTCGGTTTCCGCACTCGAGCCCCCGACGAAAGATTTACGTTGCAGAGATCCCCGAAGAGCCCGACGATGCAACTATCCGCGATCGAAACTCTGCTCAACTCTAGTCCCTCTCTTTAAACTTAACGAGTGAGTTCATACCCCTACTTTTCAATTCTTTTTCATGTTTTAGGGGGGAAATACAAGTACATTACACGTTAAAAGTATCATTTTATAAACATAAATGAAATTTCTAACTTCGAATATCGATACAAACATCTTATGTATACAAGGGCGATTATATCACTAAGTTATTTCTACTAAATGGAACATACTATCTGAAAAACTATAATGGGTATAGTTAGCAAGTCAATCCTACATTTTTATACAATTTGAAAAACGAAACACTTTCAAAAGAAGTAAGGTCATTTCATTGTAAATCTACTTATACTAGGTAATGTGAGATATTTAAACTTCAACGTACATTCTTTGTATGCATTTCAAGTCCTGTATTATATACCATAATCTCTTGGAGGGAGAGCGTGATATTTGTGTATAGATCTATACGGGATTGACAATCCCGCACCTAAACTACTAGCTATAGTTAGACCGGCAGGTCTGGGGTGACAAAGTCATAACACTGCAACACTTGAAGAATGTTGTTACAGGCCGTCAGTGTCATTAGTATGGTTATAAAACTCACATAAAAAGTATAAAACAAGATTGATTTACGAGATTCATATGTGCATCGCAGTTTTCCTACATTATATTTTCATACAAAATTATTGTTATCATTTGTTTATAAAAGTTACTAACACATTCCAACTTTGGAAACTCTTTCATTTTACAAGAAAATATTGGATTTTCTAAAAACCTCGTTTACCAATTTACTACCAAAAGGGATATACTTTTCAACTCGAAACACTCATGAACTCACCAACTTAATTGTTGACACTTTTCAAAACCACTTGTATTTCTCAAGGAATCAGTGATACAGGTAAACTACCAGCTTTTGGGAGAAGGAACACAAAGGATGTTTTTATCATTAAACATTTATCATCATATTGTAATATTCTTTTGTTAACATGTATAACGCAACAATATACGTTTTCATTTTATATATATGATGCTTGTGTTACTTTCTTTACAATATTCAATTGTTGTGATACTACGTGAAGTCATCCACCCCCGAATGTTTCCGCCATTCTGGTTTGGGGGTGTGACATTATATATGAATACGTATATTCATATATGAATATAACGGTAGTGGGTGGTAGCGTAGATGGCGGTTGTTGGTGGTGGTTGGCTGTGGAGGTGGTGGTGGTGATAATGGTGGTTGGTGGTGTTGGTAGTGGTGGTTGGTGGCATAATGGAGGTAGTGTATTCATATATGAATACACTTAGGTGTTGTTGTTTTTTTCTGAGGCAAAATGTCTGCAATCTGCGGACTATATCGGTAGACCTCTGCAGCAGAAGATGTGGACCAAACATCTACAATCTAAAAAAAGAAGACTTGTTTTTTTTAACATTTGCAGGCTACTAATATAAACTAAAATCTAAATAAATTGGTTTTTTAAACTACAAAGTGATTTTTTAATATATTTATGACTTTGCTATAAATAATTAACAAATCTAAACCAAATTTTATGCATTATTGTATTAAAGAAAAATGGTATAAATTAACGTATATATTTGATAAAAACTAACAATTTTGGTTGCAAAGTTATACCTAAACATTGTAATTAGAAATCAAAGAATTTGATACATAAATGGATGAAAATAAACTTCGATTTTTTCAATTAAATCAATTAAAAACGTGCCATAAATATCTTTCAAAAAAATTGACGATATTGTGTTAAATAATGTTTTATAAAATTTGATATATATATATATATATATATATATATATATATGTATATATATATATATATATATGTATATATATATATATATATGTATATATATATATATATATATATATATATATATATATATATAAACAACTTCAACGACTATTATTGTAATAAATTTTTATTTATAAATTTGTCAAAAATATCATGTTTGTATCTTCGATTTTTTTTGAAGTATTTTATTTTTTTTCAAATTGTTTATCACTAATAAAGTTGGAATAAATATAAATTAAAAAAAACTAAAAAAAATAAATAAAGATATATGTGTTATTTTAGACTAGAACATGTCTGAAAACGTTAGAAGACTTTGGTCCACATCAACGCCAAAAAGAGGGCGCACATACATTTCTAGGTCTGCAGTCTTCAAAAAACAAACAGTCTGCGAAAGCTAATGTCTGCGCGTGGTCTGCCACGCAGATAGAAGATGCAAAGAAGATATGCGGAGAAAAAAAACAAACACCACTTTATAATTATATTCATATATGAATATTACTCAACTTGCATCGGCCCGTTACATCGGAGTGTTTTACAGTAAAAATAAATGATTGCCTAATTCTCAACTTTTTTTTTTTTTTTTTTTTTTTTACATTTCTCAATTAAAATTACCCCTCTCTCTCTCTCTCTCTATATATATATATATATATATATATATATATATATATATATATATATATATATATATATATATATATATATATATATATATATATATATATATAGAGAGAGAGAGAGAGAGAGAGAGAGATGCTAACTAAAATATGATGGAAGTGTAAAATATATTTTTAATCGTATGGTTCATTTGTTGTTATATGGAGAGTAACTAAATGATATTTTGGGTCACAATACAAATGAAGCCAGACTTAGGGAATTTGGAATTTTATGCGAGATAAAGTTGATAAAAACAAAAGCACGAAAAGATAATACAATGTAACAAAGGTACCTTTCAGCCCTTGGATTTAGACAAGAACCGGGATGTCATTTGCCACAACTTGAAACAAATGGACCACTTTGCTAAGGCGTTGTATCCGCTGCAATAGAATTTAGACAATATCTTGCTAGTAAAAGGTATTAATAAGATCAAAACCTTAGGATTGACAGGTGGACCTATTTTTAGAAGATGAAGACAAGATGGAAAGATTCAATCAATCTGAGAAGAGATTTGAGACGTGTCTAGAGCTTTACTATTCAAGGTTTTGTCTCCTTGTTGATGACGACATGATAAACAAGATTCAAAGAAAAGAGGATAGATTTTTTTGGTACGAAAATGATAGATACATTTAACCTGAACAAATTTCTTTATTTAGATCATGTAAATCACTTTGGTAGTTCAAAATAAGAATAACTGAACAATTTCACGAGGAGGTGTGGAAGTGGTGCAATTTTACAAATTATAAACACTTCTTCATGAGGTTCTCCTTACAACATCCAGATAATTTTTATTGAATTGTGGTAATGGTGCTACTAGATGGAACTAGTTTATCCGTATATATGAAGGTTAATATCCTTACGTGGCATATTTTGCTAGCTTATTTGCCTACTAGATGATATCTAATGAGTCTTGAAGTGGATGTTCCTTTTATTTTATGTCGTTGGTGTTGGATAAATCAATAATCTTTGGATTAGTTAATAATCAAATTAATCTGAGATTTTCCTTGGTGTGGGATAAATGAAGTCTTTAGATCACTTAATCATCAAATCTGAGATTGCAGCTAGGACTTAGAATACAACTTTCAAGTAGGTTGATGTTACAAGTCCGAATTGGAATCCAATTAGTGATGTTTACACTTGGATTGACAGGTTAGACATGTATTTGAATAAGAAGGCAACTATAGAAACTATTTACTATTTAGTAATTGAGGGTACTTTGGCAATTTTAGAATTTGAAGGTGTTTAATGATGTAAATTAGAAAAGACAAACATTATGTCTTTTGGGAAAATATAAAACTTATTTAAAAAATAATTAAATAACAAATAAAATAAAAATAATAATGCTAAAAGTAGAAACAATAAATTTTATAAGTAGAAACATTAAAGTTTTATATGTTAAAATAATAATTATGTTGAATACTTAATTTTGGGAAACTTATCTAGAATACAAAATAGAAAATAAAGATGAGGGGCTAGAAATGACAATTAGATGAAACTTATCATGACTAGTTGATTAAGGTAGTGTTTGTTTTTTGTCTGCAGATCTGCGTGACCTTTTCTGTCTGCGCTGTACAGACCACGCGCAGACCTTAGTCTTCACAGACTGTTTGTTTTTTTGAAGACTGCAGACCTAAAAATGTCTGCGTGCCCTCTTCTTGGCGCAGATGTGGACCAAAGTCTTCTAACATCTTCAAACATCTTCTAGCCTAAAAAAACATATATACCTTTATTTTTTTAGTTTTTTTTTTTTTTTTTTTTTTTTTTTTTTAATTTATATTTTTTCCAACTTTATTAATGATAAACAATTAAAAAAAATACAAAACTTAAAAAAAAAAGTTTGACGATACAAACATGATATTTTTTTACAAATTTATAAATAAAAATTTATTACAATAATAGTCGTTGAAGTTCTTTATATAAATATGAAAAAAAATCATAATATATTCTTATATTTTTTTGCCAAATTTTGTAAAACATTATTTAATACAGTATATTCAATTTCTCGAGAAAATATATATGGTACGTTTTTAATGGATTTAATTGAAAAAATCGAAGTTTATTTTCATCCATATATGTATCAAATTCTTTGATCACTAATTATAATGTTTAGTTGTAACTTTGCAACGAAAGTTCGTTTTTATCAAATATATATATGTTAATTCATATCATTTTTAATATAATAATACATAAAAGTTGATCTAAATTCGTTAATTATTTATAACAAAGTTATAAAAATATTAAAAAATCACTTTGCAGTTTAAAAAAATCAGCTTATTTAGATTTCAGTTTATTTTAATAGCCCGCAGATGTTAAAAAAACAAACAGTCTTCTTTTTTCAGACTGCAGATGTTTGGTCCACCTCTTCTACTGCAGAGGTCTATATATGTGGTCCGCAGACTGCAGACATTTTGCCTCAGAAAAAACAAACAACACCTAAGTCTTGGACCTAAGACGTAGAATAGTGATGAAATGGCTAGACATCAGACTTTCACTAAAGACATGGTAAATGATGTGTATTTTAAAAACATAGAAACGTAAGGACCAAGTATACCAAGTGTTTATAGTCGTAAGTCATCTATCTATTTCTCGTATTTGAACAGGGAGATTTCTTTGGTTTTCTAATGATCTAAAGCCACACGTGCCAATGCTCATTTTGTCTCTTTCTGATCTTGATACGGGCATGTCATGTTGCCAATTGCTCATGAAGAAAGAAAAGATTAGCTCTTCCCTTGCCTTAAAAAAGGTCCATGTTGATCTGACTATGAAGACTCTAGGATCCCGGAAGAGAAAAACTTTTGAAGTTACAAACATGAACTTGGAAAATCTTGGAGTCGAGGTTGCACTCCAGAATTTGGTCTCTTTCTCTTAAGTTGTAAGTGTTACTCTTGTTCTTTATGCTTTGCCTTTCATTCTTTCTAATGTTATTCTTGTTTCAGGTCTTTGATCATGTTTCCACAGACTTGAGGATTCGAGTTGAAAAGGTTGAACAAACTTTAAGGGTGCAAGAGAAAGTGTTGAAGACGACCAACGAGGATCTATTGAAATGAGTGCAAATTTTAAGCAAGGATAAAGCTGAGAAAGAGGAGGAGCATGATGCAGATACGACGAAAGTGATTGCCGAAGCGAGGGCCAGTGCTTCCATGGTTGTTTGGGAGGCAAAGATCAAGTTAGCCAAAGATGTGGCCAATGCAGGATGCTGGAATTTGGTTGGGTGGTGTGCAACCTTAGCCAATTTAAAAGGTGAACTTGCCAACACCAATGAGGATCCTGAAGGGCAGCAGCCGAAAGAGAATAAGGAGGAGAAGACCCCATGCAATGAAGACCAAGCCACAATCTAAGCCTGTAAGATAAGAATATTTTGCATGACTTTGTACAAGACAATTTTTGTTTCTTATGGAATTGATGTGTAACTTTTTATCCATGGGTGTTTAATACTTCCTTGCTTGCCTGGTTAATTTGTGTCGTTAAAGCAATAAGATTTCTGAAGATCCTTGTATAATTAGGGTCTTAACCATATCACAAACCTTTACATATTACATCGAAAACAGTGATTTTAATGGCTAGATAGAACATGTTGTTCCTTAGGGTTCACAATCCTTTGAGCCAGGAAAAAATTGAAGTTGTGATTCCTTTAACATAATCTGGGAGTTTGTATATGGAAGGTGTAATGCCCACAGATTCGAGCTAGTCAATATTGAGATAATAAGCGTTAAAAATGACTTTTTGATAGAAGATTATTTAGGATAAGCGATCTTAACCAAAGTTATAGTATATGTCACAAGGATTCCATACATATAAAGAACGCTGAAATCTAACTTATAACGAACAATTTATGACTCGTCAAATTTTGCGATTAAACCGGCACGACTCTGTGTAACGTAAAAAGTGAATTTTTGACGAAATACTTTTTAGCCTTAGCACTATAAACAAAATCCGTGGTACACATTAAACTGAGAGCGTGCATATAGAGAACATCCAAATCTGACTTCGTTTGAGGAAGTTATGATTTTTCTAAAATTTTGCATAACAGTATACACCTCAGAAATTGAATTTTAGATCGGTCAATTTTTACCCAAAATGATCTAAATGTGAATTTAAGATCTCATTAATAGGAGTTAAACGATAAAAAGACAGTCAAAATGGAGTCCGTATGTAGAAGTTATGAAATTTTACACAATCGTTAACAATTTAATCTTCTCAGCCTACTAAATTTAAGATTGGTCGAGAATTAGCCAATAAGGTCAAAAGGAAAGTTGTATATATTGTCAATACCTACGTGTGGATATAAAGAACGTAAAAAACGGAGCTCGTATACGAATGTTCTGAATTTTTTAAGATTGACTGTTTTACATGCATCTTATGCCACGTGTCAGCACCAGGCGAAGCCTTGGTGCCTACGCAAAGTCACGATGCGAATGTAAATTTCATGATGCAAATTGCCCCTCGACAAACTATAAATAGAATGCGTAACTCACTCTTTTGCTCACACCTTTCTATATAACTCTTTCTCAACCCCCAAGCCTCAAGGCTTTTCTCTAGCACCTCCTAGGTGTTAGTGGCGAGTCCTGGAGTGCCAGAAGTCTCTAAGAAGAAGAGATTTCGGCTCAGAAGTTCTGCCGATGCAGAGCTCTGTTTCTCACTAAACCACTTGTAAGTTGAGTTATGCTTACCGTACTTTAAGTATATGTTATGTTTATGTTCATTATCGTTATTATGAACCTATAAAAAAGATTTATCAGTGATTCAAAGTCATTATACTGATTGATCTACTTATCAGGATAATGTCTAGGCTGTGATTTATTGAGGTGTTTAAAGTGGGATTTCCAAATAGTATACTTCGTATACCAAACAGACCCTACCTCCAATGTGATCCTACATGGTTGTTCCTTACTTGATAGATCGTTAAGTAGACTTTGAGTTAATGATGAATCAAGACTAATAATTAGTCGCAGTAGATATTATACTAAACTTTAGTAAGAATGACACCAGGTTTTGTCAAAGGAAAATACAATTGTTAGAAGCGAAGTGTTGCCTGTGTTACGAATCATCACTTTAACAAGTTAGTGCATAGTTACTTTCATCTTACCCATAGATATGAAGTATTTAATATTAATACATCTACATATGCTTATTATATGTGTTCCTGATATCTATGCTACATGAACGATTTATACATGTTTTACTTGATTTAAACTGTATATGTATTTTTATACCTATAGATGTATTGGGTAAAGATGGGTAGATGAAAGATGATATGGATGATGTGAGATGATATATAGGTTGAGAGGTGTAAGGTGATGAGAAGCCTTGACTTGAAAGTTGATCAAGTCATCTAGCAGAGTATAGATGACGACCACAGACTATTCTAGACAATCTATTGGAACGCTACCAGGCTCGCAACTTGTAGGTGTTTGTGAACGACGTGTTCACCAAATGTACTCTAAAAGCCCTAGCAACTATGGATTTAGTGCCCTATATATGAACGTCGGCAGCTATGGATTTTGTTCCCTACAAATGAACGTTGGCAGCTATGGATTTAGTGCCCTATAGATGTACGTTAGCAGCTATGGATTTAGTGCCTTATAGATGAATGTTGTCAGTTATGGATTTAGTGCCCTATAGATTAACATTGGCAACTACAGACTTAGTTCCTAATATATAACATCGTCAACTATGGACTTAGTGCCTGATAGATAAACCCTGGTAGCGATGAACTTTGTGTCTACTCCTTAGGACAATCTTTAGGAATGTATAAATGAAGAATAGATGACTCTTAGGAAAGATCCTTAAAAATAAAGAAGATAACGGGGAAGGAAAATTGGGTAAATTGTTTGATGATTAAACATAATAATTATATTATTATGGGTTAAAAACCCTATGTACTCACCAAAATTTCCAACCCGATCCACTCAGTTTATTGTATCAAAGGTAGCGATGTTAAAGATACATTCTACTAAAAGATTCAAGGAGTATTAAGATAGTAGTTTAATTAATGTAAGGCTTGTAATATTTCGTTATGTTTATATTTCTATATTGAAGATGACATCCCAATGTTTTAATATAAATAAAATACATTTCTTTGGAAATGTTTTGATAATATCTTTATCATGTTTTCTGAGAATAAATTTCATAATATTATTCTTTAAAATGTATGCTCTGATTTTATAATAAGCATAAACAAATCGGTCTTTTCTAGAAGTGAAAATGGGGATGTCACAGTTGGTATCAGAGCATTGGTTTAAGCAAACTAGGAATTAATAGGATTTCTAGACTTAAACTTTGAATGCTAAGTGATGATTGTAAGATGATTGTATGCTATTTTTAGGAAGTATGCCTGAATAGACACAAGCACTAGCTTATTTAGGGAAGATGCCTGAATTGATTTTATGTGCTAAATGATTTATGCTATAATATGCATTATGATGCTATCAGATATATGGTCTATTGCTGACCGAATCTGGAGGTTTTGTGTGTTCAGATTTCTAAACATTGAATTACTGTATCAGAACTGGCATGTAACTTTTCGGAGTAATAAGGAGAATTACACATCTAAACATTCTCTATCTTAAATTTGTCATCTTGAGCAACTATTACGGTGTATGAAACATCTTGATAAGGAGTCGTACCAGACTGGGCAAATAGAGGAAACAATAAAGCTGATGATAGTGAATGATACCTATTGGAAGATATAGTAAGAGAGGTAGATTTCCTTTAGAATGCGTCTAATAAATAATACCTCCAGTATGAGAGAAGTACACTTTCGATTAGCAGAAAGAAACAACTTTTCTTGGTATAATCCATGAAGTTATCTTATCGTTTGGCATTTCCATCACCAACCAAGTTGAATAAGATTTGTTGTTGAAGATACGCATGGAAGAAGTCCTAGTAAGTCTAGGGAAAATTTTAAGGTTATCTGGACACATTCGTATGCGTTAAATCGTTTTGTAATTTTAGGAAATAAGAACTTGGGGACTGCAAGACAATACTTGGGACGAGTATCAGTAGGTGTGAAAGGTAGTATAGGCCTATACTATCGGAAGCACAAAACTCGCACTTGGATCAGGGAAAGTCACAAGGTTACCAAGGCGCTAGCAATTGATTTTGTTTTGTTCATGTCTGTCGTTACCATCGTTTCGGTAATAACTAAGAAGATGATTGTTATTACGAACCTAGTGATCATATCAAATAGATTCTGACTAAGATGAGTATGTTACGTGGTTCAGATAACCAAGATCGATGTAGCATCTAACTTATGCTAAAAGATTGAAGTAAAAGATAATCGAAGCGATCAAGAGAAGTATCGTAATCGCAGTTAAAGTAAGAAGCTTGTAGCTAGAAGTGATACATGATAAGAATTTGATTATATCAATTTAGAACATGAAAGAAGTTATCTTCCATTATGGAATTTGACTCTAAAAGACCTGAGTCTAAGCGTTGCATCATACGATGAGAGGTCATCAGAACATGATCCATCGGTCTGTTACGGTAATCGAAGTAAAGAACTTATCTGAAATTAAGTCATTTAAGAAAGATCAGGACTCTCCAATAAATATCGAGTTTGTAACTCGAAGGTTACAATTGAAAGTCCAACATAGTATGAAGAACGGGTGCAAGATTGAGCACTGCTAGCAGTCAAGAAATCCAAGAGTTAGATACCCATATGAAAGGACATCAGAGTTAATGTTATTACCAGGATGAAAAGATAATTTATGGAGTCATTATACAAGCCTTGTTACGTTGATGATTCCGGGATGTAATCATCCTAAGGGGGAGATAATTGTAACACCCGCAGATTCGGGCTAGTCAACATAGAGATAATAAACATCAAAAATGACTTTTTGATAGAAATTATTTAGGATAAACAATCTTAACTAAAGTTATAGTATATGTCACAAGGATTCCGTACATATAAACAACGCTGAAATCTGACTTATATCGAAGAAGTTATGATTCGTCGAAGTTTTGCGATTAAACCGGCATGGCTCCACGTAACGTAAAAAGTTAATATTTGAATTAATACTTTCTAGCCTTAGCAATCTAAACGAAAGTTGTAGTATACATTAAACCGAGAGCGTGCATATAGATAACGTCCAAATCTAACTTCGTTTGATGAACTTATGATTTTTCTATGATTTTGCATAGTAGTATACAACCAAAAAATCGAAATTTAGATCGGTTAAATTTTAGCCAAAATGATCTAAATGAGAATTTAATATCTCATTAATAGGAGTTTAACAATAAAAAGACAAACGAAAACAGAGTTAGTATGTAGAAGTTATGAATTTTGCACAGTCGTTAATAGTGTAATCTTATGAGACTATAAAATTTAAGATTGGTCGAGAATTAGCGGACGGGGTCAAAAGGAAGTTCTAGATCTTGTCAATACCTATATGTGGGTATGAAGAATGTCAAAAACAGAGCTCGTATGTGAAAGTTATGAATTTTTTTAAGATAGGACACGGAGGGAATGCAAATTTCATGATGCGAATCACCATTGGACGGCCTATAAATAGAAGGTGCAAATCACTCTTTCTTCACACCTTTCTATCCAACTCTTTCACCCCCCCAAGCCTAAAGTCTTTTATCTAGCACTTCCTAGGTGTTAGTAGCGAGTCTTGGAGCACCAGAAGGCTCCAAGAAGAAGAGCTTTCGACTCACCAGTTCTTCCTATGCAGAGCCGGGTTTCTCGCTAAACCACTTGCATATTGTGTTATGTTTATCGTACTTTAAGTATAACTTATGCTTAATTTAATTTTCGTTATTATGAACCTATAAACAAGATTTATCAATGATTCAAAGTCGTTATACTGATTGATCTACTTACATGGATGATATCGTGACTGCGATTTAGTGAGGTGTTTAAAGTCGGATTTCCAAACAGTATATTTCGTATAGAAAACAGACCCTACCTCTGATATGATCCTAGCTGGTTGATCCTTACTTGATAGATCTTGAAGTTGACTTTGAGTAAATGATGAATCCAGACTAATAACTAGTCGCAATAAATATCAGACTAAAACTTAGTAATAATGATACTAGGCTTTGATAAAGGAAAAGACAATCATTGGAAGCGAAGTGCTGCTCGAGTTACGAATCATCACTTTAACAAGTGAGTGGATAGTTACTTTCATCTTACACGTATATATAAAGATGCTATACGTGTTTATTATCCGTGTTCCTGATATTTACGCTAGATGAACAATTTATACATGTTTTGCTTGATTTAAACCGTATATGTATTTTTATACCTATAAATATATTGGATAAAGATGGGTAGATGAAAGACGATAGATGATATAGAAGTTGAGAGGTGTAAGATGATGAGAAGCCTTGACCTGAAAGTTCATCCAGTCATCTAGCAGAGTATAGATGACGACCACAGACTATTCTAGACAATCCAGTGGAACGCTGGAAGGCTCGCAACATGTAGGTGTTTGTGAACGGCGTGTTCACCATATGTACTCTAAAAACCCTAGAAGCTATGGATTTAAGGCCTTGTAGATGAATGTTGGCAGCTATGGATTTAGTGCCCAACATATGAGCATTGGCAGCTATGGATTTAGTGCCCTATAGATGAACGTTGGCAACTATGGATTTAGTGCCCTATAGATGGACATTGGCAGCTATGGACTTAGTGCCTAATAGATAACATCGGAAGCTATAGACTTAGTGCCTTCTAGATAAACCCTGGTTGCAATGGACTTCGTGCCTACTGCTTAGCATAATCCTTAGCAATGTATAAATGAAGAATAGATGATTCTTAGGAAAGATCCTTAAGAATAAAGAAGATAATGGGGAAGGAAAATTGGGTAATTTTTTGATGATTAAACATAATAATTATATTATTTTGGGTTGAAAAGCCTGTATACTTACCAGGTTTCCCATCCTGACCTACTCAGTTTATTGTATCATAGGTAGCGATGTTAAAGATACATTCTTCTTAGAGATTCAAGGAGTATTAAGCCACTAGTTTAATTAATGTAAGGCTTGTAATATTTCGTTATGCTTATATTTATGTATTAATGATGACATCCCAATGTTTTAAAATAAATAAAATACATTTCTTCATAAATGCTTTGATAATAGCTTTATCATGTTTTCTGGGAATAAATTCTGCAATATTGTTCTTTAAAATAAATACTCTGATTTTAAAATAAGCATAACAAATCGGTCTTTTCTGACCGTGAAAATGAGGATGTCACAGAAGGATCCTCAATTCGTGAGTTCACCATGAAAGATTCTTATTGAGCTTTTACTTAGAAAACTAGGGAGGATCCCTCTTTAGGAGTTATCCGAGAATGATCCCGACTTCAAATGCAAATGGGAAGGATCCCTGTTTGTGACATAATAATGCTACAAACCTTACACTTTTCTTGGAAAGCATCCCATCTTACGAGAACACGATTATGTTTAGCAAACTTCTGGGTATAATCCGAACTTAAAATAACACATTAGTGTTGTAAACTTTATCAAGTTATTGGGGAAAATCCCAACTCAAGATAACATGTTAGTGTTATAAACTTTAGGAAATAACTGGGGAAAATCCCAACTTAGGAAAATACATCGGTGTTATAGAATTTAGCAAATTACTGGAGGAAATCCCAACTCAAGATAACACATTAGTATTATAGACATTAGGAAATCACTGGGGAAGATGCCAACTTTGGAGAACACATAAGTGTTATAAACCTTATGTTTAAACGTTAGGATCTTGACATATGTTAAAAAATAAGTTGGTTTCCAAGTTACTAAAGCATGAAGAGATCCCCTTATTCACATCCCATAGTAATATTACGTGCGTCCAAGCGAGGTGTAACATCCTTAACTCATATGAAAGAGGTAATTAAGTCTTTAAGCCTTAGAGGTGATTAAGTATCCCTAATGAGGATCAATATCTGTTCAAAGTTACTTGGATAGTTGCCTACTGCAATCCTATTGGGTCAAGATCTTTGAATGTCAGGATCCTAGTGGGTGTCAAGATCCCTAAGCATCAGGATCCTTGAGTGTCGGGTTCCTTGTATATGTAACATCTCAAAAATAATAAACAATTTAAACTTTTCAAATCAACCCATTTACTAATAAAAAGTGTTTATAAACAATTGTTTTCAAAAATTGTTCAAAACAGAGCCTCCCAAGATCAACAACATAAAAATCAAGATGTGTATGGTCATGCCTACGCCTTCCCACGATCCTCAAAAGTACCTGAAACCATAACTAAAAGCTGTAATCCAACGCTTATTAAGTTTCCCCCAAAGTATCACCATACAAAACACATATTATAAATGAACAAGCATGCTGGGTCCAATCAGTCATCAGCCTGGAATACCCACTGGTCCACAACCATCAAGCTGGATTACCCCTGACCTAATGAGTCATCTGACTAGAATGCCAATATGCAATAGGTTATCGGTCCGGAATACCAATATACAATGGGCAACTAAATCATCTGATTGGAATATCCTCGGGTCCACTCAGACACCGGACTGCAGTACCCTCGATCTATTGACTCACACACGTAGAAATAAAGTCTCAACCTAACATCATATGTCTACATATAATAGATAACAAACCTAATCAATAGACATATAATCATGCAGCAAGAAATCACAAGTAGTCCTACAGATCTACCGGTCTACGCATATTAGGAACTATCATATAATCATGCAGATCTATCCCTTACTCAACATATCATAAATCAATGTATAACATGATATCAATCCAATAGGCCGAACTTGGTGCCTTCAAACCAGAAGTACAATGAGGAAAATTCACCTCCCAGTCTGAACGATAAAATGCTCCAGATACGGGCTCTATAGGTCACCAATTCAACAGATAAAGACCAAGGCTCAACTATAGTTCAAAATACCCAAATATCCTTAAGTCAAAATTGGTCAACCTTTATCAAAGTCAAAGTCAACAGGTCGAGAAAAGTTAACCCAAACCAAGTACGCCCAACATACTCGCCTCGTACGCTCTACATACACTTTATCCAAGTTGGGGCTCCCTTATACGTACGTCCGATGTTCGACAAGCTACGCCTGGCGTATGCGAAAACTTAATAACTTCATTTTGAGGACTTATTTCCTTAAGCCACTACGTCCAAATCTTAGTCTTAGTCCCAAATAACATCCCGAACCATAAAGTTTCCAACTTTATGGTTCTACATGTCTAAATCAAACCCAACAACAAAACTCTAACTTATCTTAACCACTAAAGCTCTTATTGGCTTGCATGAAAGAATCTTAGGAGCCAATATCATATTTTCATGACTCAATACATGGAAAAACGTCTAAAAGGAAAGTCAAGCGGGATGTGGCATGGTATGTTGAGCGGTTCCTGAGTTACAGGAAAGTCAAGGCCGAGCATCAGTGTCCTCATGGAAAGATGCAACCGTTGGAGATTCCTATATGGAAATAGGAAGACATCACTATGGATTTTATCACAAAGCTTCCCAAGATTGTGTGTGGAGTGGATTCTATATGGGTCAGCGTGGATCATTTGACCAAGAGCGTGCATTTCATTCCAATCCAAGAGAGTATTTCTAAATTGAAGTTGGCTGAGATTTATATCAGGGAGGTGGTGGCACGTCATGGAGTGCCGATATCAATGGCATCTGAGAGGGATGTTTGTTTCAATTCCAAATTTTGAAAGATGTTTCATGATGAGTTAGGAACTCGTCTTCATTTTAGTACAACTTTTCATCTGCAGAACGATGGTCAGAGCGAGCAGACTATTCAAACTCTTGAGGATATGTTGCGTGCACATGTGTTGGACTTTGGAGGGAGTTGGGATAAATATCTTCCGTTAGCGGAATTTTCGTATCACAACAGTTATCACATCAACATTGATTGACCTCCTTTTGAGATGCTCTACGGGAGGAAATGTTGGACCCCGATCTGTTGGGGAAAGGTCGGTCAACAGGTTATGGGGAGTACCGAGGTGGTGCTCAATACCACTGAGTTGATTCAGCAAGTTCAGAGAAGGCTTCAGACAACTCAGAGTCGGCAGAAGGGTTATATCGATAGTCTCCGGTCGGATTTAGAGTTCCAGGTGGGAGATATGGTTCTCTTGAAGGTGTCACCTTAAAAAAGTGTCATCCGATTCAGGAAGCATGGCAAGATGGGCCCCGGGTACATTAGTCCTTTCAGGGTTTTGGCTTGGGTGGGTCGGGTTGCTAACAATCTTCCAGCCAAGCTCATTCAGATTCATAGCATGTTTCATGTCTCTCAGCTGCGGAAGTGGTTGGTGGATGATTCCGCAGTTGTACCATGTTGGATTAGGTGTCTAAGCCCATAACTATA